>NC_090411.1:4733317-5048872 GCF_036365525.1 Heterodontus francisci | reverse complement strand
TGAAAAAGTCTGAGAGTGTCTGAGAGTGTCAGTAATTGATAGAATGTGTCAGTGTGTGTCAGGCAGTGTCAGAAAGTGATAGAGAGTGTCAGAGAGTTATAGAGAGCGATAGAGAGTAAGAGAGAGTGTCTGAGAGCGTCAGAGAGTGTCAGAGAGTGTCTGAGAGTGTCTGAGAGTGTCAGAGAGTGAGAGAGAGAGTCAGAGAGAGTCTGAGAGAGTCAGGGAGAGTCTGAGAGTGTCAGGGAGTGTCAGGCAGTGATAGAGTGTGTCAGAGAGTGATATAAACATTCAGAGAGTGTCAGAGAATGTCAGGGAGTGTCAGAGTGTATCTGAGAGTGTCAGAGAGTGCCAGAGAGTGATAGAGTTAGATAGAGAGAGTCAAAGCGTGGCAGAGAGTTTCAGAGAGTGATAGAGAGCGATAGAGAGTAAGAGAGAGTGTCTGAGAGCGTCAGAGAGTGTCAGAGAGTGTCTGAGAGTGTCTGAGAGTGTCAGAGAGTGTCAGAGAGTGAGAGAGAGAGTCAGAGAGAGTCTGAGAGTGTCAGGGAGAGACTGAGAGTGTCAGGGAGTGTCAGGCAGTGATAGAGTGTGTCAGAGAGTGATATAAACATTCAGAGAGTGTCAGAGAGTGTCAGAGTGTGATAGAGAGTGCCAGAGAGTGATAGAGACCGTCAGAGAGTGCCAGAGAGTGTCTGATTGTGTCTGAGATTGTCAGAGAGTGTCAGAGAGTGATAGAGAGTGCCAGAGAGTGCCAGAGAGTGTCTGAGTGTGTCTGAGAGTGTCTGAAAGTGTCAGAGAGTGTCAGAGAGTGACAGAGAGTGTCTGAGAGTTTCTGATTGTGTCTGAGATTGTCAGAGATTGTCAGAGAGTGACAGAATGTGTCAGAGAGTGATAGAGAGTGAGAGAGAGTGATAGAGAGCGTCTGCGAGCGTCAGAGAGTGTAAGAGAGTGTCTGAGAGTGTCCTATAGTGTCAGAGAGTGTCAGAGAGTGATAGAGACAGTCAGAGAGAGTCTGAGAGTGTCAAGGAGACTCAGAAAGTGTCAGGGGGTGTCAGACAGTGATAGAGAGTGTCAGAGAGTGCCAGAGAGTGAGACAGAGTGATAGAGAGTGCCAGAGAGTGTTAGAGAGTGCCAGAGAGTGCCAGAGATTGCCAGAGAGTGTCTGAGTGTGTCTGAGAGTGTCTGAAAGTGTCAGAGAGTGTCAGAGAGTGACATAGAGTGTCTGAGAGTTTCTGATTGTGTCTGAGATTGTCAGAGAGTGTCTGAGAGTGATAGAAAGTGTCAGAGAGTGTCAGGGTGTGTCAGAGTGTATAAGAGAGTGTCAGAGAGTGTCAGAGAGTGGTAGAGAGAGTTAGAGAGTGTCTGAGAGTGTCTGAAAGTGTCAGATAATGTCAGAGAGTGATAGAGAGTGCCAAAGAGTGTCTGATTCTGTCTGAGATTGTCAGAGAGTGTCAGAGAGTGAAACAGAGTGTCAGAGAATGTCAGGGAGTGTCAGAGTGTATCTGAGAGTGTCAGAGAGTGCCAGAGAGTGATAGAGTTAGATAGAGAGAGTCAAAGCGTGGCAGAGAGTTTCAGAGAGTGATAGAGAGTGTCTGAGACTGTCTGAGAGTGTCTGAGAGTTTCAGAGTGTGTCAGTGAGTGTCAGAGAGTGATAGAGAGTGTCAGAGAGTGATAGAGAGCGTCTGAGAGTGTCAGAGTGTATCAGAGAGTGTCAGAGAGTGATAGAGAGTGTCAGAGAGTGTCAGAGAGTGATAAAGTTTGTCAGAGAGTGTCTGAAAAAGTCTGAGAGTGTCAGTAATTGATAGAATGTGTCAGTGTGTGTCAGGCAGTGTCAGAAAGTGATAGAGAGTGTCAGAGAGTTATAGAGAGCGATAGAGAGTAAGAGAGAGTGTCTGAGAGTGTCTGAGAGTGTCTGAGAGTGTCAGAGAGTGTCAGAGAGTGTCAGAGAGTGTCAGAGAGTGAGAGAGAGAGTCAGAGAGAGTCTGAGAGTGTCAGGGAGAGACTGAGAGTGTCAGGCAGTGATAGAGTGTGTCAGAGAGTGATATAAACATTCAGAGAGTGTCAGAGAGTGTCAGAGTGTGATAGAGAGTGCCAGAGAGTGATAGAGACCGTCAGAGAGTGCCAGAGAGTGTCTGATTGTGTCTGAGATTGTCAGAGAGTGTCAGAGAGTGATAGAGAGTGCCAGAGAGTGCCAGAGAGTGTCTGAGTGTGTCTGAGAGTGTCTGAAAGTGTCAGAGAGTGTCAGAGAGTGACAGAGAGTGTCTGAGAGTTTCTGATTGTGTCTGAGATTGTCAGAGATTGTCAGAGAGTGACAGAATGTGTCAGAGAGCGTCAGGGTGTGTCAGAGTGTATCAGAGAGGGTCAGAGAGTGGTAAAGAGTGGCAGTGAGTGTCTGAGAGTGTCTGAATGTGTCAGAGAGTGTCAGAGAGTGATAGAGAGTGTCAGTGATTGTCTGAGTGTGTCTGAGATTGTCAGAGAGTGTCAGAGAGTGAAAGAGAGTGTCAGAGAGTGTCAGAGAGTGTCAGCGTGTATCCGAGAGTATCAGAGAGTGCCAGAGAGTGATAGAGAGAGATAGAGAGAGTCAAAGCGTGGTAGAGAGTTTCAGAGAATGATAGAGAGTGTCTGAGACTGTCTGAGAGTGTCTGAGAATGTCAGAGTGTGTCAGTGAGTGTCAGAGAGTGATAGAGAGTTTCAGAGAGTGATAGTGTGTGAGAGTGTCAGAGTTTATCAGAGAGTATCAGAGATTGTCAGAGAGTGATAGAGAGTGTCAAAGTGTGTCAGAGAGTAAGAGAGTGTGTCAGAGAGTGATAGAGTGTGAAAGAGAGTTTCAGAGAGAGTCTGAGAGTGTCAGAGAGTGATGGAAAGTGTCTGAGAGTGTCCGAGAGCGACAGACAGTGTCAGGGTGTGTCAGAGAGTGTCAGAGAGTGTCAGAGAGTGAGAGAGAGAGTCAGAGAGAGTCTGAGAGTGTCAGGGAGAGACTGAGAGTGTCAGGCAGTGATAGAGTGTGTCAGAGAGTGATATAAACATTCAGAGAGTGTCAGAGAGTGTCAGAGTGTGATAGAGAGTGCCAGAGAGTGATAGAGACCGTCAGAGAGTGCCAGAGAGTGTCTGATTGTGTCTGAGATTGTCAGAGAGTGTCAGAGAGTGATAGAGAGTGCCAGAGAGTGCCAGAGAGTGTCTGAGTGTGTCTGAGAGTGTCTGAAAGTGTCAGAGAGTGTCAGAGAGTGACAGAGAGTGTCTGAGAGTTTCTGATTGTGTCTGAGATTGTCAGAGATTGTCAGAGAGTGACAGAATGTGTCAGAGAGCGTCAGGGTGTGTCAGAGTGTATCAGAGAGGGTCAGAGAGTGGTAAAGAGTGGCAGTGAGTGTCTGAGAGTGTCTGAATGTGTCAGAGAGTGTCAGAGAGTGATAGAGAGTGTCAGTGATTGTCTGAGTGTGTCTGAGATTGTCAGAGAGTGTCAGAGAGTGAAAGAGAGTGTCAGAGAGTGTCAGAGAGTGTCAGCGTGTATCCGAGAGTATCAGAGAGTGCCAGAGAGTGATAGAGAGAGATAGAGAGAGTCAAAGCGTGGTAGAGAGTTTCAGAGAATGATAGAGAGTGTCTGAGACTGTCTGAGAGTGTCTGAGAATGTCAGAGTGTGTCAGTGAGTGTCAGAGAGTGATAGAGAGTGTCAGAGAGTGATAGTGTGTGAGAGTGTCAGAGTTTATCAGAGAGTATCAGAGATTGTCAGAGAGTGATAGAGAGTGTCAAAGTGTGTCAGAGAGTAAGAGAGTGTGTCAGAGAGTGATAGAGTGTGAAAGAGAGTTTCAGAGAGAGTCTGAGAGTGTCAGAGAGTGATGGAAAGTGTCTGAGAGTGTCCGAGAGCGACAGATAGGGTCAGGGTGTGTCTGTGAGTGTCAGAGAGTGATAGAGAGTGTCATCGAGTGATGGAGGGTGTCTGAGAGTGTCAGAGAGTGTCAGAGAGGGTCAGAGAGGGTCAGAGATGGTCAGATAGTGTCAGGGTGTGTCTGTGAGTGTCAGAGAGTGATAGAGAGTGTCATCGAGTGATGGAGGGTGTCTGAGAGTGTCAGAGAGTGTCAGAGAGGGTCAGAGTGTGTCAGAGAGTGATAGAGAGTGACAGAGAGTGATAGAGAGTGTCAGAGAGTGATAGAGAGTGTCAGAGAGTGACAGAGAGTTGTAGAGAGTGGTATAGAGTGGTAGAGAATGTCAGAGAGTGACAGAGAGTGTCAGACAGTGACAGAGAGTTGTAGAGAGTGGTATAGAGTGGTAGAGAATGTCAGAGAGTGACAGAGAGTGACAGAGAGTGTCAGAGAGTTTCAGTGAGTTTCAGAGAGTGATAGAGTGTGTCAGAGAGTGATAGAGAGTGTCTGAGAGTGATAGAGAGTGTCTGAGAGTGTCTGAGAGTGTCAGGGAGTGTCTGAGAGAGACTGAGAGTGATAGAGAGTGTCTGAGAGTGCTAGAGAGTAACAGAGTGTATCAGAGAGTGACAGAGAGTGTCAGAGAGTTTCAGTGAGTTTCAGAGAGTGACAGAGTGTGTCAGAGAGTGATAGAGTGTGTCTGAGATTGTCTGAGAGTATCAGGGAGTGTCTGAGAGAGACTGAGAGTGATAGGGAGTGTCAGAGAGTGTCTGCCAGTGTCAGAGAGTTTCATAGAGTGATAGAGACTTTCAGAGAGTGCCTGAGAGTGTCAGTGTGTGTCAGGCAGTGTCAGAAAGTCATACAGAGTGTCAGAGAGTGATAGAGAGTGATAGAGAGTAATAGAGAGCGTCTGCGAGCGTCAGAGAGTGTCAGAGAGTGTCTGAGAGTGTCCTATAGTGTCAGAGAGTCTCAGAGAGTGATAGAGACAGTCAGAGAGAGTCTGAGAGTGTCAAGGAGACTCAGAAAGTGTCAGGGGGTGTCAGACAGTGATAGAGAGTGTCAGAGAGTGCCAGAGAGTGAGACAGAGTGATAGAGAGTGCCAGAGAGTGTTAGAGAGTGCCAGAGATTGCCAGAGAGTGTCTGAGTGTGTCTGAGAGTGTCTGAAAGTGTCAGAGAGTGACATAGAGTGTCTGAGAGTTTCTGATTGTGTCTGAGATTGTCAGAAAGTGATATAAAGTGTCAGAGAGTGTCTGCCAGTGTCAGAGAGTTTCATAGAGTGATAGAGACTTTCAGAGAGTGCATGAGAGTGTCAGTGTGTGTCAGGCAGTGTCAGAAAGTCATACAGAGTGTCAGAGAGTGATAGAGAGTGTCAGAGAGTGATAGAGAGCGTCTGAGAGTGTCAGAGTGTATCAGAGAGTGTCAGAGAGTGATAGAGAGTGTCAGAGAGTGTCAGAGAGTGATAAAGTTTGTCAGAGAGTGTCTGAAAAAGTCTGAGAGTGTCTGAGAGTGTCAGTAATTGATAGAATGTGTCAGTGTGTGTCAGGCAGTGTCAGAAAGTGATAGAGAGTGTCAGAGAGTTATAGAGAGCGATAGAGAGTAAGAGAGAGTGTCTGAGAGCGTCAGAGAGCGTCAGAGAGTGTCAGAGAGTGTCTGAGAGTGTCTGAGAGTGTCTGAGAGTGTCAGAGAGTGTCAGAGAGTGAGAGAGAGGGTCAGAGAGAGTCTGAGAGTGTCAGGGAGAGACTGAGAGTGTCAGGGAGTGTCAGGCAGTGATAGAGTGTGTCAGAGAGTGATATAAGCATTCAGAGAGTGTCAGAGAGTGTCAGAGTGTGATAGAGAGTGCCAGAGAGTGATAGAGACCGTCAGAGAGTGCCAGAGAGTGTCTGATTGTGTCTGAGATTGTCAGAGAGTGTCAGAGAGTGATAGAGAGTGCCAGAGAGTGCCAGAGAGTGTCTGAGTGTGTCTGAGAGTGTCTGAAAGTGTCAGAGAGTGTCAGAGAGTGACAGAGAGTGTCTGAGAGTTTCTGATTGTGTCTGAGATTGTCAGAGATTGTCAGAGAGTGACAGAATGTGTCAGAGAGTGATAGAGAGTGAGAGAGAGTGATAGAGAGCGTCTGCGTGCGTCAGAGAGTGTAAGAAAGTGTCTGAGAGTGTCCTATAGTGTCAGAGAGTGTCAGAGAGTGATAGAGACAGTCAGAGAGAGTCTGAGAGTGTCAAGGAGACTCAGAAAGTGTCAGGGGGTGTCAGACAGTGATAGAGAGTGTCAGAGAGTGCCAGAGAGTGAGACAGAGTGATAGAGAGTGCCAGAGAGTGTTAGAGAGTGCCAGAGAGTGCCAGAGATTGCCAGAGAGTGTCTGAGTGTGTCTGAGAGTGTCTGAAAGTGTCAGAGAGTGTCAAAGAGTGACATAGAGTGTCTGAGAGTTTCTGATTGTGTCTGAGATTGTCAGAGAGTGTCTGAGAGTGATAGAAAGTGTCAGAGAGTGTCAGGGTGTGTCAGAGTGTATAAGAGAGTGTCAGAGAGTGTCAGAGAGTGGTAGAGAGAGTTAGAGAGTGTCTGAGAGTGTCTGAAAGTGTCAGATAATGTCAGAGAGTGATAGAGAGTGCCAAAGAGTGTCTGATTCTGTCTGAGATTGTCAGAGAGTGTCAGAGAGTGAAACAGAGTGTCAGAGAATGTCAGGGAGTGTCAGAGTGTATCTGAGAGTGTCAGAGAGTGCCAGAGAGTGATAGAGTTAGATAGAGAGAGTCAAAGCGTGGCAGAGAGTTTCAGAGAGTGATAGAGAGTGTCTGAGACTGTCTGAGAGTGTCTGAGAGTTTCAGAGTGTGTCAGTGAGTGTCAGAGAGTGATAGAGAGTGTCAGAGAGTGATAGAGAGCGTCTGAGAGTGTCAGAGTGTATCAGAGAGTGTCAGAGAGTGATAGAGAGTGTCAGAGAGTGTCAGAGAGTGATAAAGTTTGTCAGAGAGTGTCTGAAAAAGTCTGAGAGTGTCTGAGAGTGTCAGTAATTGATAGAATGTGTCAGTGTGTGTCAGGCAGTGTCAGAAAGTGATAGAGAGTGTCAGAGAGTTATAGAGAGCGATAGAGAGTAAGAGAGAGTGTCTGAGAGTGTCTGAGAGTGTCTGAGAGTGTCAGAGAGTGTCAGAGAGTGTCAGAGAGTGAGAGAGAGAGTCAGAGAGAGTCTGAGAGTGTCAGGGAGAGACTGAGAGTGTCAGGGAGTGTCAGGCAGTGATAGAGTGTGTCAGAGAGTGATATAAACATTCAGAGAGTGTCAGAGAGTGTCAGAGTGTGATAGAGAGTGCCAGAGAGTGATAGAGACCGTCAGAGAGTGCCAGAGAGTGTCTGATTGTGTCTGAGATTGTCAGAGAGTGTCAGAGAGTGATAGAGAGTGCCAGAGAGTGCCAGAGAGTGTCAGAGAGTGTCTGAGAGTGTCCTATAGTGTCAGAGAGTCTCAGAGAGTGATAGAGACAGTCAGAGAGAGTCTGAGAGTGTCAAGGAGACTCAGAAAGTGTCAGGGGGTGTCAGACAGTGATAGAGAGTGTCAGAGAGTGCCAGAGAGTGAGACAGAGTGATAGAGAGTGCCAGAGAGTGTTAGAGAGTGCCAGAGATTGCCAGAGAGTGTCTGAGTGTGTCTGAGAGTGTCTGAAAGTGTCAGAGAGTGACATAGAGTGTCTGAGAGTTTCTGATTGTGTCTGAGATTGTCAGAAAGTGATATAAAGTGTCAGAGAGTGTCTGCCAGTGTCAGAGAGTTTCATAGAGTGATAGAGACTTTCAGAGAGTGCATGAGAGTGTCAGTGTGTGTCAGGCAGTGTCAGAAAGTCATACAGAGTGTCAGAGAGTGATAGAGAGTGATAGAGAGTAATAGAAAGCGTCTGCGAGCGTCAGAGAGTGTCAGAGAGTGTCTGAGAGTGTCCTATAGTGTCAGAGAGTCTCAGAGAGTGATAGAGACAGTCAGAGAGAGTCTGAGAGTGTCAAGGAGACTCAGAAAGTGTCAGGGGGTGTCAGACAGTGATAGAGAGTGTCAGAGAGTGCCAGAGAGTGAGACAGAGTGATAGAGAGTGCCAGAGAATGTTAGAGAGTGCCAGAGATTGCCAGAGAGTGTCTGAGTGTGTCTGAGAGTGTCTGAAAGTGTCAGAGAGTGACATAGAGTGTCTGAGAGTTTCTGATTGTGTCTGAGATTGTCAGAAAGTGATATAAAGTGTCAGAGAGTGTCTGCCAGTGTCAGAGAGTTTCATAGAGTGATAGAGACTTTCAGAGAGTGCCTGAGAGTGTCAGTGTGTGTCAGGCAGTGTCAGAAAGTCATACAGAGTGTCAGAGAGTGATAGAGAGTGATAGAGAGCGTCTGCGAGCGTCAGAGAGTGTCAGAGAGTGTCTGAGAGTGTCCTATAGTGTCAGAGAGTGTCAGAGAGTGATAGAGACAGTCAGAGAGAGTCTGAGAGTGTCAAGGAGACTCGGA
Organism: Heterodontus francisci; assembly: GCF_036365525.1. Lineage (NCBI taxonomy): Eukaryota > Metazoa > Chordata > Chondrichthyes > Heterodontiformes > Heterodontidae > Heterodontus > Heterodontus francisci. The sequence continues at coordinate 5,040,577 of NC_090411.1, read as the reverse complement.
AAGTGTCAGGGGGTGTCAGACAGTGATAGAGAGTGTCAGAGAGTGCCAGAGAGTGAGACAGAGTGATAGAGAGTGCCAGAGAGTGTTGGAGAGTGCCAGAGATGGCCAGAGAGTGTCTGAATGTGTCTGAGAGTGTCTGAAAGTGTCAGAGAGTGTCAGAGAGTGACATAGAGTGTCTGAGAGTTTCTGATTGTGTCTGAGATTGTCAGAGAGTGTCTGAGAGTGATAGAAAGTGTCAGAGAGTGTCAGGGTGTGTCAGAGTGTATAAGAGAGTGTCAGAGAGTGTCAGAGAGTGGTAGAGAGTGGTAGAGAGTGGTAGAGAGTGTCTGAGAGTGTCTGAAAGTGTCAGATAATGTCAGAGAGTGATAGAGAGTGCCAAAGAGTGTCTGATTGTGTCTGAGATTGTCAGAGAGTGTCAGAGAGTGAAACAGAGTGTCAGAGAATGTCAGGGAGTGTCAGAGTGTATCTGAGAGTGTCAGAGAGTGCCAGAGAGTGATAGAGTTAGATAGAGAGAGTCAAAGCGTGGCAGAGAGTTTCAGAGAGTGATAGAGAGTGTCTGAGACTGTCTGAGAGTGTCTGAGAGTTTCAGAGTGTGTCAGTGAGTGTCAGAGAGTGATAGAGAGTGTCAGAGAGTGATAGAGAGCGTCTGAGAGTGTCAGAGTGTATCAGAGAGTGTCAGAGAGTGATAGAGAGTGTCAGAGAGTGTCAGAGAGTGATAAAGTTTGTCAGAGAGTGTCTGAAAAAGTCTGAGAGTGTCTGAGAGTGTCAGTAATTGATAGAATGTGTCAGTGTGTGTCAGGCAGTGTCAGAAAGTGATAGAGAGTGTCAGAGAGTTATAGAGAGCGATAGAGAGTAAGAGAGAGTGTCTGAGAGCGTCAGAGAGTGTCAGAGAGTGTCTGAGAGTGTCTGAGAGTGTCAGAGAGTGAGAGAGAGAGTCAGAGAGAGTCTGAGAGAGTCAGGGAGAGTCTGAGAGTGTCAGGGAGTGTCAGGCAGTGATAGAGTGTGTCAGAGAGTGATATAAACATTCAGAGAGTGTCAGAGAATGTCAGGGAGTGTCAGAGTGTATCTGAGAGTGTCAGAGAGTGCCAGAGAGTGATAGAGTTAGATAGAGAGAGTCAAAGCGTGGCAGAGAGTTTCAGAGAGTGATAGAGAGTGTCTGAGACTGTCTGAGAGTGTCTGAGAGTTTCAGAGTGTGTCAGTGAGTGTCAGAGAGTGATAGAGAGTGTCAGAGAGTGATAGAGAGCGTCTGAGAGTGTCAGAGTGTATCAGAGAGTGTCAGAGAGTGATAGAGAGTGTCAGAGAGTGTCAGAGAGTGATAAAGTTTGTCAGAGAGTGTCTGAAAAAGTCTGAGAGTGTCTGAGAGTGTCAGTAATTGATAGAATGTGTCAGTGTGTGTCAGGCAGTGTCAGAAAGTGATAGAGAGTGTCAGAGAGTTATAGAGAGCGATAGAGAGTAAGAGAGAGTGTCTGAGAGCGTCAGAGAGTGTCAGAGAGTGTCTGAGAGTGTCTGAGAGTGTCAGAGAGTGTCAGAGAGTGAGAGAGAGAGTCAGAGAGAGTCTGAGAGAGTCAGGGAGAGTCTGAGAGTGTCAGGGAGTGTCAGGCAGTGATAGAGTGTGTCAGAGAGTGATATAAACATTCAGAGAGTGTCAGAGAGTGTAAGAGTGTGATAGAGAGTGCCAGAGAGTGATAGAGACCGTCAGAGAGTGCCAGAGAGTGTCTGATTGTGTCTGAGATTGTCAGAGAGTTTCAGAGAGTGTTAGAGAGTGCCAGAGAGTGCCAGAGAGTGTCTGAGTGTGTCTGAGTGTGTCTGAGTGTGTCAGAGAGTGTCTGAAAGTGTCAGAGAGTGACAGAGAGTGTCTGAGAGTTTCTGATTGTGTCTGAGATTGTCAGAGATTGTCAGAGAGTTGCAGAATGTGTCAGAGAGCGTCAGGGTGTGTCAGAGTGTATCAGAGAGGGTCAGAGAGTGGTAAAGAGTGGCAGTGAGTGTCTGAGAGTGTCTGAATGTGTCAGAGAGTGTCAGAGAGTGTCAGAGAGTGATAGAGAGTGTCAGTGATTGTCTGAGTGTGTCTGAGATTGTCAGAGAGTGTCAGAGAGTGAAAGAGAGTGTCAGAGAGTGTCAGGGAGTGTCAGCGTGTATCCGAGAGTATCAGAGAGTGCCAGAGAGTGATAGAGAGAGATAGAGAGAGTCAAAGCGTGGTAGAGAGTTTCAGAGAGTGATAGAGAGTGTCTGAGACTGTCTGAGAGTGTCTGAGAATGTCAGAGTGTGTCAGTGAGTGTCAGAGAGTGATAGTGTGTGAGAGTGTCAGAGTTTATCAGAGAGTATCAGAGATTGTCAGAGAGTGATAGAGAGTGATAGAGAGTGTCAAAGTGTGTCAGAGAGTAAGAGAGTGTGTCAGAGAGTGATAGAGTGTGAAAGAGAGTTTCAGAGAGAGTCTGAGAGTGTCAGAGAGTGATGGAAAGTGTCTGAGAGTGTCCGAGAGCGACAGATAGTGTCAGGGTGTGTCTGTGAGTGTCAGAGAGTGATAGAGAGTGTCATCGAGTGATGGAGGGTGTCTGAGAGTGTCAGAGAGTGTCAGAGAGGGTCAGAGTGTGTCAGAGAGTGATAGAGAGTGACAGAGAGTGATTGAGAGTGTCAGAGAGTGTCAGAGAGTGATAGAGAGTGTCAGAGAGTGTCAGAGAGTTACATAGAGTGCTGGAGAGTTGCAGAGACTGCCAGAGAGTGTCAGAGGGTGTAAGAGAGTGTCAGCGAGTGTCAGTGTGTGATAGAGTGTGTCAGAGTGTGATAGCGTGTGAAAGAGTGTGTCAGAGAGAGTCTGAGAGTGTCAGCGAGTGTCAGAGTGTATCCGAGAGCAACAGAGAGTGTCAGAGATTGTCAGAGTGTGTCAGAGAGTGATTGAGAGTTTCAGAGAGTGTCAGAGAGAGATAGAGAGTTTCAGAGAGTGATATAGAGTGTCAGAGAGAGCGAGAGAGTGCCAGAGAGTGTCAGAGAGTGTCTGAGAGTGTCAGAGAGTATCAGAGAGTGATGGAGAGTATCAGAGAGTGTCAGAGAGTGTCTGAGAGTGTCTGTGAGTGTCAGAGTGTGTTAGAGAGTGTCAGAGAGTGATACCGAATGCCAGAGAGTGTCAGAGAGTGTGAGAGGGTGTCTGAGAGTGATAGAGAGTATCAGAGAGTGATGGAGAGTGATATAGAGTGTCAGAGAGAGTCTGAGAGTGTCTGAGAGTGATAGAGAGAGATTGAGAGTGTCAGAGCGTGATAGAGTTTGTCAGAGACTTTCTGAGAGTGCCTGAGAGTGTCAGAGTCTGTCTGAAAATACGGAAGTATGTGGTTGAAGGCTATTTAGATCTTTGGATCAGTAATTGGCTTGCTGAAAGTAGACAGAGGGTGGTGGTTGATGGCAAATGTTCATCCTGGAGTTCTGTTTCTAGTGGTGTACCGGAAGCATCTGTTTTGTGGCCACTGCTGTTTGTCATTTTTATAAATGACCTGGATGTGGGTGTAGAAGGGTGGGTTAGTAAATTTGCGGATGACACTAAGGTCGGTGGAGATGTGGATAGTGCCGAAGGATGTTGTAGGGTACAGAGGGACATAGATAGGCTGCAGGGCTGGGCTAAGAGATGGCAAATGGAGTTTAATGCGGAAAAGTGTGAGGTGATTCACTTTGGAAGGAGTAACAGGAATGCAGAGTACTGAGCTAATGGGAAGATTCTTGGTAGTGTAGATGAACAGAGACATCTTGGTGTCCAGGTACATAAATCCCTGAAAGTTGCTACCCAGGTTAATAGGGCTGTTAAGAAGGCATATGGTGTGTTAGCTTTTATTAGTAGGGGGATCGAGTTTCGGAACCACGAGGTCATGCTGCAGCTGTACAAAACTCTGGTGAGACCGCACCTGGAGTATTGTGTGCAGTTCTGGTCACCGCATTATAGGATGTATGTGGAAGCTTTGGAAAGGGTGCAGAGGAGATTTACTAGGATGTTGCCTGGTATGGAGGGAAGGTCTTACGAGGAAAGGCTGAGGGACTTGAGGTTGTTTTCGTTGGAGAGAAGGAGGAGGAGAGGTGACTTAATAGAGACATATAAGATAATCAGAGGGTTAGATAGGGTGGGTAGTGAGAGTCTTTTTCCTCGGATGGTGATGGCAAACACGAGGGGACATAGCTTTAAGTTGAGGGGTGATAGATATCGGACAGATGTCAGAGGTAGTTTCATTATTCAGAGAGTAGTAGGGGCGTGCACCGCCCTGCCTGCAACAGTAGTAGACTCGCCAACTTTAAGGGTATTTAAGTGGTCATTGGATAGACATATGGATGAAAATGGAATAGTGCAGGTCAGATGATTTCACAGGTCGGCGCAACATCGAGGGCCAAAGGGCCTGCACTGCGCTGCAATGTTCTAATTCTAATTCAAACGCCTTACTGAAATCCATATACACCACATCCACGGCTTTACCCTCATCCACCTGTTTGTTCACCTTCTCAAAAAACTCAATAAGGTTTGTGAGGCACGACCTGCCCGTCACAAAACCGTGCTGACTATCGCTAATGATCTTATTCTTTTCCAGATGATTATAAATCCTATCTCTTCGCTAATGAACTTATTCTTTTCCAGATGATTATAAATCCTATCTCTTATAACCTTTTCCAACATTTTACCCACAACCGAAGTAAGGCTCAAAGGTCTATAATTACCAGGGCTGTCTCTACTCCCCTTCTTCAACAAGGCGACAACACTTGCTATCCTCCAGTCTTCCGGCACTATTCCTGTCGACAATGACGACATAAAGACCAAGGACAAAGGCTTTGCAATCTCCTCCCTGGCTTCCCAGAGAATCCTAGGATAAATCTGGCCCAGGGGACTTATCTATTTTCACCCTTTCCAAAATTGCTAACAGCTCCTCCTTGTGAACCTCAATCCAATCTAGCCTAGTAGTCTGTATCTCAGTATTCTCCTCGACAACATTTTCTTTCTCTGCTGTAAATACTGACGAAAAATATTCATTTAACGCTTCCCCTATCTCCTCTGATTCCACACACAACTTCCCACTACTATCCTTGATTGGCCCTAATCTAACTCTAGTCATTCTTTTATTCCTGATATACCTATAGAAAGCCTTAGGGATTTCCTTGATCCTATCCGCCAATGACTTCTCATGTCCTCTCCTCTCTCTTCTTAGCTCTCCCTTTAGATCCTTCCTGGCTAGCTTGTAACTCTCAAGCGCCCTAACTGAGCCTTCACGTCTCATCCTAACATAAGCCTTCTTCTTCCTCTTGACAAGCGCTTCAACTTCTTCAGTAAACCACGGCTCCCTCGCCCGACAACTTCCTCCCTGCCTGACAGGTACATACTTATCAAGGACACGCAGTCGCTGCTCCTTGAATCAGCTCCACATTTCGATTGTGCCCATCCCCTGCAGTTTCCTTCCCCATCCTACGCATCCTAAATCTTGCCTAATCGCATCATAATTTCCTTTCCCCCAGCTATAATTCTTGCCCTGCGGTATATACCTGTCCCTGCCCATCGCTAAGGTCAACCTAACCGAATTGTGATCACTATCACCAAAGGCACAGTGGCGCAGTGGTCAGCACCACAGCTCCAGCGACCCGGGTTCAATTCTGGGTACTGCCTGTGTGGAGTTTGCAAGTTCTCCCTTTGTCTCCGTGGGTTTTCTCCGGGTGCTCCGGTTTCCTCCCACAAGCCAAAAGACTAGCAGCTTGGTAGGTAAATTGGCCATTGTAAATTGCCCCTAGTATAGGTCGGTGGTAGGGAAATATAGGGACAGGTGGGGATGTGGTGGGAATATGGGGATTGGTGTAGGATTAGTATAAAATGGGTGGTTGATGGTCGGCACAGACTCGGTGGGCCGAAGGGCCTGTTTCAGTGCTGTATCTCTAAACTAAACATCTAAATCTAACAGCTGGCCGAGTTCATTACCCAGTACCAAATCCAATGTGGCATCGCCCCTGGTTGGCCAGTCTACATACTGTCTCAGAAAACCCTCCTGCACACACTGGACAAAAACTGACCCATCTAAAGTACTCGAACTATAGTATTTCCAGTCAATATTTGGAAAGTTAAAGTCCCCCATAACAACTACCCTGTTACTCTCGCTCCTGTCGAGAATCATCTTCGCTATCCTTTCCTCTACATCTCTGGAACTATTCGGAGGTCCATAGAAGACTCCCAACAGCGTGACCTCTCCTCTCCTGTTTCTAACCTCGGCCCATACTACCTCAGTAGACGAGTCCTCAAACGTCCTTTCTGCCGCCGTAATACTCTCCTCGATTAACAATGCCACCCCTCCCCCCCCCTCTCTTTTACCATCTTTTCTGTTCTTACTGAAACATCTAAATCCCGGAACCTGCAACATCCATTCCTGTCCCTGCTCCACCCATGTCTCTGAAATGGCCACAACATCGAGATCCCAGGTACCAACCCATGCTGCAAGCTCGCTCACCTTATTTCGGATGCTCCTGGCTTTGAAGTAGACACACTTTAAACCAAGTTCTTGCTTGCCAGTGCCCTCTTGCGTCCTTGTAACCTTATCCCTGACCTCACTACTCTCAACATCCTGTACACTGGAACTACAATTTAGGTTCCCAAACACCTGCTGAATTATTTTAAGCCCCCCCGAAGAGCACTAGCAAATCTGCCCCACCGGATATTGGTACCCCTCTGGTTCAGGTGAAGACCATCCTGTTTGTAGAGGTCCCACCTACCCCAGAAAGAGCCCCAATTATCCAGGAAACCAAAACCCTCCCTCCTACACCATCCCTGCAGCCACGTGTTCAACTCCTCTCTCTCCCTATTCCTCGCTTCGCTAGCACGTGGCACGGGCAACAACCCAGAGATAACAACTCTGTTTGTTCTCGCTCGAAGCTTCCACCCTAGCTCCCTGAATTTCTGCCTCAAATCCCCATCTCTCTTCCTACCTATGTCGTTGGTGCCTATGTGGACCACGACTTGGGGCTGCTCCTCCTCCCCCTTAAGGATCCCAAAAACACGATCCGAGACATCACGAACCTGGGAGGCAACACACCAACCATGAGTCTCTCTCGTTCCCACAGAACCTCCTATCTGTTCCCCTAACTATGGAGTCCCCAATGACTAATGCTCTGCTACTCTTCCCCCTTCCCTTCTGCGCAACAGGGACAGACTCTGTGCCAGAGACCTGTACCCCATTGCTTACCCCTGGTAAGTCGTCCACCCCAACAGTATCCAAAACGGTATACCTGTTGTTGAGGGAAACGGCCACAGGGGATCCCTGCACTGCCTGCTGGTTCCCTCTCCTTCTTCCCCTGACGGTAACCCATCTACCTACTTCTTTTACCTGAGGTGTGACTACCTCCCTATAACTCCTGTCAATAACCCCCTCCGCCTCCCGAATGATCCGAAGTTCATCCAGCTCCAGTTCCCTAACGCGGTTCTCGAGGAGCTGGAGTTGGGTGCACTTCCCGTCGGTGCAGTCAGCAGGGACACTAAAGCAACTGCCCAAATATGTAACCTCACTTACCCAGCAGTCCCGCGTGCGCTCCGCCGACACACGAGAAATGGCTTCCGATTTCTTGGCACACTTTTCAAATCTCTGCTCCCGCTGTTCTTTCTCTCTCTCTCTCTCTGTGACATCCGATTTCTTGGCGCGCTTTTCCAAGCTCAGCTCCCGCTGTTCTCTCTCTCTCTCTCTCTGGCTTCCGATTTCTTGGCGCGCATTTCAAAGCTCTGCTGCCGCTGTTCTCTCTCTCTCTCTCTCTCTCTCTCTGTGACATCCGATTTTTTGGCGCGCTTTTCCAAGCTCAGCTCCCGCTGTTCTCTCTCTCTCTCTCTCTGTGGCTTCCGATTTCTTGGCGCGCATTTCAAAGCTCTGCTCCCGCTGTTCTTTCTCTCTCTCTCTCTCTGTGACATCCGATTTCTCGGCGCGCTTTTCCAAGCTCAGCTCCCGCTGTTCTCTCTCTCTCTCTCTCTCTGTGACATCCGATTTCTTGGCGCGCTTTTCCAAGCTCAGCTCCCGCTGTTCTCTCTATCTCTCTGTGACATCCGATTTCTTGGCGCGCTTTTCAAAGCTTTGCTCCCGCTGTTCTCTCTCTGTCTCTCTCTCTCTGTGAGGCTTCCGATTTCTTGGCGCGCTTTTCAAATCTGTGCTGCCGCTGTTCTCCCTCTCTCTCTCTGTGGCTTCCCATTTCTTGGTGCGCTTTTCAAAGCTCTGCTCCCGCTGTTCTCTCTCTCTCTCTCTGTGGCTTCCGACTTATTGGCGCACATTTCAAAGCTCTGCTCCCGCTGTTCTCTCTCTCTCTGTGACAGAGAGTGTGAGAGAGTGTGAGAGAGTGTCAGAGAGAGTCAGAGAGAGTCAGAGAGAATCAGAGAGTGTCTGAGAGTGTCTGAGAGTGTCAGAAAAAGACTGAGAGAGACACAGAGTGATAGTGATACGGAGTGTCAGAGAGTGTCTGAGAGTGTCAGAAAATGTCTGAGAGTGATACAGAGTGATAGAGAGTGATAGAGAGAGATAGAGAGAGTTAGAGAGTGTCAGAGAGCGATAGAGAGTGTCAGAGAGTGTCAGAGAGTGTCAAAGAGTGCCAGAGAGTGTCAGAGAGTGACAGAGAGTGATAGAGAGTGTCAGAGAGTGTCTGAGAGGGTCAGGGATTGTCTGAGAGTGATAGAGAGTGTCAGAGAGTGATAGAGAGTGTCAGAGAGAGATAGAGAGTGCCAGACAGTGTCTGAGAGTGTCAGAAAGTGATAGAAAGTGTCAGAGAGTGTCTGCGAGTGTCAGAGAGTTTCAGAGAGTGATAGCGAGTTTCAGAGAGTGCCTGAGAGTGTCAGAGTGTGTCAGACAGAGTCAGAGAGTGATAGAGAGTGTCACAGTGTCAGAGAGTGATATAAACTTTCAGAGAGTGTCAGAGAGGATCAGAGAGGGTCCGAGAGGGTCAGGGAGCGTCAGAGAGTGTGAGACAGTGTGAGTGAGTGTCAGAGAGTGTCAGAGAGTGATAGAGAGTGTGTGAAAGTGTCAGAGAGTGATAGAGAGTTGCAGAGAGTGTCTGAAATTGTCAGAGAGTGTCAGAGAGGGATAGAGAGTGTCAGAGAGTGTCTGAGTGTGTCTGAGAGTGTCAGAGAGTGTCAGAGAGTGTCAGAGAGTGTCAGAGAGGGTCAGAGAGGGTCAGAGAGGGTCAGAGAGTGTCAGAGAGTGATAGAGAGTGTCAGAGAGTGTGAGAGCGTGTCAGAGAGTGTCAGAGAGTGTCAGAGAGAGTGAGAGTGTCAGAGAGTGTCAGACAATGTCAGAGAGTGTCAGAGTGCGTCAGAGAGTGTCAGAGAGTGTCAGAGAGTGCGTGAGAGTGTCAGAGAGTGTCAGAGAGTGTGAAAGTGTCAGAGAGTGTTAGAGAGTGGCAGAGAGTGTCTGAAAGTGTCAGAGAGTGTCAGAGAGTGATAGAGAGTGTCAGAGAGGGTCCGAGAGTGTCAGAGTGTCAGAGAGTGTGAGAGTGTCAGAGAGTGTCAGAGAGTGACAGAGAGTGATAGAGAGTGGCAGAGAGTGTCTGGAAGTGTCAGCGAGTGAGAGAGAGTGGCACAGAATGTCTGAAAGTGTCAGAGAGTGTCAGAGAGTGATAGTGAGTGGCAGAGAGTGTCTGAAAGTTTCAGTGAGTGTCAGAGAGTGATATTGAGTGTCAGTGAGTGTCTGTGTGGGTCTCAGAGTGTCAGAGAGGGTCAGAGAGTGATAGAGAGTGTCAGAGAGTGTCAGAGAGTGTCAGAGAGTGATAGAGAGTGGCAGAGAGTGTCTGAAAGTGTCAGAGAGTGTCAGAGAGTGATAGAGAGTGTCAGAGAGTGTCTGAGTGTGTCTGAGAATGTCAGAGAGTGTCAGAGAGTGTCTGAGTGTGTCTGAGAATGTCAGAGAGTGTCAGAGAGAGATAGAGAGTGTCAGAGAGTGTCAGAGAGTGTCAGAGTGTATCAGAGAGTATCAGAGAGTGTCAGAGAGTGACAGAGAGTGTCTGAGACTGTCTGAGAGTGTCAGATTGTGTCAGAGAGTGATAGAGAGTGTCTGAGAGGGTTAGAGTGTATCAGAGAGTGTCAGAGAGTGAATGAGAGTGGGAGAGAGTGTCTGAGTGTTTCAGAGAGTGTCTGAGAGTGTCAGAGTGCATCAGAGAGTGTCAGAGAGTGATAGAGATTGTCAGAGAGTGTCTGAGAGTGCCAGAGTGTATCAGAGAGTGTCAGAGAGTGATAGAATGTGATAGAGTGTGTCAGAGAGTGATAGAGTGTGCCAGAGAGTGTCTGAGAGTGTCAGAGAGGGTCAGAGAGCGTCAGAGAGTGTCAGAGAGTGTGAAAGAGTGTCAGAGAGTGTCAGAGAGTGTGAAAGAGTGTCAGAGAGTGTCAGAGAGTGTGCGAGTGTCAGAGAGTGTCAGAGAGTGTCAGAGAGTGTCAGAGAGTGATAGAGAGTGGCTGAGAGTGATAGAGAGTGTCAGAGAGAATCAGAGAGTGTCAGAGTGTGATTGAGAGTGATTGAGAATGATTCACAGTGATAGAGAGTGTCAGAGAGTGACAGAGTGTGCCAGAGAATGTCTGAGAGTGTCAGAGAGGGTCAGAGAGGGTCAGAGAGTGACAGAGAGTGTGAACGAGTGTCAGAGAATGGCAGAGAGTGTGCGAGTGTCAGAGAGTGTCAGAGAGTGGCAGAGATTGTCTGAAAGTGTCAGAGAGTGTCTGAGAGTGATAGAGAGTGTCAGAGAGTGTCAGAGAGTGATAGAGAGTGATAGAGAGTGTCTGAAAGTGTCAGAGAGTGATGTAGAGTGATGGAGAGGGTCAGAGAGGGTCAGAGAGTGTCAGAGAGTGTGAAAGAGTGTCAGAGAGTGGCAGAGAGTGTGCGAGTGTCAGAGAGTGTCAGAGAGTTATAGAGAGTGGCAGAGAGTGTCTGAGAGTGATAGAGAGTGTCAGAGACTGTCAGAGAGTGTCAGAGAGAGTCAGAGAGTGATAGAGAGTGATAGAGAGTGTCTGAAAGTGTCAGAGAGTGATATAGAGTGACAGAGAGTGTCAGAGAGTGTCTGAAAGTGTCAGAGAGAGATAGAGAGTGTCCGAGTGTGTCTGAACGTGTCAGAGAGTGATAGAGAGTGTCTGAGTGTGTCAGAGAGTGTCAGAGAGTGATAGAGATTGTCAGAGAGTGTCAGAGATTGTCAGAGAGTGTCAGAGAGTGTGAGAGAATGTCAGAGAGTATGAGAGATTGTCAGAGAGTGTCAGAGAGTGTGAGAGTGTCAGAGAGTGTGAGAGTGTCAGAGAGAGTCAGATAGTGTCAGAGAGTATAAGAGAGGGACAGAGTGTGTCAGAGAGTGTCAGAGAGTGTCAGAGAGTGTGAGAGAGTGTCAGAGAGTGTGAGAGTGTCAGAGAGTGTCAGAGAGTGTCAGAGAGTGTCAAAGAGTGATAGAGAGTAGCAGAGAGTGTCTGAAAGTGTCAGAGAGTGTCAGAGAGTGATAGAGAGGGTCAGAGAGTGTCAGAGAGTGATAGAGAGTGATAGAGAGTGTCAGAGAGTGTTTGAAAGTGTCAGCGAGTGATATAGAGTGATTGAGTGTGTCTGAGATTGTCAGAGAGTGTCAGAGAGGGTCAGAGAGGGTCAGAGAGTGACAGAGAGTGTGAACGAGTGTCAGAGAATGGCAGAGAGTGTGCGAGTGTCAGAGAGTGATAGAGAGTGGCAGAGATTGTCTGAAAGTGTCAGAGAGTGTCTGAGAGTGATAGAGAGTGTCAGAAAGTGTCAGAGAGTGATAGAGAGTGATAGAGAGTGTCTGAAAGTGTCAGAGAGTGATGTAGAGTGATGGAGAGGGTCAGAGAGGGTCAGAGAGTGTCAGAGAGTGTGAAAGAGTGGCAGAGAGTGGCAGAGAGTGTGCGAGTGTCAGAGAGTGTCAGAGAGTGATAGAGAGTGGCAGAGAGTGTCTGAGAGTGATAGAGAGTGTCAGAGACTGTCAGAGAGTGTCAGAGAGTGTCAGAGAGTGATAGAGAGTGATAGAGAGTGATAGAGAGTGTCTGAAAGTGTCAGAGAGTGATATAGAGTGACAGAGAGTGTCAGAGAGTGTCTGAAAGTGTCAGAGAGAGATAGAGAGTGTCCGAGTGTGTCTGAACGTGTCAGAGAGTGATAGAGAGTGTCTGAGTGTGTCAGAGAGTGTCAGAGAGTGATAGAGATTGTCAGAGAGTGTCAGAGATTGTCAGAGAGTGTCAGAGAGTGTCAGAGAGTGTCAGAGAATGTCAGAGAGTATGAGAGAGTGTCAGAGAGTGTCAGAGAGTGTGAGAGTGTCAGAGAGTGTGAGAGTGTCAGAGAGAGTCAGATAGTGTCAGAGAGTATAAGAGAGGGACAGAGTGTGTCAGAGAGTGTCAGAGAGTGTGAGAGAGTGTGAGAGAGTGTCAGAGAGTGTGAGAGTGTCAGAGAGTGTCAGAGAGTGTCAGGGAGTGTCAAAGAGTGATAGAGAGTAGCAGAGAGTGTCTGAAAGTGTCAGAGAGTGTCAGAGAGTGATAGAGAGGGTCAGAGAGTGTCAGAGAGTGATAGAGAGTGATAGAGAGTGGCAGAGAGTGTTTGAAAGTGTCAGCGAGTGATATAGAGTGATCGAGAGTGTCAGAGAGTGTCTGAGTGTGTCTGAGATTGACAGAGAGTGTCAGAGAGTGATATGGAGTGTCAGAGAGTCTCAGAGAGTGTCAGGGAGGGTCAGAGAGAGTCAGAGAGTGTCAGAGAGTGTGAGAGAGGGTCAGAGAGAGTGTCAGAGAGTGTCAGATAGTGATAGAGAGTGATAGAGAGCGGCAGAGAGTGTCTGAAAGTGTCAGAGTGTGTCTGAGTGTGTCTGAGATTGTCAGAGAGTGTCAGAGAGTGTCAGAGAGTATCAGAGAGTGTCAGAGAGTTTCTGAGACTGTCTGAGAGTGTCAGAGAGTGATAGAGAGTGTCAGAGAGTGGCAGAGAGTTTCAGAGAGTGATAGAGAGTGATAGAGAGCGGCAGAGAGTGTCTGAAAGTGTCAGAGTGTGTCTGAGTGTGTCTGAGATTGTCAGAGAGTGTCAGAGAGTGTCAGAGAGTGTCAGAGAGTGTCAAAGAGTGATAGAGAGTAGCAGAGAGTGTCTGAAAGTGTCAGAGAGTGTCAGAGAGTGATAGAGAGGGTCAGAGAGTGTCAGAGAGTGATAGAGAGTGATAGAGAGTGTCAGAGAGTGTTTGAAAGTGTCAGCGAGTGATATAGAGTGATTGAGTGTGTCTGAGATTGTCAGAGAGTGTCAGAGAGGGTCAGAGAGGGTCAGAGAGTGACAGAGAGTGTGAACGAGTGTCAGAGAATGGCAGAGAGTGTGCGAGTGTCAGAGAGTGTCAGAGAGTGATAGAGAGTGGCAGAGATTGTCTGAAAGTGTCAGAGAGTGATAGAGAGTGATAGAGAGTGTCAGAAAGTGTCAGAGAGTGATAGAGAGTGTCTGAAAGTGTCAGAGAGTGATGTAGAGTGATGGAGAGGGTCAGAGAGGGTCAGAGAGTGTCAGAGAGTGTGAAAGAGTGGCAGAGAGTGGCAGAGAGTGTGCGAGTGTCAGAGAGTGTCAGAGAGTGATAGAGAGTGGCAGAGAGTGTCTGAGAGTGATAGAGAGTGTCAGAGACTGTCAGAGAGTGTCAGAGAGTGTCAGAGAGTGATAGAGAGTGATAGAGAGTGATAGAGAGTGTCTGAAAGTGTCAGAGAGTGATATAGAGTGACAGAGAGTGTCAGAGAGTGTCTGAAAGTGTCAGAGAGAGATAGAGAGTGTCCGAGTGTGTCTGAACGTGTCAGAGAGTGATAGAGAGTGTCTGAGTGTGTCAGAGAGTGTCAGAGAGTGTCAGAGATTGCCAGAGAGTGTCAGAGATTGTCAGAGAGTGTCAGAGAGTGTCAGAGAGTGTGAGAGAATGTCAGAGAGTATGAGAGAGTGTCAGAGAGTGTCAGAGAGTGTGAGAGTGTCAGAGAGTGTGAGAGTGTCAGAGAGAGTCAGATAGTGTCAGAGAGTATAAGAGAGGGACAGAGTGTGTCAGAGAGTGTCAGAGAGTGTCAGAGAGTGTCAGAGAGTGTCAGAGAGTGTCAGGGAGTGTCAAAGAGTGATAGAGAGTAGCAGAGAGTGTCTGAAAGTGTCAGAGAGTGTCAGAGAGTGATAGAGAGGGTCAGAGAGTGTCAGAGAGTGATAGAGAGTGATAGAGAGTCGCAGTGAGTGTTTGAAAGTGTCAGCGAGTGATATAGAGTGATCGAGAGTGTCAGAGAGTGTCTGAGTGTGTCTGAGATTGTCAGTGTCAGAGAATGATATGGAGTGTCAGAGAGTCTCAGAGAGTGTCAGGGAGGGTCAGAGAGAGTCAGAGAGTGTCAGAGAGTGTGAGAGAGGGTCAGAGAGAGTGTCAGAGAGTGTCAGATAGTGATAGAGAGCGGCAGAGAGTGTCTGAAAGTGTCAGAGTGTGTCTGAGTGTGTCTGAGATTGTCAGAGAGTGTCAGAGAGTGTCAGAGAGTATCAGAGAGTGTCAGAGAGTTTCTGAGACTGTCTGAGAGTGTCAGAGAGTGATAGAGAGTGTCAGAGAGTGGCAGAGAGTTTCAGAGAGTGATAGAGAGTGATAGAGAGCGGCAGAGAGTGTCTGAAAGTGTCAGAGTGTGTCTGAGTGTGTCTGAGATTGTCAGAGAGTGTCAGAGAGTGTCAGAGAGTGTCAGAGAGTATCAGAGAGTGTCAGAGAGTTTCTGAGACTGTCTGAGAGTGTCAGAGAGTGATAGAGAGTGTCAGAGAGTGTCTGAGTGTGCATGAGATTGTCAGAGAGTGTCAGAGAGAGATAGAGAGTGTCAGAGTGTATTAGAGAGTATCAGAGAGTGTCAGAGAGTGTCAGAGATTGTCAGATCGTGATAGAGAGTGTCTGAGACTGTCTGAGAGTGTCAGCGAATGTCAGATAGTGATAGAGAGTGTCAGACAGTGTGAAAGAGTGATAGAGTGTGGTGGAGAGTGTCTGAGTGTGTCAGAGTGTGTCTGAGAGTGTCACAGTGCATCAAAGAGTGTCAGAGAGTGATGGAGAATGTAAGAGAGTGTCAGAGAGTGACAGAGAGTGTCAGAGAGTGTCAGAGAGGGTCAACGAGTGTCAGAGAGTGTGAGAGAGTGTCTGAGAGTGTGAGAGAGTGTCAGAGAGTGTCAGAGAGATTGAGAGTGCCAGAGAGTGTGAGAGTGTCAGAGAGTGTCAGACAGTGACAGAGAGTGTCAGAGTGGGTCAGAGAATGTCAGAGACTGTGTGAGAGTGTGTGAGAGTTTCAGAGAGTGTGAGAGTGTCAGAGAGTGTCAGAGAGTGAGAGAGAGTGGCAGAGAGTGTCTGAAAGTGTCAGAGAGTGTCAGAGAGTGATAGAGAGTGTCAGAGAGTGACTGAGAGTGTCAGAGAGTGTCAGAGAGTGTCAGAGAGTGTCAGAGAGTGTCAGAGAGCTTCAGAGAGTGGTAGAGAGTGATAGAGAGTGATAGAGAGTGTCTGAAAGTGTCAGAGAGTGATATAGAGTGATAGAGAGTGGCAGAGAGTGTCTGAAAGTGTCAGAAAGGGATAGAGAGTGTCTGAGTGTGTCAGAGATTGTCAGAGAGTGATAGAGTTTGTCAGAAAGTGTCAGACATTGTCAGAGAGGGTCAGAGAGTGTCAGAGAGTGTGAGAGAATGTCAGAGAGAGTGAGAGAGTGTCAGAGAGTATCAGAGAGTGTGAGAGTGTCAGAGAGTGTGAGAGTGTCAGAGAGTATCAGATAGTGTCAGAGGGTGTCAGAGAGGTACAGAGTGTGTCAGAGAGTGTCAGAGAGTGTGAGAGAGTGTGAGAGTGTCAGAGAGTGTCTGAGTGTGTCTGAGAATGTCAGAGAGTGTCAGAGAGTGTCAGAGAGTGATAGAGAGTGTCTGAGACTGTCTGAGAGTGTCAGATTGAGTCAGAGAGTGATAGAGAGTGTCAGAGAGTGTCTGAGTGTGTCTGAGAATGTCAGAGAGTATCAGAGAGTGTCAGAGAGTGTCAGAGAGTGTCAGAGAGTGATAGAGAGTGTCTGAGACTGTCTGAGAGTGTCAGATTGAGTCAGAGAGTGATAGAGAGTGTCAGAGAGTGTCTGAGAGTGTTAGAGTTGATCAGAGAGTGTCAGAGAATGAATGAGAGTGGTAGAGAGTGTCTGAGTGTGTCAGAGAGTGTCAGAGTGTATCAGAGAGTGTCAGAGAGTGATATAGAGTGTCAGAGAGTGTCTGAGACTGCCAGAGTGTATCAGAGAGTGTCAGAGAGTGATGGAGAGTGATAGAGAGTGTCAGAGAGTGATAGTATGTGCCAGAGAGTGTCTGAGAGTGTCAGAGAGTATCAGAGAGGGTCAGAGTGTGTCAGATGAGTGAAAGAGTGTCAGAGAGTGTCAGAGAGTGTCAGAGAGTGATAGAGAGTGGCTGAGAGTGATAGAGAGTGTCAGAGAGTGTCAGAGAGTGTCAGAGAGTGTCAGAGAGTAATTGAGAGTGGTTGAGAATGATTCACAGTGATAGAGAGTGTCAGAGAGTGATAGAGTGTGCCAGAGAGTATCTGAGAGTGTCAGAGAGGGTCAGAGAGGGTCAGAGAGTGTCAGAGAGTGTGAAAGAGTGTCAGAGAGTGGCAGAGAGTGTGCGAGTGTCAGAGCGTGTCAGAGAGTGATAGAGAGTGGCAGAGATTGTCTGAAAGAGTCAGAGAGTGTCTGAGAGTGATAGAGAGTGTCAGAGAGTGTCAGAGTGATAGAGAGTGATACAGAGTGATCAAGAGTGTCTGAAAGTGTCAGAGAGTGATATAGAGTGATAGAGAGTGGCAGAGAGTGTCTGAAAGTGTCAGAGAGTGATAGAGAGTGTCTGAGTGTGTCAGAGAGTGTCAGAGAGCGATAGAGTTTGTCAGAGAGTGTCAGAGATTGTCAGAGAGGGTCAGAGAGTGTCAGAGAGTGTGAGAGAATGTCAGAGAGTATGAGAGAGTGTCAGAGAGTGTCAGAGAGTGTGAGAGTGTCAGAGAGTGTGAGAGTGTCAGAGAGTGTCAGATAGTGTCAGAGAGTGTCAGAGAGGGACCGAGTGTGTCAGAGAGTGTCAGAGAGTGTGAGAGAGTGTGAGAGTGTCAGAGAGTGTCAGAGAGTGTCAGAGAGTGTCAGAGAGTGTCAGAGAGTGATAGAGAGTAGCAGAGAGTGTCTGAAAGTGTCAGAGAGTGTCAGAGAGTGATAGAGAGTGTCAGAGAGTGTCAGAGAGTGATAGAGAGTAATAGAGAGTGGCAGAGAGTGCCTGAAAGTGTCAGCGAGTGATATAGAGTGATAGAGAGTGGCAGAGAGTGTCTGAAAGTGTCAGAGAGTGTCAGAGAGTGTTCGAGAGTGTCAGAGAGTGTCTGAGTGTGTCTGAGATTGTCAGAGAGTGGCAGAGAGTGATAGAGAGTGATAGAGAGTGTCAGAGAGTCTCAGAGAGTGTCAGGGAGGGTCAGAGAGTGTCAGAGAGTGTCAGAGAGTGTGAGACAGGGTCAGAGAGAGTGTCAGAGAGTGTCAGATAGTCATAGAGAGTGTCAGAGTTTGGCAGAGAGTTTCAGAGAGTGATAGAGAGTGATAGAGAGTGGCAGAGAGTGTCTGAAAGTGTCAGAGAGTGTCTGAGTGTGTCTGAGATTGTCAGAGAGTGTCAGAGAGTATCAGAGAGTGTCAGAGATTGTCTGAGACTGTCTGAGACTGACAGAGAGTGACAGAGAATGTCAGAGAGTGTCTGAGTGTGTATGAGATTGTCAGAGAGTGTCAGAGAGAGATAGAGAGTGTCAGAGTGTATTAGAGAGTGTCAGAGAGTGATAGAGAGTGTCTGAGACAGTCTGAGAGTGTCAGATTGAGTCAGAGAGTGATAGAGAGTGTCAGAGAGTGATAGAGAGTGTCAGAGAGTGTCTGAGAGTGTTAGAGTGTATCAGAGAGTGTCAGAGAGTGATAGAGAGTGGTAGAGAATGTTCTGAGTGTGTCAGAGAGTGTCTGAGAGTGATAGAGAGAGTCAGAGAGTGTCTGAGAGTGCCACAGTGTATCAGAGAGTGTCAGAGAGTGATAGAGAGTGAGAGAGAGTGTCTGAGTGTGTCTGAGAGTATCTGAAAGTGCCAGAGAGTGTCGGAGAGGTTCAGAGAGTGATTGAGAGTGATTGAGAATGATTGACAGTGATAGAGAGTGTCAGAGAGTGATAGAGTGTGCCAGAGAGTATCTGAGGGTGTCAGAGAGGGTCAGAGACGTTCAGAGAGTGTCAGAGAGTGTGAAAGAGTGTCAGAGAGGGTCAGAGAGTGTGCGAGTGTCAGAGAGTGTCAGAGAGTGTCAGAGAGTGATAGAGAGTGATAGAGAATGACAGAAAGTGATAGAGAGTGATAGAGAGTGTCAGAGAGTGATAGAGAGTGATAGAGAGTATCTGAGAGTGTCAGAGAGTGTCAGAGCGTTTCAGAGAGTGATAGAGAGTGATAGAGAGTGTCAGAGAGTGTCAGAGTGTGTCACAGAATGTCTGACAGTGTCAGAGAGTGTCAGAGAGTGATAAAGAGTGACTGAGAGTGTCTGAGAGTGCCAGAGAGTGTCAGACAACGATAGAGTGTGATAGAGAGTGTCATAGAGTGTGAAAGAGTGTCAGAGAGTGGCAGAGAGTGTGCGAGTGTCAGAGCGTGTCAGAGAGTGATAGAGAGTGGCAGAGATTGTCTGAAAGTGTCAGAGAGTGTCTGAGAGTGATAGAGAGTGTCAGAGAGTGTCAGAGTGATAGAGAGTGATACAGAGTGATCAAGAGTGTCTGAAAGTGTCAGGGAGTGATATAGAGTGATAGAGAGTGGCAGAGAGTGTCTGAAAGTGTCAGAGAGTGATAGAGAGTGTCTGAGTGTGTCAGAGAGTGTCAGAGAGCGATAGAGTTTGTCAGAGAGTGTCAGAGATTGTCAGAGAGTGTGAGAGTGTCAGAGAGTGTCTGATAGTGTCAGAGAGTGTCAGAGAGGGACCGAGTGTGTCAGAGAGTGTCAGAGAGTGTGAGAGAGTGTGAGAGTGTCAGAGAGTGTCAGAGAGTGTCAGAGAGTGTCAGAGAGTGATAGAGAGTATCAGAGATAGTCTGAAAGTGTCAGAGAGTGTCAGAGAGTGATAGAGAGTGTCAGAGAGTGTCAGAGAGTGATAGAGAGTGATAGAGAGTGGCAGAGAGTGCCTGAAAGTGTCAGCGAGTGATATAGAGTGATAGAGAGTGGCAGAGAGTGTCTGAAAGTGTCAGAGAGTGTCAGAGAGTGTTCGAGAGTGTCAGAGAGTGTCTGAGTGTGTCTGAGATTGTCAGAGAGTGGCAGAGAGTGATAGAGAGTGTCAGAGAGTCTCAGAGAGTGTCAGGGAGGGTCAGAGAGTGTCAGATAGTGTCAGAGAGTTTCAGAGATCTTCAGAGAGTGTCAGAGAGTGTCAGAGAGTGATAGAGAATGACAGAAAGTGATAGAGAGTGATAGAGAGTGTCAGAGAGTGATAGAGAGTGATAGAGAGTATCTGAGAGTGTCAGAGAGTGTCAGAGCGTTTCAGAGAGTGATAGAGAGTGATAGAGAGTGTCAGAGAGTGTCAGAGTGTGTCACAGAATGTCTGACAGTGTCAGAGAGTGTCAGAGAGTGATAAAGAGTGACTGAGAGTGTCTGAGAGTGCCAGAGAGTGTCAGACAACGATAGAGTGTGATAGAGAGTGTCATAGAGTGTAATTGAGAGATAGCGATTGTCAGAGTATGATCGAGAGTGATAGAGAGTGATAGAGAGTGACAGAGAGTGTCAGAGTGTGTCACAGAATGTCTGAGAGTGTCAGAGAGTGTCAGAGAGTGATAAAGAGTGACTGAGAGTGTCTGAGAGTGCCAGAGAGTGTCAGACAGCGATAGAGGGTCATAGAGAGTGTCAGAGAGTGATAGAGTGATAGAGAGTGTCAGAGAGTGTCAGAGAGTATCAGGAAGTGTCAGAGTGTGTCAGAGAGTGTCAGAGAGTGATAGAGAGTGATAGAGAGTGATAGAGAGTGTCTGAGAGTGTCAGGAAGTGTCAGAGTGTGTCAGAGAGTGTCAGAGAGTGATAGAGAGTGTCAGAGAGTGTCAGGAAGTGTCAGAGAGTGTCAGAGAGTGTCAGAGAGTGATAGAGAGTGATAGAGAGTGTCAGAGAGTGTCAGAGAGTGATAGAGAGTGATAGAGAGTGTCAGAAAGTGATAGAGAGTGTCAGAGAGTGTCTGAAAGTGTCAGAGAGTGGAATTGAGTGTCCGAGTGTGTCAGAGAGTTTCAGAGAGTGATAGAGAGTGTCAGAGAGTGATAGAGAGTTTCAGAAAGTGATAGAGAGTGATAGAGAGTGTCAGAGAGTAATAGAGAGTCATAGAGAGTGTCTGAGAGTGTCAGAGAGTGTCAGAGTGTTTCAAAGAGTGATAGAGCATGATAGAGAGTGTCATTGAGTGATAGAGAGTGTCAGAGAGTGATCGAGAGTGTCAGAGAGTGATAGAGAGTGTCAGTGATTGATAGAGAGTGTCAGAGAGTGATTAAGAGTGTCAGTGAGTGTCAGAGAGTGATAGAGAGTGATAGAGAACGTCAGAGAGTGTCATAGAGTGATAAAGAGTGATAGAGAGTGTCTGAGAGTGTCAGAGTGTGTCAGAGAGTGTCAGAGAGCGATAGAGAGTGATAGAGAGTGTCATTGAGTGATAGAGAGTGTCAAAGAGTGATCGAGAGTGTCAGAGAGTGATAGAGAGTGTCAGTGATTGATAGAGAGTGTCAGAGAGTGATTAAGAGTGTCAGTGAGTGTTAGAGAGTGATAGAGTGTGACAGAGAGAGTCAGAAAGTGATAGAGAGTGATAGAGAGTGTCAGAGAGTAATAGAGAGTGATAGAGAGTGTCTGAGAGTGTCAGAGAGTGTCAGAGCGTTTCAGAGAGAGATAGAGCGTGATAGAGAGTGTCGGAGTGTGTCAGAGAGTGTCAGAGAGTGATCGAGAGTGACAGAGAACGTCAGAGAGTGTCATAGAGTGATAGAGAGTGTCAGAGTGTGTCACAGAATGTCTGAGAGTGTCAGAGAGTGTCAGAGAGTGATAAAGAGTAATAGAGAGTGTCTGAGAGTGTCAGAGAGTGTCAGAGAGCGATAGAGAGTGATAGAGAGTTTCATTGAGTGATAGACAGTGTCAGAGAGTGATCGAGAGTGTCAGAGGGTGATAGAGAGTGTCAGTGATTGATAGAGAGTGTCAGAGAGTGATTAAGAGTGTCAGTGAGTGTCAGAGAGTGATAGAGGGTGATAGAGAGTGTCTGAGAGTGTCAGAGAGTGTCAGAGAGTGTCAGAGAGTGTTAGAGAGTGATTGAGAGTGTCAGAGAGTGATTTAGAGTGTCAGATAGTGATTAAGAGTGTCAGTGAGTGTCAGAGAGTGATAGAGAGTGATAGAGAGTGTCTGAGAGTGTCTGAGAGTGTCAGAGAGTGTCAGAGAGTGTGAGAGAGTGATTGAGAGTGTCAGAGAGTGATTGAGAGTGTCAGAGAGTGATTAAGAGTGTCAGTGAGTGTCAGAGAGTGATAGAGAGTGATAGAGAGTGTCTGAGAGTGTCAGAGAGTGTCAGAGAGTGATTGAGAGTGTCAGAGAGTGTCAGAGAGTGATTGAGAGTGTCTGAGATTTTAAGAGAGTGTCAGAGAGTGATTGAGAGTGTCAGAGAGTGATTGAGAGTGTCTGAGAGTGTCAGAGAGTATCAGAGAGTGATTGAGAGTGTCATAGAGTGATCGAGAGTGTCTGAGAGTGTCTGAGATTGTCAGAGTGTGTCAGAGAGTGTCAGAGAGTGATAGAGAGTGATAGAGAGTGTCAGAGAGTGGCATTGAATGATAGAGAGTGATAGAGAGTGATAGACAGTGTCTGAGAGTGTCAGAGAGTGTCAGAGAGTGATTAAGAGTGTCAGAGAGTGATAGAGAGTGATCGAGAGTGTCTGAGAGCGTCTGAGGGTGTCAGAGAGTTTCTGAGAGTGTCAGAGAGTGTCATAGAGTGTCAGAGAGTGATATAGAGTGATAGAGTGTGTCACAGAGTGTCAGAGAGTGATAGAGAGTGATAGAGATTGTCAGAGAGTGGCATTGAGTGATAGAGAGTGTCAGAGAGTTTCCGAGAATGATAGAGATGGTCAGAGAGTGATAGAGAGTGTCTGAGAGTGTCTGAGATTGTCACAGATTGTCAAAGAGTGATGGAGAGTGTCTGAGACTGTTAGAGTGTGTCAGAGAGTGTCAGAGAGTGTCAGAGCGTGATAGAGAGTGATAGAGAGTTTCAGAGAATGTCAGAGAGTGTCAGAGAGAATCTGATAGTGTCTGAGAGTGTCAGAGACTGCCAGAGTGTGTCAGAGAGAGATAGAGAGTGATAGAGAGTGTCTGAGTGTGTCAGAGAGTTTCAGAGAGTGACAGAGAGTGATAGAGAGTGTCAGAGAGTGTCATAGAGTGACAGAGAGTGTCAGAGAGTGTCAGACAGCGTCAGAGAGTGTCAGAGAGTGTCAGAGAGTGATAGAGAGTGTCTGAGGTTTCTGAGAGTGACAGAGAGAATCTGTGAGTGTCAGAGAGTGTCAGACAGCGTCAGAGAGTGTCAGAGAGTGTCAGAGAGTGAAGAGAGTGTCAGAGAGTAGCTGAGAGTGTCAGAGAGTGTCAGAGAGTGATGGAGAGTTTCTGAGAGTTTAAGAGAATGTCAGACAGTGATAGAGAGTGTCTGAGAGTGTCAGAGAGTGATGGAGAGTGTCAGAGAGTGATGGAGAGTGTCTGAGAGTGAAAGAGAATGTCAGAGAGTGATAGAGAGTGTCAGAGTGATAGAGAGTTTCTGAGAGTTTCAGAGAGTGACAGAGAGTTTCTGAGAGTGTCAGAGAGTGATAGAGTGTGATAGAGAGTGATAGAGAGTGCCAGAGTGTGTCAGAGAGTGTCAGAGAATGTTAGAGAGTGATAGAGAGCGTCAGAGAGTGTCATAGAGTGACAGAGTTTCAGAGTGTGTCACAGAATGTCTGAGAGTGTCAGAGAGTGGCAGAGATTGATAAAGAGTGATAGAGAGTGTCTGAGAGTGTCAGAGTGTGTCAGAGAGTATCAGAGAGTGATAGAGAGTGATAGAGAGTGATAGAGAGTGTCATAGAGTGTCATTGAGTGATAGAGAGTGTCAGAGAGTGTCAGAGACTGATAGAGAGTGTCAGAGAGTGATAGAGAGTGAAACTGAGTGTCAGAGATTGATTAAGAGTGTCAGAGAGTGTCAGAGAGTGATAGAGAGTGATAGAGAGTGTCTGAGAGTGTCTGAGAGTGTCAGAGAGTGTCTGAGAGTGTCAGAGAGTGATAAAGAGTGATAGAGAGTGATAGAGAGTGTCAGAAAGTGATAGAGAGTGATAGAGAGTGATAGAGAGTGTCAGAGAATGATAGAGAGTGATAGGGAGAGTCAGAGAGTGTCATTGACTGTCCGAGAGTGTCAGAGAGTTTCTGGGAGTGATAGAGAGTGTCAGAGAGTGATAGAGAGTGATAGAGTGTCTGAGAGTAACTGAGAGTGTCAGAGAATGTCTGAGAGTGTCAGAGAGTGTCAGAGAGTGATAAAGAGTGATAGAGAGTGATAGAGAGTGTCAGAAAGTGATAGAGAGTGATAGAGAGTGATAGAGAGTGTCAGAGAATGATAGAGAGTGATAGGGAGAGTCAGAGAGTGTCATTGACTGTCCGAGAGTGTCAGAGAGTTTCAGGGAGTGATAGAGAGTGTCAGAGAGTGTCAGGAAGTGATAGAGAGTGATAGAGAGTGATAGAGAGTGTCAGAAAGTGATAGAGAGTGATAGAGAGTGTCAGAGAGTGATAGAGAGTGATAGAGAGTGTCTGAGAGTGTCAGAGAGTGTCAGAGCGTTTCAGAGAGTGATAGAGCGTGATAGAGATTGTCAGAGTGTGTCAGAGAGTGATAGAGAGTGATAGATAGTGTCTGAGAGTGTCAGAGAGTGTCTAAGAGTGTAAGAGAGTGTTAGAGATTGTCAGAGAGTGATTGAGAGTGTCAGAGAGTGATAGAGAGTTATAGAGAGTGACTGAGAGTGTCTGAGAGTGTCAGAGAGTGTCTGCAAGTGTCAGAGAGTGTCAGAGAGTGTCAGAGAGTAATAAAGAGTGATAGAGAGTGTCTGAGAGTGTCAGGAAATGTCAGAGTGTGTCAGAGAGTGTCAGAGAGTGATAGAGAGTGATAGAGAGTGATAGAGAGTGTCTGAGAGTGTCAGGAAGTGTCAGAGTGTGTCAGAGAGTGTCAGAGAGTGATAGAGAGTGATAGAGAGTGTCAGAGAGTGGCATTGAGTGATAGAGAGTGATAGAGAGTGTCAGAGAGTGTCAGAGAGTGTTAGAGAATGACAGAGAGTGATAGAGAGTGTCAGAGAGTGATTAAGAGTGTCAGAGAGTGATAGAGAGTGTTAGAGAGTGTCTGAGAGCGTCTGAGGGTGTCAGAAAGTTTCTGAGAGTGTCAGAGAGTGTCAGAGAGTGATAAAGAGTGATAGAGTGTGTCTGAGAGTGTCAGAGAGTGAGAGAGAGTGATAGAGAGTGTCATAGAGTGTCATTGAGTGATAGAGGGTATCAGAGAGCGTCAGAGAGAGATCGAGAGTGTCAGACAGTTATAGAGATTGATAGAGAGTGTCAGAGAGAGGCATTGAGTGATAGAGAGTGATAGAGAGTGTCTGAGAGTGTCAGAGAGTGATAGAGAGTGTCTGAGAGTGTCAGAGAGTGTCAGAGTGTGTCAGAGAGTGTCAGAGAGTGATAGAGAGTGATAGAGAGTGTCAGAGAGTGTCAGAGAGTGTCAGAGAGTGTCAGAGTGTGATAGAGAGTTTCAGAGAGTGATTAAGACTGTCAGAGAATGATAGAGAGTGATAGAGAGTGTCTGAGAGCGTCTGAGGGTGTCAGAAAGTTTCTGAGAGTGTCAGAGAGTGTCAGAGAGTGATAAAGAGTGATAGAGTGTGTCTGAGAGTGTCAGAGAGTGAGAGAGAGTGATAGAGAGTGTCATAGAGTGTCATTGAGTGATAGAGGGTATCAGAGAGCGTCAGAGAGAGATCGAGAGTGTCAGACAGTTATAGAGATTGATAGAGAGTGTCAGAGAGAGGCATTGAGTGATAGAGAGTGATAGAGAGTGTCTGAGAGTGTCAGAGAGTGATAGAGAGTGTCTGAGAGTGTCAGAGAGTGTCAGAGTGTGTCAGAGAGTGTCAGAGAGTGATAGAGAGTGATAGAGAGTGTCAGAGAGTGTCAGAGAGTGTCAGAGAGTGTCAGAGTGTGATAGAGAGTTTCAGAGAGTGATTAAGACTGTCAGAGAATGATAGAGAGTGATAGAGAGTGTCTGAGAGCGTCTGAGGCTGTCAGAGAGTTACTGAGAGTGTCAGATAGTGTCAGAGAGTGTCAGAGAGTGATTAAGAGTGACAGAGTGTGTTTGAGAGTGTCAGAGAGTGATAAAGAGTGATAGAGTGTGTCTGAGAGTGTCAGAGAGTGATAGAGAGTGGTAGAGAGTGTCTGAGAGTGTCTGAGAGTGTCAGAGAGTGTCTGCGAGTGTCAGAGAGTGTCAGAGAGTGTCAGAGAGTAATAAAGAGTGATAAAGAGTGATAGAGAGTGTCTGAGAGTGTCAGGAAGTGTCAGAGAGTGTCAGAGAGTGATAGAGAGTGATAGAGAGTGTCAGAGAGTGGCATTGAGTGATAGAGAGTGATAGAGAGTGTCAGAGAGTGTCAGAGAGTGTCAGAGAGTGATAAAGAGTGATAGAGAGTGCCAGAGTGTGTCAGAGAGTGTCAGAGAATGTTAGAGAGTGATAGAGAGCGTCAGAGAGTGTCATAGAGTGACAGAGAGTTTCAGAGTGTGTCACAGAATGTCTGAGAGTGTCAGAGAGTGGCAGAGATTGATAAAGAGTGATAGAGAGTGTCTGAGAGTGCCAGAGTGTGTCAGAGAGTATCAGAGAGTGATAGAGAGTGATAGAGAGTGTCATTGAGTGTCATTGAGTGATAGAGAGTGTCAGAGAGTGTCAGAGAATGATAGAGAGTGTCAGAGAGTGATAGAGAGTGTTAGAGAGTGTCTGAGAGCGTCTGAGGGTGTCCAGAAAGTTTCTGAGAGTGTCAGAGAGTGATAGAGAGTTTCTGAGAGTGTCAGAGAGTGACAGAGAGTGACAGAGAGTTTCTGAGAGTGTCAGAGAGTGATAGAGTGTGATAGAGAGTGATAGAGAGTGCCAGAGTGTGTCAGAGAGTGTCAGAGAATGTTAGAGAGTGATAGAGAGCGTCAGAGAGTGTCATAGAGTGACAGAGAGTTTCAGAGTGTGTCACAGAATGTCTGAGAGTGTCAGAGAGTGGCAGAGATTGATAAAGAGTGATAGAGAGTGTCTGAGAGTGTCAGAGTGTGTCAGAGAGTATCAGAGAGTGATAGAGAGTGATAGAGAGTGATAGAGAGTGTCATAGAGTGTCATTGAGTGATAGAGAGTGTCAGAGAATGATAGAGAGTGTCAGAGAGTGATAGAGAGTGAAACTGAGTGTCAGAGATTTAATTAAGAGTGTCAGAGAGTGTCAGAGAGTGATAGAGAGTGATAGAGAGTGTCTGAGAGTGTCTGAGAGTGTCAGAGAGTGTCAGAGAGTGTCAGAGAGTAATAAAGAGTGATAAAGAGTGATAGAGAGTGTCTGAGACTGTCAGGAAGTGTCAGAGTGTGTCAGAGAGTGTCAGAGAGTCATAGAGAGTGATAGAGAGTGTCAGAGAGTGGCATTGAGTGATAGAGAGTGATAGAGAGTGTCAGAGAGTGTCAGAGAGTGGCAGAGAGTGATAGAGAGTGTCAGAGAGTGATAGAGAGTGTTAGAGAGTGTCTGAGAGCGTCTGAGGGTGTCAGAAAGTTTCTGAGAGTGTCAGAGAGTGTCAGAGAGTGATAAAGAGTGATAGAGTGTGTCTGAGAGTGTCAGAGAGTGATAAAGAGTGATAGAGAGTGATAGAGAGTGCCAGAGTGTGTCAGAGAGTGTCAGAGAATGTTAGAGAGTGATAGAGAGCGTCAGAGAGTGTCATAGAGTGACAGAGAGTTTCAGAGTGTGTCACAGAATGTCTGAGAGTGTCAGAGAGTGGTAGAGATTGATAAAGAGTGATAGAGAGTGTCTGAGAGTGTCAGAGTGTGTCAGAGAGTATCAGAGAGTGATAGAGAGTGATAGAGAGTGTCATAGAGTGTCATTGAGTGATAGAGAGTGTCAGAGAGTGTCAGAGAATGATAGAGAGTGTCAGAGAGTGATATAGAGTGTTAGAGAGTGTCTGAGAGCGTCTGAGGGTGTCAGAAAGTTTCTGAGAGTGTCAGAGAATGATAGAGAGTTTCTGAGAGTGTCAGAGAGTGACAGAGAGTGACAGAGAGTTTCTGAGAGTGTCAGAGAGTGATAGAGTGTGATAGAGAGTGATAGAGAGTGCCAGAGTGTGTCAGAGAGTGTCAGAGAATGTTAGAGTGTGATAGACAGCGTCAGAGAGTGTCATAGAGTGACAGAGAGTTTCAGAGTGTGTCACAGAATGTCTGAGAGTGTCAGAGAGTGGCAGAGATTGATAAAGAGTGATAGAGAGTGTCTGAGAGTGTCAGAGTGTGTCAGAGAGTATCAGAGAGTGATAGAGAGTGATAGAGAGTGTCAGAGAGTGGCATTCAGTGATAGAGAGTGATAGAGAGTGTCTGAGAGTGTCAGAGAGTGTCAGAGAGTGTCAGAGAGTGTCAGAGAGTGATAAAGAGAGATAGAGAGTGTCTGAAAGTGTCAGAGCGTGTCAGAGAGTGTCAGAGAGTGATAGAGAGTGATAGAGAGTGTCAGATAGTGGCATTGAGTGATAGAGAGTGTCAGAGAGTTTCCGAGAGTGATAGAGATGGTCAGAGAGTGATAGAGAGTGTCAGAGAGAGGCTTTGAGTGATAGAGTGTGATAGAGAGTGTCTGAGAGTGTCAGAGAGTGTCAGAGTTTGTCAGAGAGTGTCAGAGAATGATAGAGAGTGATAGAGAGTGTCTGAGAGTGTCTGAGAGTGTCAGAGAGTGTCTGCGAGTGTCAGAGAGGGTCAGAGAGTAATTAAGAGTGATAAAGTGTGATAGAGAGTGTCTGAGAGTGTCAGAGAGTGTCAGAGTGATAGAGAGTGATAGAGAGTGTCAGAGAGCATCAGAGAGTGATCGAGAGTGTCAATGAGTGATAGAGAGTGTCAGAGAATGATAGAGAGTGTCAGAGAGTGATAGAGAGTGATAGAGAGTGTCAGAGAGTGATTAAGAGTGTCAGAGAATGATAGAGAGTGATAGGGAGTGTCAGAGAGTGCCATTGAGTGTCCGAGAGTGTCAGAGAGTTTCAGAGAGTGATAGAGAGTGTCAGAGAGTGATTAAGAGAGTCAGAGAATGATAGAGAGTGATAGGGAGTGTCAGAGAGTGTCATTGAGTGTCCGAGAGTGTCAGAGAGTTTCAGAGAGTGATAGAGAGTGTCTGAGAGTGTCAGAGAGTGTCAGAGTGTGTCAGAGAGTGTCTGAGAGTGTCTGAGAGTGTCAGAGAGTGTCTGCGAGTGTCAGAGAGTGTCAGAGAGTAATTAAGAGTGATAAAGAGTGATAGAGAGTGTCTGAGAGTGTCAGAGAGTGTCAGAGAGCATCAGAGAGTGATCGAGAGTGTCAGAGAGTGATAGAGAGTGTCAGAGAGTGATTAAGAGTGTCAGAGAATGATAGAGAGTGATAGGGAGTGTCAGAGAGTGACGGCGAATTTCAGAGAGATTCAGAGAGTGTCCGAGAGATTCAGAAAGTGTCAGATAGTGTCAGAGAGTTTCAGAGATCTTCAGAGAGTGTCAGAGAGTGTCAGAGAGTGATAGAGAATGACAGAAAGTGATAGAGAGTGATAGAGAGTGTCAGAGAGTGATAGAGAGTGATAGAGAGTATCTGAGAGTGTCAGAGAGTGTCAGAGCGTTTCAGAGAGTGATAGAGAGTGATAGAGAGTGTCAGAGAGTGTCAGAGTGTGTCACAGAATGTCTGACAGTGTCAGAGAGTGTCAGAGAGTGATAAAGAGTGACTGAGAGTGTCTGAGAGTGCCAGAGAGTGTCAGACAACGATAGAGTGTGATAGAGAGTGTCATAGAGTGTAATTGAGAGATAGAGATTGTCAGAGTATGATCGAGAGTGATAGAGAGTGATAGAGAGTGTCAGAGAGTGTCAGAGTGTGTCACAGAATGTCTGAGAGTGTCAGAGAGTGTCAGAGAGTGATAAAGAGTGACTGAGAGTGTCTGAGAGTGCCAGAGAGTGTCAGACAGCGATAGAGTGTGATAGAGAGTGTCAGAGAGTGATAGAGTGATAGAGAGTGTCAGAGAGTGTCAGGAAGTGTCAGAGTGTGTCAGAGAGTGTCAGAGAGTGATAGAGAGTGATAGAGAGTGATAGAGAGTGTCTGAGAGTGTCAGGAAGTGTCAGAGTGTGTCAGAGAGTGTCAGAGAGTGATAGAGAGTGTCTGAGAGTGTCAGGAAGTGTCAGAGAGTGTCAGAGAGTGTCAGAGAGTGATAAAGAGTGATAGAGAGTGATAGAGAGTGTCTGAGAGTGTCAGGAAGTGTCAGAGTGTGTCAGACAGTGTCAGAGAGTGATAGAGAGTGATAGAGAGTGTCAGAGAGTGGCATTGAGTGATAGTGAGTGATAGAAAGTGTCAGAGAGTGTCAGAGAGTGTCAGAGAATGTCAGAGAGTGATAGAGAGTGTCAGAGAGTGATTAAGAGTGTCAGAGAGTTATAGACAGTGTTAGAGAGTGTCTGAGAGCGTCTGAGGGTGTCAGAAAGTTTCTGAGAGTGTCAGAGAGTGTCAGAGAGTGATAAAGAGTGATAGAGTGTGTCTGAGAGTGTCAGAGAGTGATAAAGAGTGATAGAGTGTGTCTGAGAGTGTCAGAGAGTGAGAGAGAGTGATAGAGAGTGTCATAGAGTGTCATTGAGTGATAGAGGGTATCAGAGAGCGTCAGAGAGTGATCGAGAGTGTCAGAGAGTGATAGAGAGTGATAGAGAGTGTCAGAGAGAGGCATTGAGTGATAGAGAGTGTCTGAGAGTGTCAGAGAGTGATAGAGAGTGTCTGAGAGTGTCAGAGAGTGTCAGAGTGTGTCAGAGAGTGTCAGAGAGTGATAGAGAGTGATAGAGAGTGTCAGAGAGTGGCATTGAGTGATAGAGAGTGATAGAGAACGTCAGAGAGTGTCAGAGAGTGTCAGAGTGTGATAGAGAGTGTCAGAGAGTGATTAAGACTGTCAGAGAGTGATAGAGAGTGATAGAGAGTGTCTGAGAGCGTCTGAGGGTGTCAGAGAGTTACTGAGAGTGTCAGATAGTGTCAGAGAGTGTCAGAGAGTGATAAAGAGTGACAAAGAGTGATAGAGAGTGTCTGAGAGTGTCAGGAAGTGTCAGAGTGTGTCAGAGAGTGTCAGAGAGTGATAGAGAGTGATAGAGAGTGTCAGAGAGTGGCATTGAGTGATAGAGAGTGATAGAGAGTGTCAGAGACTGATAGAGAGTGTTAGAGAGTGTCTGAGAGCGTTTGAGGGTGTCAGAAAGTTTCTGAGAGTGTCAGAGAGTGTCAGAGAGTGATAAAGAGTGACAGAGTGTGTCTGAGAGTGTCAGAGAGTGATAAAGAGTGATTGAGTGTGTCTGAGAGTGTCAGAGAGTGAGACAGAGTGATAGAGAGTGTCATAGAGTGTCATTGAGTGATAGAGGGTATCAGAGAGCGTCAGAGAGTGATCGAGAGTGTCAGAGAGTGATAGAGAGTGATAGAGAGTGTCAGAGAGAGGCATTGAGTAATAGAGAGTGATAGAGAGTGTCTGAGAGTGTCAAGGAGTGATAGAGAGTGTCTGAGAGTGTCAGAGAGTGTCAGAGTATGTCAGAGAGTGATAGAGAGTGATAGAGAGTGTCAGAGAGTGGCATTGAGTGATAGAGAGTGATAGAGAGTGTCAGAGAGTGTCAGAGAGTGTAAGAGAGTGTCAGAGTGTGATAGAGAGTGTCAGAGAGTGATTAAGACTGTCAGAGAGTGATAGAGAGTGATAGAGAGTGTCCAAGAGCGTCTGAGGGTGTCAGAGAGTTACTGAGAGTGACAGAGTGTGTTTGAGAGTGTCAGAGAGTGATAAAGAGTGATAGAGTGTGTCTGAGAGGGTCAGAGAGTGAGAGAGAGTGATAGAGAGTGTCTGAGAGTGTCAGAGAGTGATAGAGAGTGATAGAGAGTGTCAGAGAGTGGCATTGAGTGATAGAGAGTGATAGAGAGTGTCTGAGAGTGTCAGAGAGTGATAGAGAGTGACAGAGTGTGTTTGAGAGTGTCAGAGAGTGATAAAGAGTGATAGAGTGTGTCTGAGAGTGTCAGAGAGTGAGAGAGAGTGATAGAGAGTGTCTGAGAGTGTCTGAGAGTGTCAGAGAGTGATAGAGAGTGTCAGAGAGTGGCATTGAGTGATAGAGAGTGAGAGAGAGTGTCTGAGAGTGTCAGAGAGTGATAGAGAGTGATAGAGAGTGTCTGAGAGTGTCAGAGAGTTTCTGCGAGTGTCAGAGAGTGTCAGAGAGTAATTGAGAGGGATAAAGAGTGTCAGAGAGTATCTGCGAGTGTCAGAGTGATAGAGAGTGATAGAGAGTATCAGAGAGCATCAGAGAGTGATCGAGAGTGTCAGAGAGTGATAGAGAGTGTCAGAGAATGATAGAGAGTGTCAGAGAGTGATAGAGAGTGATAGAGAGTGTCAGAGAGTGATTAAGAGTGTCAGAGAATGATAGAGAGTGATAGGGAGTGTCAGAGAGTGTCATTGAGTGTCCGAGAGTGTCAGAGAGTTTCAGAGAGTGATAGAGAGTGTCAGAGAGTGATTAAGAGAGTCAGAGAATGATAGAGAGTGATAGGGAGTGTCAGAGAGTGTCATTGAGAGTTCGAGAGTGTCAGAGAGTTTCAGAGAGTGATAGAGAGTGTCTGAGAGTGTCAGAGAGTGTCAGAGTGTGTCAGAGAGTGTCTGAGAGTGTCTGAGAGTGTCAGAGAGTGTCTGCGAGTGTCAGAGAGTGTCAGAGAGTAATTAAGAGTGATAAAGAGTGATAGAGAGTGTCTGAGAGTGTCAGAGAGTGTCAGAGTGATAGAGAGTGATAGAGAGTGTCAGAGAGCATCAGAGAGTGATCGAGAGTGTCAGAGAGTGATATAGAGTGTCAGAGAATGATAGAGAGTATCAGAGAGTGATAGAGAGTGTCAGAGAGTGATTAAGAGTGTCAGAGAATGATAGAGAGTGATAGGGAGTGTCAGAGAGTGTCGGAGAATTTCAGAGAGATTCAGAGAGTGTCCGAGAGATTCAGAAAGTGTCAGATAGTGTCAGAGAGTTTCAGAGATCTTCAGAGAGTGTCAGAGAGTTTCAGAGAGTGATAGAGAGTGTCAGAGAGTGATAGAGAATGTCAGAGAGTGATAGAGAGTGTCAGAGAGTGATAGAGAGTGATAGAGAGTATCTGAGAGTGTCAGAGAGTGTCAGAGCGTTTCAGAGAGTGATAGAGTGTGATAGAGAGTGTCAGAGAGTGTCATAGAGTGATAGAGAGTGTCAGAGTGTGTCACAGAATGTCTGAGAGTGTCAGAGAGTGTCAGAGAGTGATAGAGAGTGATAGAGAGTGATAGAGAGTGTCTGAGAGTGTCAGGGAGTGTCAGAGTGTGTCAGAGAGTGTCAGAGAGTGATAGAGAATGTCAGAAAGTGATAGAGAGTGAAAGAGAGTGTCAGAGAGTGATAGAGAGTGATAGAGAGTATCTGAGAGTGTCAGAGAGTGTCAGAGCGTTTCAGAGAGTGATAGAGTGTGATAGAGAGTGTCAGAGAGTGTCATAGAGTGATAGAGAGTGTCAGAGTGTGTCACAGAATGTCTGAGAGTGTCAGAGAGTGTCAGAGTGTGATAGAGAGTGATAGAGAGTGATAGAGAGCGTCTGAGGGTGTCAGAAAGTTTCTGAGAGTGTCAGAGAGTGTCAGAGTGTGTCAGAGAGTGTCAGAGAGTGATAGAGAGTGATAGAGAGTGTCAGAGAGTGGCATTGAGTGATAGAGAGTGATAGAGAGTGTCAGAGAGTGTCAGAGCGTGATAGAGAGTGTCAGAGAGTGATTAAGACTGTCAGAGAGTGATAGAGAGTGATAGAGAGTGTCTGAGAGCGTCTGAGGGTGTCAGAGAGTTACTGAGAGTGTCAGATAGTGTCAGAGAGTGTCAGAGAGTGATAAAGAGTGACAGAGTGTGTTTGAGAGTGTCAGAGAGTGTTAAAGAGTGATAGAGTGTGTCTGAGACTGTCAGAGAGTGATAGAGAGTGATGGAGAGTGTCTGAGAGTGTCTGAGAGTGTCAGAGTGTGTCTGCGAGTGTCAGAGAGTGTCAGAGAGTGTCAGAGAGTAATAAAGAGTGATAAAGAGTGATAAAGAGTGATAGAGAGTGTCTGAGAGTGTCAGGAAGTGTCAGAGTGTGTCAGAGAGTGTCAGAGAGTGATAGAGAGTGATAGAGAGTGTCAGAGAGTGGCATTGAGTGATAGAGAGTGATAGAGAGTGTCAGAGAGTGTCAGAGAGTGTCAGAGTGTGATAGAGAGTGTCAGAGAGTGA
This sequence comes from Heterodontus francisci, assembly GCF_036365525.1. Classification (NCBI taxonomy): domain Eukaryota; kingdom Metazoa; phylum Chordata; class Chondrichthyes; order Heterodontiformes; family Heterodontidae; genus Heterodontus; species Heterodontus francisci. The sequence goes on along the minus strand of NC_090411.1, from coordinate 5,007,227 downwards.
TTAAGACTGTCAGAGAGTGATAGAGAGTGATAGAGAGTGTCTGAGAGCGTCTGAGGGTGTCAGAGAGTTACTGAGAGTGTCAGATAGTGTCAGAGAGTGTCAGAGAGTGATAAAGAGTGACAGAGTGTGTTTGAGAGTGTCAGAGAGTGATAAAGAGTGATAGAGTGTGTCTGAGAGTGTCAGAGAGTGATAGAGAGTGATAGAGAGTGATAGAGAGCGTCTGAGGGGGTCAGAAAGTTTCTGAGAGTGTCAGAGAGTGTCAGAGAGTGATAAAGAGTGATAGAGTGTGTCTGAGAGTGTCAGAGAGTGATAAAGAGTGATAGAGTGTGTCTGAGAGTGTCAGAGAGTGAGAGAGAGTGATAGAGAGTGTCATAGAGTGTCATTGAGTGATAGAGGGTATCAGAGAGCGTCAGAGAGTGATCGAGAGTGTCAGAGAGTGATAGAGAGTGATAGAGAGTGTCTGAGAGTGTCTGAGAGTGTCAGAGTGTGTCTGCGAGCGTCAGAGAGTGTCAGAGAGTGTCAGAGAGTAATAAAGAGTGATAAAGAGTGATAGAGAGTGATAGAGAGTGTCAGAGAGTGGTATTGAGTGATAGAGAATGATAGAGAGTGTCAGAGAGTGATAGAGAGTGTCAGAGAGTGATAGAGAGTGTTAGAGAGTGTCTGAGAGCGTTTGAGGGTGTCAGAAAGTTTCTGAGAGTGTCAGAGAGTGTCAGAGAGTGATAAAGAGTGATAGAGTGTGTCTGAGAGTGTCAGAGAGTGATAAAGAGTGATAGAGTGTGTCTGAGAGTGTCAGAGAGTGAGAGAGAGTGATAGAGAGTGTCATAGAGTGTCATTGAGTGATAGAGGGTATCAGAGAGCGTCAGAGAGTGATCGAGAGTGTCAGAGAGTGATAGAGAGTGATAGAGAGTGTCAGAGAGAGGCATTGAGTGATAGAGAGTGATAGAGAGTGTCTGAGAGTGTCAGAGAGTGATAGTGTCTGAGAGTGTCAGAGAGTGTCAGAGTACGTCAGAGAGTGATAGAGAGTGATAGAGAGTGTCAGAGAGTGGCATTGAGTGATAGAGAGTGATAGAGAGTGTCAGAGAGTGTCAGAGAGTGTTAGAGAGTGTCAGAGTGTGATAGAGAGTGTCAGAGAGTGATTAAGACTGTCAGAGAGTGATAGAGAGTGATAGAGAGTGTCTGAGAGCGTCTGAGGGTGTCAGAGAGTTACTGAGAGTGATAGAGAGTGTCTGAGAGTGTCAGAGAGTGATAGAGAGTGACAGAGTGTGTTTGAGAGTGTCAGAGAGTGATAAAGAGTGATAGAGTGTGTCTGAGAGTGTCAGAGAGTGAGAGAGAGAGTGAGAGAGAGTGATAGAGAGTGTCTGAGAGTGTCAGAGAGTGATAGAGAGTGATAGAGAGTGTCAGAGAGTGGCATTGAGTGATAGAGAGTGAGAGAGAGTGTCTGAGAGTGTCAGAGAGTGATAGAGAGTGATAGAGAGTGTCTGAGAGTGTCAGAGAGTTTCTGCGAGTGTCAGAGAGTGTCAGAGAGTAATTGAGAGATTTAAAGAGTGTCAGAGAGTATCTGCGAGTGTCAGAGAGTAATTAAGAGTGATAAAGAGTGATAGAGAGTGTCTGAGAGTGTCAGAGAGTGTCAGAGAGTGTCAGAGTGATAGAGAGTGATAGAGAGTATCAGAGAGCATCAGAGAGTGATCGAGAGTGTCAGAGAGTGATAGAGAGTGTCAGAGAATGATAGAGAGTGTCAGAGAGTGGTAGAGAGTGATAGAGAGTGTCAGAGAGTGATTAAGGGTGTCAGAGAATGATAGAGAGTGATAGGGAGTGTCAGAGAGTGTCATTGAGTCTCCGAGAGTGTCAGAGAGTTTCAGAGAGTGATAGAGTGTCAGAGAGTGATAGAGAGTGTCAGAAAGTGATAGAGAGTGATAGAGAGTGTCAGAGAGTGATAGAGAGTGATAGAGAGTATCTGAGAGTGTCAGAGAGTGTCAGAGCGTTTCAGAGAGTGATAGAGTGTGATAGAGAGTGTCAGAGAGTGTCAGAGAGTGATAGAGAGTGTTAGAGAGTGTCAGAGAGTGTCATAGAGTGATAGAGAGTGTCAGAGTGTGTCACAGAATGTCTGAGAGTGTCAGAGAGTGTCAGAGAGTGATTAAGAGTGTCAATGAGTGTCAGAGAGTGATAGAGAGTGATAGAGAGTGTCTGAGAGTGTTTGAGAGTGTCTGAGAGTGTCAGAGAGTGTCTGCGAGTGTCAGAGTGTGTCAGAGAGTAATAAAGAGTGATGAAGAGTGATAGAGAGTGTCTGAGAGTGTCAGAGAGTTTCAGAGTGTGTCAGAGAGTGTCAGAGCGATAGAGATTGATAGAGAGTGTCAGAGAGTGGCATTCAGTGATAGAGAGTGATAGAGAGTGTCTGAGAGTGTCAGAGAGTGTCAGAGAGTGTCAGAGAGTGTCAGAGAGTGATAAAGAGAGATAGAGAGTGTCTGAAAGTGTCAGCACGTGTCAGAGAGTGTCAGAGAGTGATAGAGAGTGATAGAGAGTGTCAGAGAGTGGCATTGAGTGATAGAGAGTGTCAGAGAGTTTCCGAGAGTGATAGAGATGGTCAGAGAGTGATAGAGAGTGTCAGAGAGAGGCATTGAGTGATAGAGTGTGATAGAGATTGTCTGAGAGTGTCAGAGAGTGTCAGAGTGTGTCAGAGAGTGTCAGAGAGTGATAGAGAGTGATAGAGAGTGTCTGAGAGTGTCAGAGAGTGTCAGAGAGTGTCAGAGAGTGTCTGCGAGTGTCAGAGAGGGTCAGAGAGTAATTAAGAGTGATAAAGTGTGATAGAGAGTGTCTGAGAGTGTCAGAGAGTGTCAGAGTGATAGAGAGTGATAGAGAGTGTCAGAGAGCATCAGAGAGTGATCGAGAGTGTCAGAGAGTGATAGAGAGTGTCAGAGAGTGATTAAGAGTGTCAGAGAGTGATAGAGAGTGATAGAGAGTGTCAGAGAGTGATTAAGAGTGTCAGAGAATGATAGAGAGTGATAGGGAGTGTCAGAGAGTGTCATTGAGTGTCCGAGAGTGTCAGAGAGTTTCAGAGAGTGATAGAGAGTGTCAGAGAGTGATTAAGAGAGTCAGAGAATGATAGAGAGTGATAGGGAGTGTCAGAGAGTGTCAGAGAGTGTCAGAGAGTGATAGAGAGTGATAGAGAGTGTCTGAGAGTGTCAGAGAGTGTCAGAGAGTGTCAGAGAGTGTCTGCGAGTGTCAGAGAGGGTCAGAGAGTAATTAAGAGTGATAAAGTGTGATAGAGAGTGTCTGAGAGTGTCAGAGAGTGTCAGAGTGATAGAGAGTGATAGAGAGTGTCAGAGAGCATCAGAGAGTGATCGAGAGTGTCAGAGAGTGATAGAGAGTGTCAGAGAGTGATTAAGAGTGTCAGAGAGTGATAGAGAGTGATAGAGAGTGTCAGAGAGTGATTAAGAGTGTCAGAGAATGATAGAGAGTGATAGGGAGTGTCAGAGAGTGTCATTGAGTGTCCGAGAGTGTCAGAGAGTTTCAGAGAGTGATAGAGAGTGTCAGAGAGTGATTAAGAGAGTCAGAGAATGATAGAGAGTGATAGGGAGTGTCAGAGAGTGTCATTGAGTGTCCGAGAGTGTCAGAGAGTTTCAGAGAGTGATAGAGAGTGTCTGAGAGTGTCAGAGAGTGTCAGAGTGTGTCAGAGAGTGTCAGAGAGTGATAGAGAGTGATAGAGAGTGTCTGAGAGTGTCTGCGAGTGTCAGAGAGTGTCAGAGAGTAATTAAGAGTGATAAAGGTTGATAGAGAGTGTCTGAGAGTGTCAGAGAGTGTCAGAGTGATAGAGAGTGATAGAGAGTGTCAGAGAGCATCAGAGAGTGATCGAGAGTGTCAGAGAGTGATAGAGAGTGTCAGAGAATGATAGAGAGTATCAGAGAGTGATAGAGAGTGTCAGAGAGTGATTAAGAGTGTCAGAGAATGATAGAGAGTGATAGGGAGTGTCAGAGAGTGTCGGAGAATTTCAGAGAGATTCAGAGAGTGTCCGAGAGATTCAGAAATTGTCAGATAGTGTCAGAGAGTTTCAGAGATCTTCAGAGAGTGTCAGAGAGTTTCAGAGAGTGATAGAGAGTGTCAGAAAGTGATAGAGAGTGATAGAGAGTGTCAGAGAGTGATGGAGAGTGATAGAGAGTATCTGAGAGTGTCAGAGAGTGTCAGAGCGATTCAGAGAGTGATAGAGAGTGATAGAGAGTGTCAGAGAGTGTCAGAGTGTGTCACAGAATGTCTGAGAGTGTCAGAGAGTGTCAGAGAGTGATAAAGAGTGACTGAGAGTGTCTGAGAGTGCCAGAGAGTGTCAGACAGCGATAGAGTGTGATAGAGAGTGTCATAGAGTGTAATTGAGAGATAGAGATTGTCAGAGTGTGATCGAGAGTGTCAGAGAGTGATAGAGAGTGTCAGTGATTGATAGAGAGTGTCAGAGAGTGATTAAGAGTGTCAATGAGTGTCTGAGAGTGTCAGAGAGTGTCTGAGAGTGTCTGAGAGTGTCAGAGAGTGTCTAAGAGTGTATGAGAGTGTCAGAGAGTGATAGAGAGTGTCTGAGAGTGTCTGAGAGTGTCAGAGAGTGTCTGCGAGTGTCAGAGAGTGTCAGAGAGTAATAAAGAGTGATAAAGAGTGATAGGAGAGTGTCTGAGAGTGTCAGAGAGTGTCAGAGTGTATCAGAGAGTGACAGAGTGATAGAGAGTGATAGAGAGTGTCAGAGAGTGGCATTCAGTGATAGAGAGTGATAAAGAATGTCTGAGAGTGTCAGAGAGTGTCAGAGAGTGATAGAGAGTGTCAGAGAGTGATTAAGAGTGTCAGAGAGAGATAGGGAGTGTCTGAGAGCGTCTGAGGATGTCAGAGAGTTTCTGAGAGTGTCAGAGAGTGTCAGAGAGTGTCAGAGAGTGATAAAGAGAGATAGAGAGCGTCTGAAAGTGTCAGAGAGTGTCAGAGAGTGGCTTTGAGTGATAGAGAGTGTCAGAGAGTTTCCGAGAGTGATAGAGATGGTCAGAGGGTGATAGAGAGTGTCAGAAAGTGATAGAGAGTGATAGAGAGTGTCAGAGAGTGATAGAGAGTGTCAGAGAGTGATAAAGAGTGATAGAGAGTGATAGAGAGTGTCTGAGAGTGTCTGAGAGTGTCTGAGAGTGTCAGAGTGTGTCAGAGTGTCAGAGAGTGATAGAGAGTGATAGAGAGTGTCAGAGAGCGACATTGAGTGATAGAGAGTGTCAGAGAGTTTCCGAGATTGATAGAGATTGTCAGAGAGTGATAGAGAGTGTCAGAAAGTGATAGAGAGTGATAGGGAGTTTCAGAGAGTGTCAGAGAGTGTCAGAGAGTGTCAGAGAGTTTCAGAGAGTGGTAGAGAGTGTCAGAGATTGATAGAGAGTGATAGAGAGTGTCAGAGACTGATAGAGAGTGATAGTGAGTGTCTGAGAGTGTCAGAGAGTGATAAAGAGTGTTAGAGAGTGTCTGAGAGTGTCAGAGTGTGTCAGAGAGTGGCATTGAGTGATAGAGAGTGTCAGAGAGTTTCCGAGAGTGATAGAGATTTTCAGAGAGTGATAGAGAGTGTCAGAAAGTGATAGAGAGTGATAGACAGTGTCAGAGAGTGATAGAGAGAGATAGAGAGTGTCAGAGAGTGACAGAGAGTGATAGTGAGTGTCAGAGAGTGATTAAGAGTGATAGGGAGTTTCAGAGAGTGTCATTGAGTGTCAGAGTGTGTCAGAGAGTTTCAGAGAGTGATAGAGAGTGTCAGAGATTGATAGAGAGTGATAGAGAGTCTCTGAGATTGATAGAGAGTGTCAGAGAGTGATAGAGAGTGGTAGGGAGAGTCTGAGAGTGACAGAGAGTGTCAGAGATTGATGAAGCGTGACTGAGAGTGTCAATGAGTGTCTGAGAGTGTCAGAGAGTGTCTGAGAGTGTCTGAGAGTGTCAGAGAGTGTCTAAGAGTGTATGAGAGTGTCAGAGAGTGATAGAGAGTGTCTGAGAGTGTCTGAGAGTGTCAGAGAGTGTCTGCGAGTGTCAGAGAGTGTCAGAGAGTAATAAAGAGTGATAAAGAGTGATAGGAGAGTGTCTGAGAGTGTCAGAGAGTGTCAGAGTGTATCAGAGAGTGACAGAGTGATAGAGAGTGATAGAGAGTGTCAGAGAGTGGCATTCAGTGATAGAGAGTGATAAAGAATGTCTGAGAGTGTCAGAGAGTGATAGAGAGTGTCAGAGAGTGATTAAGAGTGTCAGAGAGAGATAGGGAGTGTCTGAGAGCGTCTGAGGATGTCAGAGAGTTTCTGAGAGTGTCAGAGAGTGTCAGAGAGTGTCAGAGAGTGATAAAGAGAGATAGAGAGCGTCTGAAAGTGTCAGAGAGTGTCAGAGAGTGGCTTTGAGTGATAGAGAGTGTCAGAGAGTTTCCGAGAGTGATAGAGATGGTCAGAGGGTGATAGAGAGTGTCAGAAAGTGATAGAGAGTGATAGAGAGTGTCAGAGAGTGATGGAGAGTGTCAGAGAGTGATAAAGAGTGATAGAGAGTTTCTGAGAGTGTCTGAGAGTGTCTGAGAGTGTCAGAGTGTGTCAGAGTGTCAGAGAGTGATAGAGAGTGATAGAGAGTGTCAGGGAGCGACATTGAGTGATAGAGAGTGTCAGAGAGTTTCCGAGATTGATAGAGATTGTCAGAGAGTGATAGAGAGTGTCAGAAAGTGATAGAGAGTGATAGGGAGTTTCAGAGAGTGTCAGAGAGTGTCAGAGAGTTTCAGAGAGTGGTAGAGAGTGTCAGAGATTGATAGAGAGTGATAGAGAGTGTCAGAGACTGATAGAGAGTGATAGTGAGTGTCTGAGAGTGTCAGAGAGTGATAAAGAGTGTTAGAGAGTGTCTGAGAGTGTCAGAGTGTGTCAGAGAGTGGCATTGAGTGATAGAGAGTGTCAGAGAGTTTCCGAGAGTGATAGAGATTTTCAGAGAGTGATAGAGAGTGTCAGAAAGTGATAGAGAGTGATAGACAGTGTCAGAGAGTGATAGAGAGAGATAGAGAGTGTCAGAGAGTGACAGAGAGTGATAGTGAGTGTCAGAGAGTGATTAAGAGTGATAGGGAGTTTCAGAGAGTGTCATTGCGTGTCAGAGTGTGTCAGAGAGTTTCAGAGAGTGATAGAGAGTGTCAGAGATTGATAGAGAGTGATAGAGAGTGTCAGAGAGTGATAGAGAGTGATAGTGAGTGTCAGAGAGTGATTAAGAGTGATAGGGAGTTTCAGAGAGTGTCATTGAGTGTCAGAGTGTGTCAGAGAGTTTCAGAGAGTGATAGAGAGTGTCAGAGATTGATAGAGAGTGATAGAGAGTCTCTGAGATTGATAGAGAGTGTCAGAGAGTGATAGAGAGTGGTAGGGAGAGTCTGAGAGTGACAGAGAGTGTCAGAGATTGATGAAGCGTGACTGAGAGTGTCTGAGAGTGTCTGAGAGTGTCAGAGATTGTCAGAGTGTGTCAGAGAGTGATAGAGAGTGTCTGAGACAGTCAGAGAGTGTCAGAGTGTGTCAGAGTGTGTCAGAGAGTGATAGAGATTGATAGAGAGTGTATGAGAGTGTCATAGAGTGTCAGAGAGAGTCAGAGAGTGATAGAGAGTGTCTGAGAGTGTCAGAGAGTGTCTGAGAGTGTCAGAGAGTGTCAGAGAGTGATGGAGAGTGTCTGAGAGTGCAATAGAGTGTCTGAGAGTGTCAGAGAGAGTCAGAGAGTGATTGAGAGTGTCTGAGAGTTTCAGAGAGTGTCTGAGAGTGTCAGAGAGTGTCAGAGAGTGATAGAGAGTATCAGAGAGTGATACATAGTGATAGAGAGTGTCAGAGAGTGATTGAGAGTGTCAGAGAGTGTCTGAGAGTGTCAGAGAATGTGAGAGAGTGTCAGAGAGTGATGGGGAGTGTCTGAGAGTGAAAGAGAGTCTCTGAGAGTGTCAGAGAGTGATTGAGAGTGTCTGAGAGTGTCAGAGAGTGTCTGAGAGTGTCAGAGAGTGTCAGAGGGTGATTGAGAGTGTCTCAGAGTGTCAGAAAGTGTCTGAGAGTGTCAGAGACTGTCAGAGAGTGATGGAGAGTGTCTGATAGTGAAAGAGAGTGTCTGAGAGTGATACATATTGATCGAGAGTGTCAGAGAGTGATTGAGAGTGTCTGAGAGTGTCAGAGAGTGTCAGAGAGTGATTGAGAGTGTCTGAGAGTGTCAGAGAGTGTCAGAGTGTGATGGAGAGTGTCTGAGAGTGAAAGAGAGTGTCTGAGAGTGTCAGAGAGAGTCAGAGAGTGATTGAGAGTGTCTGACAGAGTCAGAGAGTGTCTGAGAGTGTCAGAGAGTGTCAGAGAGTGATCGAGAGTGTCAGAGAGTGATACAGAGTGATAGAGAGAGTCTGAGCGTGTCAAAGAGCGTCTGAGAGTGTCAGAGAATGTCAGAGATTGATAGAGAGTGTCTGAGAGTGTCAGAGAGTGTCAGAGTGTGTCAGAGAGTAATAGAGAGTGATAGAGAGTGTCAGAGAGTGTCATAGAGTGATAGAGAGTGTCAGAGAGTTTCAGAGAGTCATGGAGAGTGTCAGAGAGTGATAGAGAGTGTCAGAAAGTGATAGAGAGTGATAGAGAGTGTCAGAGAGCGATAGAGAGTGTCAGAAAGTGATAGAGCGTGATAGGGAGTGTCAGAGAGTGTCATTGATTGTCAGAGAGTGTCAGAGAGTTTCAGAGAGTGATAGAAAATATCAGAGAATGATAGAGAGTAATAGAGAGTGTCAGAGAGTGATAGAGAGTGATAGTGAGTGTCTGAGAGTGTCAGAGTGTGGCAGAGAGGGTCTGAGTGTGTCAGAGAGTGTCAGAGAGTGTCAGAGAGTGTCAGAGCGTGATAGAGAGTGAGAGAGAGTGTCAGAGAGTGTCTGAGAGAGTCTGAGAGTGTCAGAGACTGTCAGAGACTGTCAGAGTGTGTCAGAGAGTGATAGAGAGTGATAGAGAGTGTCTGAGTGTGTCAGAGAGCGTCAGAGAGTGATAGAGAGTGATAGAGAGTGTGAGAGAGTTTCAGAGAGTGATAGAGAGTGTCAGAGAGTGTCAGAGAGTTTCAGAGACTGTCAGAGTGTGTCAGAGAGCGAGAGAGAGTGATAGAGAGTGTCTGAGTGTGTCAGAGAGTGTCAGAGAGTGATATAGAGTGATAAAGAGTGTCAGAGAGTGTCATAGAGTGATAGAGAGTGTCAGAGAGTGTCAGAGAGCATCAGAGTGTGTCAGTGAGTGTCAGAGAGTGATAGAGAGTGTCTGAGTGTGTCAGAGTGTGTCAGAGAGTGATAGAGATTGATAGAGAGTGTATGAGATTGTCAGAGAGTGTCTGAGAGTGTCAGAGAGTGATAGAGAGTGTCTGAGAATGTCAGAGAGAGTCTGAGGGTGTCAGAGAGTGATAGAGAGTGTCTGAGAGTGTGAGAGAGTGTCAGAGAGTGTCAGAGAGAGTCAGAGAGTGATTGAGAGTGTCTGAGAGTGTCAGAGAGTGTATGAGAGTGTCTGAGAGTGTCAGAGAGTGTCAGAGAGTGATAGAGAGTGTCAGAGAGTGATACAGAGTGATAGAGAGTGTCTGAGAGTGTCAGAGAGTGTCTGAGAGTGTCTGAGAGTGTCAGAGAGTGTCAGAGAGTGATAGAGAGTGTCTGAGATTGTCAGAGAGTGTCAGAGTGTGTCAGGGAGTAATAGAGAGTGATAGAGAGTGTCAGAGGGTGTCATAGAGTGATAGAGATTGTCAAAGAGTGTCATTGAGTGATATAAAGTGATTGAATTTGTCTGAGAGTGTCAGAGAGTGCCAGAGAGTGATAAAGAGTGATGGCGAGTGATAGAGAGTGTCTGAGAGTGTCAGAGAGTGTCAGAGTGTGTCAGAGAGTGTCAAAGAGTGATAGAGAGTGTCAGAGAGTGTCATTGAGTGACAGAGAATGTCCGAGAGTGTCAGAGAGTGTCAGAGAGTAATAGAGAGTGATAGGGAGTGTCAGAGAGTGTCATAGAGTGAAAGAGAGTGTCAAAGAGTGTCATTGAGTGATAGAAAGTGATTGAATGTGTCTGAGAGTGTCAGAGAGTGTCAGAGAGTGCCAGAGAGTGATAAAGAGTGAACGGGAGTGTCTGAGAGTGTCAGAGAGTGTCAGAGTGTGTCGGAGAGTGTCAGAGAGTGATAGACAGTGTCAGAGAGTGTGATTGAGTGATAGAGAGTGTCAGAGAGTTTCAGAGAGTGCTAGAGAGTGTCAGAGAGTGATAGAGAGTGCCAGAAAGTGATAGAGAGTGATAAAGAATCTCAGAGAGTGATAGAGAGCGTCTGAGAGTGTCAGACAGTGTCAGAGAGTTTCAGAGAGTGATAGAGAGTGTCAGAGAGTGATAGAGAGTGCCAGAAAGTGATAGAGAGTGATAAAGAATCTCAGAGAGTGATAGAGAGCGTCTGAGAGTGTCAGACAGTGTCAGAGAGTTTCAGAGAGTAATAGAGAGTGTCAGAGAGTGATAGAGAGTGTCAGAATGTGCTAGAGAGTGATAGAGAGTGTCAGAGAGTGATGGAGAGTGTCAGAGAGTGTCAGATAGTGTCAGAGAGTGATAGAGAGTTTCTGAGAGTGTCAGAGAGTTTCAGAGTGTGTCAGAGAGTAATAGAGAGTGATAGAGAGTGTCAGAGAGTGTCATAGAGTGATAGAGAGTGTCAAAGAGTGTCATTGAGTGATAGAAAGTGATTGAATGTGTCTGAGAGTGATGGAGAGTGTCAGAGAGTGATATAGAGTGTCAGAGAGTGATATAGAGTGTCAGAGAGTGATAGAGAGTGTCTGAGAGTGTCAGACAGTGTCAGAGAGTGTCAGAGTGTGTCAGAGAGTAATAGAGAGTGATAGAGAGTGTCAGAGAGTGTCATGGAGTGATAGAGAGTGTCAAAGAGTGTCATTGAGTGATAGAAAGTGATTGAATGTGTCTGAGAGTGTCAGAGAGTATCAGAGAGTGTCAGAGAGTGTCAGAGAGAGATAGAGAGTGTCTGAGAGTGTCAGAGAGTGTCAGAGTGTGTCAGAGAGTAATAGAGAGTGATAGAGAGTGTCAGAGAGTGTCATAGAGTGATAGAGAGTGTCAAAGAGTGTCATTGAGTGATAGAAATTGATTGAATGTGTCTGAGAGTGATAGAGAGTGTCAGAGAGTGATAGAGAGTGTCAGAGAGTGATAGAGAGTGTCATAGAGTGATAGAGAGTGTCAAAGAGTGTCATTGAGTGATAGAAAGTGATTGAATGTGTCTGAGAGTGATAGAGAGTGTCAGAGAGTGATAGAGTGTGTCAGAGAGTGATAGAGAGTGTCTGAGAGTGTCAGACAGTGTCAGAGAGTGATAGAGAGTGTCAAAGATTGTCATTGAGTGATAGAAAGTGATTGAATGTGTCTGAGAGTGTCAGAGAGTATCAGAGAGTGCCAGAGAGTGATAAAGAGTGATAGAGAGTGTCTGAGAGTGTCAGAGAGTGTCAGAGAGTGTCAGAGTGTGTCAGAGAATGTCAGAGAGCGATAGAGTGTGTCAGAGAGTGTCAGAGAGTGTCAGAGAGTGATTGAGAGTGTCAGAGAGTGTCAGAGTGTGTCAGAGAGTTTCAGAGAGTGATAGAGAGTGTCAGAGAGAGTGTGAGTGTGTCAGAGAGTTTCAGAGAGTGTCAGAGAGTGAGAGAGAGTGTCTGAGAGTGTCTGAGGGAGACAGAGCGTGTCTGAGAGTTTCAGTGAGTGTCAGAGAGTGATAGAGAGTGTCTGAGAATGTCAGAGAGTGTCAGAGAGTGATAGAGAGTGATAGAGAGTTTCTGAGAGTGTCAGAGAGTGATAGAGCGTGTCTGAGAGTGTCAGTGAGTTTCAGAGAGTGATAGAGAGTGTCTGAGAGTGTCTGAGAGTGTCAGCGAGTGACAGAGAGTGATAGAGAGTGTCTGAGAGAGACAGAGAGAGTCTGAGAGTTTCAGTGAGTGTCAGATAGTGACAGAGAATGTCTGAGAGTGTCTGAGAGTGTCAGCGAGTGATAGAGAGTGATAGAGTGTGATAGAGAGTGTCAGAGAGTGATAGAGAGTGATAGAGTGTAATAGAGAGTGTCTTTGAGTGTCAGAGTGGGTCAGAGAGTGATAGAGAATGTAGGAGAGTGATTGAGAGTGTCTGAGAGTGTCAGAGTGTGTCAGAGTGTGTCAGAGAGTGTCAGAGAGTGTCAGAGAGTGTCAGAGTGTGTCAGAGATTAACAGAGAGGGATAGAGAGTGATAGAGAGTGTCAGAGAGTGTCAGAGTGTGTCAGAGATTAACAGAGAGGGATAGAGAGTGATAGAGAGTGTCTGAGAGTGTCAGAGTGTGTCAGAGAGTGTCAGAGAGTGATAGAGAGCGTCAGTGAGTGATAGAGACTGTCTGAGGGTGTCAGAGATTGATAGAGAGTGTCTGAGAGTGTCCGAGAGTGATAGAGAGTGTCAGAGAGTGATAGAAAGTGTCTGAGATTGTCAGAGTTTGTCAGAGAGTGTCAGAGAATGTCTGAGTGTGTCAGAGAGCAACAGAGAGTGACAGAGAGTGATAGAAAGTGTCAGAGAATGTCAGAGACTGTCAGAGTGTGTCAGAGTTTGATAGAGAGTGAGAGAGAGTGTCTGAGATTGTCAGAAACTGTCAGAGTGTGTCAGAGAGTGATAGAGAGTGATTGAAAGTGTCATAGAGTGATCGAGAGTGTCTGAGAGTGTCAGAGAGTGATAGAGAGTGTCTGAGAGGTTCAGACAATGTCAGAGAGTGATAGAGAGTATCTGAGAGTGATAGAGAGTTTCTGAGAGTGTCAGAGACTGTCAGAGAGTGATAGAGAGTGAGAGAGAGTGTCAGAGAGTGTCTGAGAGTGTCAGAGAGTGTCAGAGTGTGTCAGAGAGTGATAGAGAGTGTCTGAGAGTGTCATAGAGTGATGGAGAGTTTCTGAGAGTGTCAGTGAGTGATAGAGAGTGATGGAGAGTGTCAGAGAGTTCCAGAGTGTGTCAGAGAGTGTCAGAAAGTGATGGAAAGTGTCAGAGAGTGATAGAGAGTGTCTGAGAGTGTCTGAGTGTGACAGCGAGTGTCTGAGGGTGTCAGTCAGTGTCAGAGAGTGATAGAGAGTGTCTGAGAGTGTCGGAGAATGTCAGATTGTGTCAGAGTGTGTCAGAGTGTGTCAGAGTGTGTCAGAGAGTGATGGAGAGTAATGGAGAGTGTCTGACAGTGTCAGAGAGTGTCAGAGTGTGTCAGAGAATGTCAGAGAGCGATAGAGTGTGTCAGAGAGTGTCAGAGAGTGTCAGAGAGTGATTGAGAGTGTCAGAGAGTGATAGAAAGTGTCTGGGATTGTCAGAGTGTGTCAGAGAGTGTCAGAGAATGTCTGAGTGTGTCAGAGAGCAACAGAGAGTGACAAAGAGTGATAGAAAGTGTCAGAGAATGTCAGAGACTGTCAGAGTGTGTCAGAGTTTGATAGAGAGTGAGAGAGAGTGTCTGAGATTGTCAGAAAGTGTCAGAGTGTGTCAGACAGTGATAGAGAGTGATAGAAAGTGTCAGAGAATGTCAGAGACTGTCAGAGTGTGTCAGAGTTTGATAGAGAGTGAGAGAGAGTGTCTGAGAATGTCAGAGACTGTCAGAGTGTGTCAGAGTTTGATAGAGAGTGAGAGAGAGTGTCTGAGATTGTCAGAAAGTGTCAGAGAGTGTCAGAGAGTGATAGAGAGTGTCTGAGAGGTTCAGAGAATGTCAGAGAGTGATAGAGAGTGTCTGAGAGTGATAGAGAGTGTCAGAGAGTGTCAGAGAGTGTCAGAGAGTGATAGCGATTGTCTGAGAGTGTCTGAGAGTGTCTGAGAGTGTCAGAGAGTGTCAGAGTGTGTCAGAGAGTGTCAGAGAGTGTCAGAGAGTGATAGAGAGTGTCTGAGAGTGTCATAGAGTGATAGAGAGTTTCTGAGAGTGTCAGAGAGTGATAGAGAGTGTCAAATTGTGTCAGAGTGTGATAGAGAGTGATGGAGAGTGTCAGAGAGTTTCAGAGTGTGTCAGAGAGTGTCAGAGAGTGATAGAAAGTGTCAGAGAGTGATCGAGATTGTCTGAGAGTGTCTGAGAGTGACAGAGAGTTTCTGAGGGTGTCAGTCAGTGTCAGAGAGTGATAGAGAGTTTCTGATAGTGTCAGAGAGTGTCAGAGAATGTCAGAGAGCGATAGAGTCTGTCAGAGTGTGTCACAAAGTGTCAGAGAGTTTCAGAGAGTGATAGAGATTGTCAGAGAGTGTCAGAGTGTGTCAGAGAGTGTCAGAGAGTGATAGAGAGTGTCAGACAGAGTTTGACTGTGTCAGAGAGTTTCAGAGAGTGTCAGAGAGTGAGAGAGTGTGTCTGAGAGTGTCTGAGAGATACAGAGAGTGTCTGAGAGTTTCAGTGAGTGTCGGAGAGTGATAGATAGTGCCTGAGAGTGTCTGAGAGTGTCAGCGAGTGATAGAGAGTGATAGAGAGTGTCTGAAAGTGTCTGGGAGCGTCAGCGTGTGATAGAGAGTGATGGATAGTTTCTGAGAATGTCAGAGAGTGTCAGAGAGTGATAGAGAGTGTCAGAGATTGTCAGAGTGTGTCAGAGAGTGTCAGAGAGTGTCAGAGAGTGTCAGAGTGTGTCAGAGAATAACACAGAGGGATAGAGAGTGATAGAGAGTGTCTGAGAGTGTCAGAAAGTGTCAGAGTGTGTCAGAGAGTGATAGAGAGTGATAGAGAGTGTCTGAGAGTGTCAGAGTGTGTCAGAGAGTGTCAGAGAGTGATCGAGAGCGTCAGTGAGTGATAGAGACTGTCTGAGAGTGTCAGAGATTGATAGAGAGTGTCTGAGAGTGTCAGAGAGTGATAGAGAGTGTCAGAGAGTGATAGAAAGTGTCTGAGATTGTCAGAGTTTGTCAGAGAGTGTCAGAGAATGCCTGAGTGTGTCAGAGAGCAACAGAGAGTGACAGAGAGTGATAGAAAGTGTCAGAGAATGTCAGAGACTGTCAGAGTGTGTCAGAGTTTGATAGAGAGTGAGAGAGAGTGTCTGAGATTGTCAGAAAGTGTCAGAGTGTGTCAGAGAGTGATAGAGAGTGATAGAGAGTGTCTGAAAGTGTCTGGGAGCGTCAGCGTGTGATAGAGAGTGATGGATAGTTTCTGAGAATGTCAGAGAGTGTCAGAGAGTGATAGAGAGTGTCAGAGATTGTCAGAGTGTGTCAGAGAGTGTCAGAGAGTGTCAGAGAGTGTCAGAGAGTGTCAGAGTGTGTCAGAGATTAACAGAGAGGGTTAGAGAGTGATAGAGAGTGTCTGAGAGTGTCAGAAAGTGTCAGAGTGTGTCAGAGAGTGATAGAGAGTGATAGAGAGTGTCTGAGAGTGTCAGAGTGTGTCAGAGAGTGTCAGAGAGTGATCGAGAGCGTCAGTGAGTGATAGAGACTGTCTGAGAGTGTCAGAGATTGATAGAGAGTGTCTGAGAGTGTCAGAGAGTGATAGAGAGTGTCAGAGAGTGATAGAAAGTGTCTGAGATTGTCAGAGTTTGTCAGAGAGTGTCAGAGAATGTCTGAGTGTGTCAGAGAGCAACAGAGAGTGATAGAAAGTGTCAGAGAATGTCAGAGGCTGTCAGAGTGTGTCAGAGTTTGATAGAGAGTGAGAGAGAGTGTCTGAGATTGTCAGAAAGTGTCAGAGTGTGTCAGAGAGTGATAGAGAGTGATAGAAAGTGTCATAGAGTGATCGAGAGTGTCTGAGAGTGTCAGAGAGTGATAGAGAGTGTCTGAGAGGTTCAGAGAATGTCAGAGAGTGATAGAGAGTGTCTGAGAGTAATAGAGAGTTTCTGAGAGTGTCAGAGACTGTCAGAGAGTGATAGAGAGTGAGAGAGAGTGTCAGAGAGTGTCAGAGAGTGTCAGAGAGTGTCAGAGAGTGATAGCGAGTGTCTGAGAGTGTCTGAGATTGTCAGAGAGTGTCAGAGTGTGTCAGAGAGTGTCAGAGAGTGATAGAGAGTGTCTGAGAGTGTCATAGAGTGATGGAGAGTTTCTGAGAGTGTCAGTGAGTGATAGAGAGTGTCTGAGAGTGTCAGCGAGTGATAGAGATTGATAGAGAGTGTCTGAAAGTGTCTGGGAGCGTCAGCGTGTGATGTAGAGTGATGGATAGTTTCTGAGAATGTCAGAGAGTGTCAGAGAGTGATAGAGAGTGTCAGAGATTGTCAGAGTGTGTCAGAGAGTGTCAGAGAGTGTCAGAGAGTGTCAGAGAGTGTCAGAGATTAACAGAGAGGGATAGAGAGTGATAGAGAGTGTCTGAGAGTGTCAGAAAGTGTCAGAGTGTGTCAGAGAGTGATAGAGAGTGTCTGAGAGTGTCAGAGTGTGTCAGAGAGTGTCAGAGAGTGATAGAGAGCGTCAGTGAGTGATAGAGACTGTCTGAGAGTGTCAGAGATTGATAGAGAGTGTCTGAGAGTGTCAGAGAGTAATAGAGAGTGTCAGAGAGTGATAGAAAGTGTCTGAGATTGTCAGAGTTTGTCAGAGAGTGTCAGAGAATGTCTGAGTGTGTCAGAGAGCAACAGAGAGTGACAGAGAGTGATAGAAAGTGTCAGAGAATGTCAGAGACTGTCAGAGTGTGTCAGAGTTTGATAGAGAGTGAGAGAGAGTGTCTGAGATTGTCAGAAAGTGTCAGAGTGTGTCAGACAGTGATAGAGAGTGATAGAAAGTGTCAGAGAATGTCAGAGACTGTCAGAGTGTGTCAGAGTTTGATAGAGAGTGAGAGAGAGTGTCTGAGAATGTCAGAGACTGTCAGAGTGTGTCAGAGTTTGATAGAGAGTGAGAGAGAGTGTCTGATATTGTCGGAAAGTGTCAGAGAGTGTCAGAGAGTGATAGAGAGTGTCTGAGAGGTTCAGAGAATGTCAGAGAGTGATAGAGAGTGTCTGAGAGTGATAGAGAGTTTCTGAGAGTGTCAGAGACAGTCAGAGAGTGATAGCGATTGTCTGAGAGTGTCTGAGAGTGTCTGAGAGTGTCAGAGAGTGTCAGAGTGTGTCAGAGAGTGTCAGAGAGTGATAGAGAGTGTCTAAGAGTGTCATAGAGTGATAGAGAGTTTCTGAGAGTGTCAGAGAGTGATAGAGAGTGTCAAATTGTGTCAGAGTGTGATAGAGAGTGATGGAGAGTGTCAGAGAGTTTCAGAGTGTGTCAGAGAGTGATAGAAAGTGTCAGAGAGTGATCGAGATTGTCTGAGAGTGTCTGAGAGTGACAGAGAGTTTCTGAGGGTGTCAGTCAGTGTCAGAGAGTGATAGAGAGTTTCTGATAGTGTCAGAGAGTGTCAGAGTGTGTCAGAGAATGTCAGAGAGCGATAGAGTCTGTCAGAGTGTGTCACAAAGTGTCAGAGAGTGTCAGAGAGTGATAGAGATTGTCAGAGAGTGTCAGAGTGTGTCAGAGAGTGTCAGAGAGTGATAGAGAGTGTCAGACAGAGTTTGACTGTGTCAGAGAGTTTCAGAGAGTGTCAGAGAGTGAGAGAGTGTGTCTGAGAGTGTCTGAGAGATACAGAGAGTGTCTGAGAGTTTCAGTGAGTGTCGGAGAGTGATAGATAGTGCCTGAGAGTGTCTGAGAGTGTCAGCGAGTGATAGAGAGTGATAGAGAGTGTCTGAAAGTGTCTGGGAGCGTCAGCGTGTGATAGAGAGTGATGGATAGTTTCTGAGAATGTCAGAGAGTGTCAGAGAGTGATAGAGAGTGTCAGAGATTGTCAGAGTGTGTCAGAGAGTGTCAGAGAGTGTCAGAGTGTGTCAGAGAATAACACAGAGGGATAGAGAGTGATAGAGAGTGTCTGAGAGTGTCAGAAAGTGTCAGAGTGTGTCAGAGAGTGATAGAGAGTGATAGAGAGTGTCTGAGAGTGTCAGAGTGTGTCAGAGAGTGTCAGAGAGTGATCGAGAGCGTCAGTGAGTGATAGAGACTGTCTGAGAGTGTCAGAGATTGATAGAGAGTGTCTGAGAGTGTCAGAGAGTGATAGAGAGTGTCAGAGAGTGATAGAAAGTGTCTGAGATTGTCAGAGTTTGTCAGAGAATGTCAGAGAATGCCTGAGTGTGTCAGAGAGCAACAGAGAGTGACAGAGAGTGATAGAAAGTGTCAGAGAATGTCAGAGACTGTCAGAGTGTGTCAGAGTTTGATAGAGAGTGAGAGAGAGTGTCTGAGATTGTCAGAAAGTGTCAGAGAGTGTCAGAGAGTGATAGAGAGTGATAGAAAGTGTCATAGAGTGATCGAGAGTGTCTGAGAGTGTCAGAGAGTGATAGAGAGTGTCTGAGAGGTTCAGAGAATGTCAGAGAGTGATAGAGAGTGTCTGAGAGTGATAGAGAGTTTCTGAGAGTGTCAGAGACTGTCAGAGAGTGATAGAGAGTGAGAGAGAGTGTCAGAGAGTGTCAGAGAGTGTCAGAGAGTGTCAGAGAGTGATAGCGAGTGTCTGAGAGTGTTTGAGAGTGTCAGAGAGTGTCAGAGTGTGTCAGAGAGTGTCAAAGAGTGATAGAGAGTGTCTGAGAGTGTCATAGAGTGATGGAGAGTGATAGAGAGTGTCAGTGAGTGATAGAGAGTGTCTGAGAGTGTCAGCGAGTGATAGAGATTGATAGAGAGTGTCTGAAAGTGTCTGGGAGCGTCAGCGTGTGATGGAGAGTGATGGATAGTTTCTGAGAATGTCAGAGAGTGTCAGAGAGTGATAGAGAGTGTCAGAGATTGTCAGAGTGTGTCAGAGAGTGTCAGAGAGTGTCAGAGAGTGTCAGAGTGTGTCAGAAATTAACAGAGAGGGATAGAGAGTGATAGAGAGTGTCTGAGACTGTCAGAAAGTGTCAGAGTGTGTCAGAGAGTGATAGAGAGTGATAGAGAGTGTCTGAGAGTGTCAGAGTGTGTCATAGAGTGTCAGAGAGTGATAGAGAGCGTCAGTGAGTGATAGAGACTGTCTGAGAGTGTCAGAGATTGATAGAGAGTGTCTGAGAGTGTCAGAGAGTGATAGAGAGTGTCAGAGAGTGATAGAAAGTGTCTGAGATTGTCAGAGTTTGTCAGAGAGTGTCAGAGAATGTCTGAGTGTGTCAGAGAGCAACAGAGAGTGACAGAGAGTGATAGAAAGTGTCAGAGAATGTCAGAGACTGTCAGAGTGTGTCAGAGTTTGATAGAGTGTGAGAGAGAGTGTCTGAGATTGTCAGAAAGTGTCAGAGTGTGTCAGAGAGTGATAGAGAGTGATAGAAAGTGTCATAGAGTGATCGACAGTGTCTGAGAGTGTCAGAGAGTGATAGAGAGTGTCTGAGAGGTTCAGAGAATGTCAGAGAGTGATAGAGAGTGTCTGAGAGTGATAGAGAGTGTCTGAGAGTTATAGAGAGTTTCTGAGAGTGTCAGAGACTGTCAGAGAGTGATAGAGAGTGAGAGAGAGTGTCAGAGAGTGTCAGAGAGTGTCAGAGAGTGATAGCGAGTGTCTGAGAGTGTCTGAGAGTGTCAGAGAGTGTCAGAGAGTGATAGAGAGTGTCTGAGAGTGTCATAGAGTGATGGAGAGTTTCTGAGAGTGACAGTGAGTGATAGAGAGTGTCAAATTGTGTCAGAGTGTGATAGAGAGTGATGGAGAGTGTCAGAGAGTTCCAGAGTGTGTCAGAGAGTGTCAGAGAGTGATGGAAAGTGTCAGAGAGTGATAGAGAGTGTCTGAGAGTGACAGCGAGTGTCTGAGGGTGTCAGTCAGTGTCAGAGAGTGATAGAGAGTGTCTGAGAGTGTCAGAGAATGTCAGATTGTGTCAGAGTGTGTCAGAGAGTGATGGAGAGTGATGGAGAGTGTCTGACAATGTCAGAGAGTGTCAGAGTGTGTCAGAGAATGTCAGAGAGCGATAGAGTGTGTCAGAGAGTGTCAGAGAGTGTCAGAGAGTGATTGAGAGTGTCAGAGAGTGATAGAAAGTGTCTGAGATTGTCAGAGTGTGTCAGAGAGTGTCAGAGAATGCCTGAGTGTGTCAGAGAGCAACAGAGAGTGACAGAGAGTGATAGAAAGTGTCAGAGAATGTCAGAGACTGTCAGAGTGTGTCAGAGTTTGATAGAGAGTGAGAGAGAGTGTCTGAGATTGTCAGAAAGTGTCAGAGTGTGTCAGACAGTGATCGAGAGTGATAGAAAGTGTCAGAGAATGTCAGAGACTGTCAGAGTGTGTCAGAGTTTGATAGAGAGTGAGAGAGAGTGTCTGAGAATGTCAGAGACTGTCAGAGTGTGTCAGAGTTTGATAGAGAGTGAGTGAGAGTGTCTGAGATTGTCAGAAAGTGTCAGAGAGTGTCAGAGTGATAGAGAGTGTCTGAGAGGTTCAGAGAATGTCAGAGAGTGATAGAGAGTGTCTGAGAGTGTCAGCGAGTGATAGTGAGTGATAGAGAGGATCTGAAAGTTTTTGGGAGCGTCAG
This sequence comes from Heterodontus francisci, assembly GCF_036365525.1. Classification (NCBI taxonomy): domain Eukaryota; kingdom Metazoa; phylum Chordata; class Chondrichthyes; order Heterodontiformes; family Heterodontidae; genus Heterodontus; species Heterodontus francisci. Next base: position 4,986,956 of record NC_090411.1, on the reverse strand, counting down.
CGTGTGATAGAGAGTGATGGATAGTTTCTGAGAATGTCAGAGAGTGTCAGAGAGTGATAGAGAGTGATAGAGAGTGTCTGAGAGTGTCAGAGAGTGACAGCGTGTGTCTGAGAGTGTCAGTGAGTGTCAGAGAGTGTTTAGAGAGTGTCTGAGAGTGTCTGAGATTGTCAGAGATTGTCAGAGTGTGTCAGAGAGTGATAGAGAGTGATAGAGAGTGTCAGAGAGTTTCATAGAGTGATAGATAGTGTCAGAGAGTGTCAGATAGTGTCAGAGAGGGTCAGAGTGGGCCAGAGTGTGCCAGAGAGTGATAGAGAGTGATGGAGAGTGTCAGAGAGTTTCATAGAGTGATAGATAGTGTCAGAGAGTGATATAGAGTGATAGAGAGTGTTTGAGAGTGTCTGAGAGAGTCAGAGAGTGTCTGAGAGTGTCAGAGAGTGTCTGACAGTGTCAGAGAGTGATGGAGAGTGAAAGAGAGTGTCATAGAGAATCTGTGAGTGTGAGGGAGAGATTGGGAGTGTCATAGAGGGATAGAGAGTGAAAGAGAGTGTCTGACAGCGTCAGAGATTGTCAGACAGTGTAAGAGAGTGATAGGAAGTGTCTGAGACTGTCTGAGATTATCAGCGAGTGTCAGAGAGTGTCAGAGTGTGATAAAAAGTGTCAGAGAGTGTCTGAGAGGTTCAGAGAGTGATATAAAGTGTCAGAGAGTGTCTGAGAGAGTCAGAGAGAGTCAGAGAGTGTCAGAGAGTGAGAGAGTGTCCGAGAGTGTCAGAGAGTGATAGAAGGTGATAGAGTGTGATAGAGAGTGTCTTTGAGTGTCAGAGAGTGTCAGAGAGTGATAGAGAATGTCAGAGATTGATCGAGAGTGTCTGAGAGTGTCTGTGAGTGACAGAGTATGTCAGAGAGTGATCGAGAGTGTCAGAGATTGTCAGAGTGTGTCAGAGAGTTTCAGAGTGTCAGTGTGTGTCAGAGAGTAACAGAGTGGCATAGAGAGTGATAGAGAGTGTCTGAGAGTGTCAGAGTGTGACAGAATGTGTCAGAGTTTGATAGAGAGTGTCAGAGAGTGTCAGAGAGTGCCAGAGAGTGCCAGAGAGTGTCTGAGAGTGTCTGAGAGTGTCTGAGATATTCTGAGAGTGTCAGAAAGTGATAAAACGTTTCAGAGAGTGTCTGCGAGTGTCAGACATTTGCAGCGAGTGATAGAGAGTTTCAGAGAATGCCTGAGAGTGTCAGTGTGTGTCAGAGAGTGTCTGAAAGTTTCAGAGAGTGATAGCGAGTGTCTGGGAGTGTCACAGAGTGTCAGAGTGTGTCAGAGAGTGATAGAGAGTGTCTGGCAGTGTCATAGAGTGATAGAGAGTGTCTGAGAGTGTCAGAGAGTGATAGAGAGTGTCAAATTGTGTCAGAGAGTGATAGAGAGTGTCAGAGAGTTTCAGAGTGTGTCAGAGAGTGTCAGAGAGTGATAGAAAGTGTCAGAGAGTGATAGAGAGTGTCTGAGAGTGTCTGAGAGTGTCTGAGAGTGTCAGAGAGTGTCAGAGTGTGTCAGAGAATGTCAGAGAGCGATAGAGTGTGTCAGAGTGTGTCAGAGTGTGTCAGAGAGTTTCAGAGAGTGATAGAGAGTGTCAGAGAGTGTCAGAGTGTGTCAGAGAGTGTCAGAGAGTGTTAGAGAGTGTCAGAGAGTGTGTGAGTGTATCAGAGAGATTCAGAGAGTGTCAGAGAGTGAGAGAGAGTGTCTGAGAGTGTCTGAGAGTGACAGAGAGTGTCTGAGAGTTTCAGTGAGTGTCAGAGAGTGTCTGAGAGTGTCTGAGAGTGTCAGCGAGTGTTAGAGAGTGATAGAGAGTGTCTGAGAGTGTCAGCGAGTGATAGAGAGTGATAGAGAGTGATAGAGAGTGTCTGAGAATGTCAGAGAGTGTTCAGAGAGTGATAGAGAAAGTCAGAGATTGATCGAGAGTGTCTGAGAGTGTCTGTGAGTGACAGAGTATGTCAGAGAGTGATAGAGAGTGTCAGAGAGTGTCAGAGAGTGACAGCGCATGTCTGAGAGTGTCAGTGAGTGTCAGAGAGTGTTTAGAGAGTGTCTGAGAGTGTCTGAGATTGTCAGAGATTGTCAGAGTGTGTCAGAGAGTGATAGAGAGTGATAGAGAGTGTCAGAGAGTTTCATAGAGTGATAGATAGTGTCAGAGAGTGTCAGATAGTGTCAGAGAGGGTCAGAGTGGGCCAGAGTGTGCCAGAGAGTGATAGAGAGTGATGGAGAGTGTCAGAGAGTTTCATAGAGTGATAGATAGTGTCAGAGAGTGATATAGAGTGATAGAGAGTGTTTGAGAGTGTCTGAGAGAGTCAGAGAGTGTCTGAGAGTGTCAGAGAGTGTCTGACAGTGTCAGAGAGTGATGGAGAGTGAAAGAGAGTGTCATAGAGAATCTGTGAGTGTGAGGGAGAGATTGGGAGTGTCATAGAGGGATAGAGAGTGAAAGAGAGTGTCTGACAGCGTCAGAGATTGTCAGACAGTGTAAGAGAGTGATAGGAAGTGTCTGAGACTGTCTGAGATTATCAGCGAGTGTCAGAGAGTGTCAGAGTGTGATAAAAAGTGTCAGAGAGTGTCTGAGAGGTTCAGAGAGTGATATAAAGTGTCAGAGAGTGTCTGAGAGAGTCAGAGAGAGTCAGAGAGTGTCAGAGAGTGAGAGAGTGTCCGAGAGTGTCAGAGAGTGATAGAAGGTGATAGAGTGTGATAGAGAGTGTCTTTGAGTGTCAGAGAGTGTCAGAGAGTGATAGAGAATGTCAGAGATTGATCGAGAGTGTCTGAGAGTGTCTGTGAGTGACAGAGTATGTCAGAGAGTGATCGAGAGTGTCAGAGATTGTCAGAGTGTGTCAGAGAGTTTCAGAGTGTCAGAGTGTGTCAGAGAGTAACAGAGAGGCATAGAGAGTGATAGAGAGTGTCTGAGAGTGTCAGAGTGTGACAGAATGTGTCAGAGTTTGATAGAGAGTGTCAGAGAGTGTCAGAGAGTGCCAGAGAGTGTCTGAGAGTGTCTGAGAGTGTCTGAGATATTCTGAGAGTGTCAGAAAGTGATAAAACGTTTCAGAGAGTGTCTGCGAGTGTCAGACATTTGCAGCGAGTGATAGAGAGTTTCAGAGAATGCCTGAGAGTGTCAGTGTGTGTCAGAGAGTGTCTGAAAGTTTCAGAGAGTGATAGCGAGTGTCTGGGAGTGTCACAGAGTGTCAGAGTGTGTCAGAGAGTGATAGAGAGTGTCTGGCAGTGTCATAGAGTGATAGAGAGTGTCTGAGAGTGTCAGAGAGTGATAGAGAGTGTCAAATTGTGTCAGAGAGTGATAGAGAGTGTCAGAGAGTTTCAGAGTGTGTCAGAGAGTGTCAGAGAGTGATAGAAAGTGTCAGAGAGTGATAGAGAGTGTCTGAGAGTGTCTGAGAGTGTCTGAGAGTGTCAGAGAGTGTCAGAGTGTGTCAGAGAATGTCAGAGAGCGATAGAGTGTGTCAGAGTGTGTCAGAGTGTGTCAGAGAGTTTCAGAGAGTGATAGAGAGTGTCAGAGAGTGTCAGAGTGTGTCAGAGAGTGTCAGAGAGTGTTAGAGAGTGTCAGAGAGTGTGTGAGTGTATCAGAGAGATTCAGAGAGTGTCAGAGAGTGAGAGAGAGTGTCTGAGAGTGTCTGAGAGTGACAGAGAGTGTCTGAGAGTTTCAGTGAGTGTCAGAGAGTGTCTGAGAGTGTCTGAGAGTGTCAGCGAGTGTTAGAGAGTGATAGAGAGTGTCTGAGAGTGTCAGCGAGTGATAGAGAGTGATAGAGAGTGATAGAGAGTGTCTGAGAATGTCAGAGAGTGTTCAGAGAGTGATAGAGAAAGTCAGAGATTGATCGAGAGTGTCTGAGAGTGTCTGTGAGTGACAGAGTATGTCAGAGAGTGATAGAGAGTGTCAGAGAGTGTCAGAGAGTGACAGCGCATGTCTGAGAGTGTCAGTGAGTGTCAGAGAGTGTTTAGAGAGTGTCTGAGAGTGTCTGAGATTGTCAGAGATTGTCAGAGTGTGTCAGAGAGTGATAGAGAGTGATAGAGAGTGTCAGAGAGTTTCATAGAGTGATAGATAGTGTCAGAGAGTGTCAGATAGTGTCAGAGAGGGTCAGAGTGGGCCAGAGTGTGCCAGAGAGTGATAGAGAGTGATGGAGAGTGTCAGAGAGTTTCATAGAGTGATAGATAGTGTCAGAGAGTGATATAGAGTGATAGAGAGTGTTTGAGAGTGTCTGAGAGAGTCAGAGAGTGTCTGAGAGTGTCAGAGAGTGTCTGACAGTGTCAGAGAGTGATGGAGAGTGAAAGAGAGTGTCATAGAGAATCTGTGAGTGTGAGGGAGAGATTGGGAGTGTCATAGAGGGATAGAGAGTGAAAGAGAGTGTCTGACAGCGTCAGAGATTGTCAGACAGTGTAAGAGAGTGATAGGAAGTGTCTGAGACTGTCTGAGATTATCAGCGAGTGTCAGAGAGTGTCAGAGTGTGATAAAAAGTGTCAGAGAGTGTCTGAGAGGTTCAGAGAGTGATATAAAGTGTCAGAGAGTGTCTGAGAGAGTCAGAGAGAGTCAGAGAGTGTCAGAGAGTGAGAGAGTGTCCGAGAGTGTCAGAGAGTGATAGAAGGTGATAGAGTGTGATAGAGAGTGTCTTTGAGTGTCAGAGAGTGTCAGAGAGTGATAGAGAATGTCAGAGATTGATCGAGAGTGTCTGAGAGTGTCTGTGAGTGACAGAGTATGTCAGAGAGTGATCGAGAGTGTCAGAGATTGTCAGAGTGTGTCAGAGAGTTTCAGAGTGTCAGAGTGTGTCAGAGAGTAACAGAGAGGCATAGAGAGTGATAGAGAGTGTCTGAGAGTGTCAGAGTGTGACAGAATGTGTCAGAGTTTGATAGAGAGTGTCAGAGAGTGTCAGAGAGTGCCAGAGAGTGTCTGAGAGTGTCTGAGAGTGTCTGAGATATTCTGAGAGTGTCAGAAAGTGATAAAACGTTTCAGAGAGTGTCTGCGAGTGTCAGACATTTGCAGCGAGTGATAGAGAGTTTCAGAGAATGCCTGAGAGTGTCAGTGTGTGTCAGAGAGTGTCTGAAAGTTTCAGAGAGTGATAGCGAGTGTCTGGGAGTGTCACAGAGTGTCAGAGTGTGTCAGAGAGTGATAGAGAGTGTCTGGCAGTGTCATAGAGTGATAGAGAGTGTCTGAGAGTGTCAGAGAGTGATAGAGAGTGTCAAATTGTGTCAGAGAGTGATAGAGAGTGTCAGAGAGTTTCAGAGTGTGTCAGAGAGTGTCAGAGAGTGATAGAAAGTGTCAGAGAGTGATAGAGAGTGTCTGAGAGTGTCTGAGAGTGTCTGAGAGTGTCAGAGAGTGTCAGAGTGTGTCAGAGAATGTCAGAGAGCGATAGAGTGTGTCAGAGTGTGTCAGAGTGTGTCAGAGAGTTTCAGAGAGTGATAGAGAGTGTCAGAGAGTGTCAGAGTGTGTCAGAGAGTGTCAGAGAGTGTTAGAGAGTGTCAGAGAGTGTGTGAGTGTATCAGAGAGATTCAGAGAGTGTCAGAGAGTGAGAGAGAGTGTCTGAGAGTGTCTGAGAGTGACAGAGAGTGTCTGAGAGTTTCAGTGAGTGTCAGAGAGTGTCTGAGAGTGTCTGAGAGTGTCAGCGAGTGTTAGAGAGTGATAGAGAGTGTCTGAGAGTGTCTGCGAGTGATAGAGAGTGATAGAGAGTGATAGAGAGTGTCTGAGAATGTCAGAGAGTGTTCAGAGAGTGATAGAGAAAGTCAGAGATTGATCGAGAGTGTCTGAGAGTGTCTGTGAGTGACAGAGTATGTCAGAGAGTGATAGAGAGTGTCAGAGATTGTCAGAGTGTGTCAGAGAGTGTCAGAGAGTGTCAAAGTGTGTCAAAGAGTAACAGAGAGGGATAGAGAGTGATAGAGAGTGTCTGAGAGTGTCAGAAAATGTCAGAGTGTGTCAGAGAGTGATAGAGAGTGATATAGAGTGTCTGAGAGTGTCAGAGATTGATAGAGAGTGCCAGAGTGTGTCAGAGAGTGTCAGAGAATGTCAGAGTGTGTCAGAGAGTATCAGAGAGTGATAGAGAGTGTGAGAGAGTGTCAGAGAGTGTCAGAGAGTGTCAGAGTGTGTCAGAGATTAGCAGAGAGGGATAGAGAGTGATAGAGAGTGTCTGAGACTGTCAGAAAGTGTCAGAGTGTGTCAGAGAGTGATAGAGAGTGATAGAGAGTGTCTGAGAGTGTCAGAGTGTGATAGAAAGTGTCAGAGAGTGTCTGAGAGGTTCAGAGAGTGATATAAAGTGTCAGAGAGTGATAGAGAAAGTCAGAGAGTGATCGAGAGTGTCTGAGAGTGTCTGTGAGTAACAGAGTATGTCAGAGAGTGATAGAGAGCGTCAGAGTGTGTCAGAGAGTGTCAGAGAGTGTCAGAGTGTGTCAGAGAGTGTCAGAGTGTGTCAGAGATTAACAGAGAGGGATAGAGAGTGATAGAGAGTGTCTGAGAGTGTCAGAAAATGTCAGAGTGTGTCAGAGAGTGATAGAGAGTGATATAGAGTGTCTGAGAGTGTCAGAGATTGATAGAGAGTGCCAGAGTGTGTCAGAGAGTGTCAGAGAATGTCAGAGTGTGTCAGAGAGTATCAGAGAGTGATAGAGAGTGTGAGAGAGTGTCAGAGAGTGTCAGAGAGTGTCAGAGAGTGTCAGAGTGTGTCAGAGATTAGCAGAGAGGGATAGAGAGTGATAGAGAGTGTCTGAGACTGTCAGAAAGTGTCAGAGTGTGTCAGAGAGTGATAGAGAGTGATAGAGAGTGTCTGAGAGTGTCAGAGTGTGATAGAAAGTGTCAGAGAGTGTCTGAGAGGTTCAGAGAGTGATATAAAGTGTCAGAGAGTGATAGAGAAAGTCAGAGAGTGATCGAGAGTGTCTGAGAGTGTCTGTGAGTAACAGAGCATGTCAGAGAGTGATAGAGAGCGTCAGAGTGTGTCAGAGAGTGTCAGAGAGTGTCAGAGAGTGTCAGAGTGTGTCAGAGATTAACAGAGAGGGATAGAGAGTGATAGAGAGTGTCTGAGACTGTCAGAAAGTGTCAGAGTGTGTCAGAGAGTGATAGAGAGTGATAGAGAGTGTCTGAGAGTGTCAGAGTGTGTCAGAGAGTGTCAGAGAGTGATCGAGAGCGTCAGTGAGTGATAGAGACTGTCTGAGAGTGTCAGAGATTGATAGAGAGTGTCTGAGAGTGTCAGAGAGTGATAGAGAGTGTCAGAGAGTGATAGAAAGTGTCTGAGATTTTCAGAGTTTGTCAGAGAGTGTCAGAGAATGTCTGAGTGTGTCAGAGAGCAACAGAGAGTGACAGAGAGTGATAGAAAGTGTCAGAGAATGTCAGAGACTGTCAGAGTGTGTCAGAGTTTGATAGAGTGTGAGAGAGAGTGTCTGAGATTGTCAGAAAGTGTCAGAGTGTGTCAGAGAGTGATAGAGAGTGATAGAAAGTGTCATAGAGTGATCAACAGTGTCTGAGAGTGTCAGAGAGTGATAGAGAGTGTCTGAGAGGTTCAGAGAATGTCAGAGAGTGATAGAGAGTGTCTGAGAGTTATAGAGAGTTTCTGAGAGTGTCAGAGACTGTCAGAGAGTGATAGAGAGTGAGAGAGAGTGTCAGAGAGTGTCAGAGAGTGTCAGAGAGTGATAGCGAGTGTCTGAGAGTGTCTGAGAGTGTCAGAGAGTGTCAGAGTGTGTCAGAGAGTGTCAGAGAGTGATAGAGAGTGTCTAAGAGTGTCATAGAGTGATAGAGAGTTTCTGAGAGTGTCAGAGAGTGATAGAGAGTGTCAAATTGTGTCAGAGTGTGATAGAGAGTGATGGAGAGTGTCAGAGAGTTTCAGAGTGTGTCAGAGAGTGATAGAAAGTGTCAGAGAGTGATCGAGATTGTCTGAGAGTGTCTGAGAGTGACAGAGAGTTTCTGAGGGTGTCAGTCAGTGTCAGAGAGTGATAGAGAGTTTCTGATAGTGTCAGAGAGTGTCAGAGTGTGTCAGAGAATGTCAGAGAGCGATAGAGTCTGTCAGAGTGTGTCACAAAGTGTCAGAGAGTGTCAGAGAGTGATAGAGATTGTCAGAGAGTGTCAGAGTGTGTCAGAGAGTGTCAGAGAGTGATAGAGAGTGTCAGACAGAGTTTGACTGTGTCAGAGAGTTTCAGAGAGTGTCAGAGAGTGAGAGAGTGTGTCTGAGAGTGTCTGAGAGATACAGAGAGTGTCTGAGAGTTTCAGTGAGTGTCGGAGAGTGATAGATAGTGCCTGAGAGTGTCTGAGAGTGTCAGCGAGTGATAGAGAGTGATAGAGAGTGTCTGAAAGTGTCTGGGAGCGTCAGCGTGTGATAGAGAGTGATGGATAGTTTCTGAGAATGTCAGAGAGTGTCAGAGAGTGATAGAGAGTGTCAGAGATTGTCAGAGTGTGTCAGAGAGTGTCAGAGAGTGTCAGAGTGTGTCAGAGAATAACACAGAGGGATAGAGAGTGATAGAGAGTGTCTGAGAGTGTCAGAAAGTGTCAGAGTGTGTCAGAGAGTGATAGAGAGTGATAGAGAGTGTCTGAGAGTGTCAGAGTGTGTCAGAGAGTGTCAGAGAGTGATCGAGAGCGTCAGTGAGTGATAGAGACTGTCTGAGAGTGTCAGAGATTGATAGAGAGTGTCTGAGAGTGTCAGAGAGTGATAGAGAGTGTCAGAGAGTGATAGAAAGTGTCTGAGATTGTCAGAGTTTGTCAGAGAATGTCAGAGAATGCCTGAGTGTGTCAGAGAGCAACAGAGAGTGACAGAGAGTGATAGAAAGTGTCAGAGAATGTCAGAGACTGTCAGAGTGTGTCAGAGTTTGATAGAGAGTGAGAGAGAGTGTCTGAGATTGTCAGAAAGTGTCAGAGAGTGTCAGAGAGTGATAGAGAGTGATAGAAAGTGTCATAGAGTGATCGAGAGTGTCTGAGAGTGTCAGAGAGTGATAGAGAGTGTCTGAGAGGTTCAGAGAATGTCAGAGAGTGATAGAGAGTGTCTGAGAGTGATAGAGAGTTTCTGAGAGTGTCAGAGACTGTCAGAGAGTGATAGAGAGTGAGAGAGAGTGTCAGAGAGTGTCAGAGAGTGTCAGAGAGTGTCAGAGAGTGATAGCGAGTGTCTGAGAGTGTTTGAGAGTGTCAGAGAGTGTCAGAGTGTGTCAGAGAGTGTCAAAGAGTGATAGAGAGTGTCTGAGAGTGTCATAGAGTGATGGAGAGTGATAGAGAGTGTCAGTGAGTGATAGAGAGTGTCTGAGAGTGTCAGCGAGTGATAGAGATTGATAGAGAGTGTCTGAAAGTGTCTGGGAGCGTCAGCGTGTGATGGAGAGTGATGGATAGTTTCTGAGAATGTCAGAGAGTGTCAGAGAGTGATAGAGAGTGTCAGAGATTGTCAGAGTGTGTCAGAGAGTGTCAGAGAGTGTCAGAGAGTGTCAGAGTGTGTCAGAGATTAACAGAGAGGGATAGAGAGTGATAGAGAGTGTCTGAGACTGTCAGAAAGTGTCAGAGTGTGTCAGAGAGTGATAGAGAGTGATAGAGAGTGTCTGAGAGTGTCAGAGTGTGTCATAGAGTGTCAGAGAGTGATAGAGAGCGTCAGTGAGTGATAGAGACTGTCTGAGAGTGTCAGAGATTGATAGAGAGTGTCTGAGAGTGTCAGAGAGTGATAGAGAGTGTCAGAGAGTGATAGAAAGTGTCTGAGATTGTCAGAGTTTGTCAGAGAGTGTCAGAGAATGTCTGAGTGTGTCAGAGAGCAACAGAGAGTGACAGAGAGTGATAGAAAGTGTCAGAGAATGTCAGAGACTGTCAGAGTGTGTCAGAGTTTGATAGAGTGTGAGAGAGAGTGTCTGAGATTGTCAGAAAGTGTCAGAGTGTGTCAGAGAGTGATAGAGAGTGATAGAAAGTGTCATAGAGTGATCGACAGTGTCTGAGAGTGTCAGAGAGTGATAGAGAGTGTCTGAGAGGTTCAGAGAATGTCAGAGAGTGATAGAGAGTGTCTGAGAGTGATAGAGAGTGTCTGAGAGTTATAGAGAGTTTCTGAGAGTGTCAGAGACTGTCAGAGAGTGATAGAGAGTGAGAGAGAGTGTCAGAGAGTGTCAGAGAGTGTCAGAGAGTGATAGCGAGTGTCTGAGAGTGTCTGAGAGTGTCAGAGAGTGTCAGAGAGTGATAGAGAGTGTCTGAGAGTGTCATAGAGTGATGGAGAGTTTCTGAGAGTGACAGTGAGTGATAGAGAGTGTCAAATTGTGTCAGAGTGTGATAGAGAGTGATGGAGAGTGTCAGAGAGTTCCAGAGTGTGTCAGAGAGTGTCAGAGAGTGATGGAAAGTGTCAGAGAGTGATAGAGAGTGTCTGAGAGTGACAGCGAGTGTCTGAGGGTGTCAGTCAGTGTCAGAGAGTGATAGAGAGTGTCTGAGAGTGTCAGAGAATGTCAGATTGTGTCAGAGTGTGTCAGAGAGTGATGGAGAGTGATGGAGAGTGTCTGACAATGTCAGAGAGTGTCAGAGTGTGTCAGAGAATGTCAGAGAGCGATAGAGTGTGTCAGAGAGTGTCAGAGAGTGTCAGAGAGTGATTGAGAGTGTCAGAGAGTGATAGAAAGTGTCTGAGATTGTCAGAGTGTGTCAGAGAGTGTCAGAGAATGCCTGAGTGTGTCAGAGAGCAACAGAGAGTGACAGAGAGTGATAGAAAGTGTCAGAGAATGTCAGAGACTGTCAGAGTGTGTCAGAGTTTGATAGAGAGTGAGAGAGAGTGTCTGAGATTGTCAGAAAGTGTCAGAGTGTGTCAGACAGTGATCGAGAGTGATAGAAAGTGTCAGAGAATGTCAGAGACTGTCAGAGTGTGTCAGAGTTTGATAGAGAGTGAGAGAGAGTGTCTGAGAATGTCAGAGACTGTCAGAGTGTGTCAGAGTTTGATAGAGAGTGAGTGAGAGTGTCTGAGATTGTCAGAAAGTGTCAGAGAGTGTCAGAGTGATAGAGAGTGTCTGAGAGGTTCAGAGAATGTCAGAGAGTGATAGAGAGTGTCTGAGAGTGTCAGCGAGTGATAGTGAGTGATAGAGAGGATCTGAAAGTTTTTGGGAGCGTCAGCGTGTGATAGAGAGTGATGGATAGTTTCTGAGAATGTCAGAGAGTGTCAGAGAGTGATAGAGAGTGATAGAGAGTGTCTGAGAGTGTCAGAGAGTGACAGCGTGTGTCTGAGAGTGTCAGTGAGTGTCAGAGAGTGTTTAGAGAGTGTCTGAGAGTGTCTGAGATTGTCAGAGATTGTCAGAGTGTGTCAGAGAGTGATAGAGAGTGATAGAGAGTGTCAGAGAGTTTCATAGAGTGATAGATAGTGTCAGAGAGTGTCAGATAGTGTCAGAGAGGGTCAGAGTGGGCCAGAGTGTGCCAGAGAGTGATAGAGAGTGATGGAGAGTGTCAGAGAGTTTCATAGAGTGATAGATAGTGTCAGAGAGTGATATAGAGTGATAGAGAGTGTTTGAGAGTGTCTGAGAGAGTCAGAGAGTGTCTGAGAGTGTCAGAGAGTGTCTGACAGTGTCAGAGAGTGATGGAGAGTGAAAGAGAGTGTCATAGAGAATCTGTGAGTGTGAGGGAGAGATTGGGAGTGTCATAGAGGGATAGAGAGTGAAAGAGAGTGTCTGACAGCGTCAGAGATTGTCAGACAGTGTAAGAGAGTGATAGGAAGTGTCTGAGACTGTCTGAGATTATCAGCGAGTGTCAGAGAGTGTCAGAGTGTGATAAAAAGTGTCAGAGAGTGTCTGAGAGGTTCAGAGAGTGATATAAAGTGTCAGAGAGTGTCTGAGAGAGTCAGAGAGAGTCAGAGAGTGTCAGAGAGTGAGAGAGTGTCCGAGAGTGTCAGAGAGTGATAGAAGGTGATAGAGTGTGATAGAGAGTGTCTTTGAGTGTCAGAGAGTGTCAGAGAGTGATAGAGAATGTCAGAGATTGATCGAGAGTGTCTGAGAGTGTCTGTGAGTGACAGAGTATGTCAGAGAGTGATCGAGAGTGTCAGAGATTGTCAGAGTGTGTCAGAGAGTTTCAGAGTGTCAGTGTGTGTCAGAGAGTAACAGAGTGGCATAGAGAGTGATAGAGAGTGTCTGAGAGTGTCAGAGTGTGACAGAATGTGTCAGAGTTTGATAGAGAGTGTCAGAGAGTGTCAGAGAGTGCCAGAGAGTGCCAGAGAGTGTCTGAGAGTGTCTGAGAGTGTCTGAGATATTCTGAGAGTGTCAGAAAGTGATAAAACGTTTCAGAGAGTGTCTGCGAGTGTCAGACATTTGCAGCGAGTGATAGAGAGTTTCAGAGAATGCCTGAGAGTGTCAGTGTGTGTCAGAGAGTGTCTGAAAGTTTCAGAGAGTGATAGCGAGTGTCTGGGAGTGTCACAGAGTGTCAGAGTGTGTCAGAGAGTGATAGAGAGTGTCTGGCAGTGTCATAGAGTGATAGAGAGTGTCTGAGAGTGTCAGAGAGTGATAGAGAGTGTCAAATTGTGTCAGAGAGTGATAGAGAGTGTCAGAGAGTTTCAGAGTGTGTCAGAGAGTGTCAGAGAGTGATAGAAAGTGTCAGAGAGTGATAGAGAGTGTCTGAGAGTGTCTGAGAGTGTCTGAGAGTGTCAGAGAGTGTCAGAGTGTGTCAGAGAATGTCAGAGAGCGATAGAGTGTGTCAGAGTGTGTCAGAGTGTGTCAGAGAGTTTCAGAGAGTGATAGAGAGTGTCAGAGAGTGTCAGAGTGTGTCAGAGAGTGTCAGAGAGTGTTAGAGAGTGTCAGAGAGTGTGTGAGTGTATCAGAGAGATTCAGAGAGTGTCAGAGAGTGAGAGAGAGTGTCTGAGAGTGTCTGAGAGTGACAGAGAGTGTCTGAGAGTTTCAGTGAGTGTCAGAGAGTGTCTGAGAGTGTCTGAGAGTGTCAGCGAGTGTTAGAGAGTGATAGAGAGTGTCTGAGAGTGTCAGCGAGTGATAGAGAGTGATAGAGAGTGATAGAGAGTGTCTGAGAATGTCAGAGAGTGTTCAGAGAGTGATAGAGAAAGTCAGAGATTGATCGAGAGTGTCTGAGAGTGTCTGTGAGTGACAGAGTATGTCAGAGAGTGATAGAGAGTGTCAGAGAGTGTCAGAGAGTGACAGCGCATGTCTGAGAGTGTCAGTGAGTGTCAGAGAGTGTTTAGAGAGTGTCTGAGAGTGTCTGAGATTGTCAGAGATTGTCAGAGTGTGTCAGAGAGTGATAGAGAGTGATAGAGAGTGTCAGAGAGTTTCATAGAGTGATAGATAGTGTCAGAGAGTGTCAGATAGTGTCAGAGAGGGTCAGAGTGGGCCAGAGTGTGCCAGAGAGTGATAGAGAGTGATGGAGAGTGTCAGAGAGTTTCATAGAGTGATAGATAGTGTCAGAGAGTGATATAGAGTGATAGAGAGTGTTTGAGAGTGTCTGAGAGAGTCAGAGAGTGTCTGAGAGTGTCAGAGAGTGTCTGACAGTGTCAGAGAGTGATGGAGAGTGAAAGAGAGTGTCATAGAGAATCTGTGAGTGTGAGGGAGAGATTGGGAGTGTCATAGAGGGATAGAGAGTGAAAGAGAGTGTCTGACAGCGTCAGAGATTGTCAGACAGTGTAAGAGAGTGATAGGAAGTGTCTGAGACTGTCTGAGATTATCAGCGAGTGTCAGAGAGTGTCAGAGTGTGATAAAAAGTGTCAGAGAGTGTCTGAGAGGTTCAGAGAGTGATATAAAGTGTCAGAGAGTGTCTGAGAGAGTCAGAGAGAGTCAGAGAGTGTCAGAGAGTGAGAGAGTGTCCGAGAGTGTCAGAGAGTGATAGAAGGTGATAGAGTGTGATAGAGAGTGTCTTTGAGTGTCAGAGAGTGTCAGAGAGTGATAGAGAATGTCAGAGATTGATCGAGAGTGTCTGAGAGTGTCTGTGAGTGACAGAGTATGTCAGAGAGTGATCGAGAGTGTCAGAGATTGTCAGAGTGTGTCAGAGAGTTTCAGAGTGTCAGAGTGTGTCAGAGAGTAACAGAGAGGCATAGAGAGTGATAGAGAGTGTCTGAGAGTGTCAGAGTGTGACAGAATGTGTCAGAGTTTGATAGAGAGTGTCAGAGAGTGTCAGAGAGTGCCAGAGAGTGTCTGAGAGTGTCTGAGAGTGTCTGAGATATTCTGAGAGTGTCAGAAAGTGATAAAACGTTTCAGAGAGTGTCTGCGAGTGTCAGACATTTGCAGCGAGTGATAGAGAGTTTCAGAGAATGCCTGAGAGTGTCAGTGTGTGTCAGAGAGTGTCTGAAAGTTTCAGAGAGTGATAGCGAGTGTCTGGGAGTGTCACAGAGTGTCAGAGTGTGTCAGAGAGTGATAGAGAGTGTCTGGCAGTGTCATAGAGTGATAGAGAGTGTCTGAGAGTGTCAGAGAGTGATAGAGAGTGTCAAATTGTGTCAGAGAGTGATAGAGAGTGTCAGAGAGTTTCAGAGTGTGTCAGAGAGTGTCAGAGAGTGATAGAAAGTGTCAGAGAGTGATAGAGAGTGTCTGAGAGTGTCTGAGAGTGTCTGAGAGTGTCAGAGAGTGTCAGAGTGTGTCAGAGAATGTCAGAGAGCGATAGAGTGTGTCAGAGTGTGTCAGAGTGTGTCAGAGAGTTTCAGAGAGTGATAGAGAGTGTCAGAGAGTGTCAGAGTGTGTCAGAGAGTGTCAGAGAGTGTTAGAGAGTGTCAGAGAGTGTGTGAGTGTATCAGAGAGATTCAGAGAGTGTCAGAGAGTGAGAGAGAGTGTCTGAGAGTGTCTGAGAGTGACAGAGAGTGTCTGAGAGTTTCAGTGAGTGTCAGAGAGTGTCTGAGAGTGTCTGAGAGTGTCAGCGAGTGTTAGAGAGTGATAGAGAGTGTCTGAGAGTGTCTGCGAGTGATAGAGAGTGATAGAGAGTGATAGAGAGTGTCTGAGAATGTCAGAGAGTGTTCAGAGAGTGATAGAGAAAGTCAGAGATTGATCGAGAGTGTCTGAGAGTGTCTGTGAGTGACAGAGTATGTCAGAGAGTGATAGAGAGTGTCAGAGATTGTCAGAGTGTGTCAGAGAGTGTCAGAGAGTGTCAAAGTGTGTCAAAGAGTAACAGAGAGGGATAGAGAGTGATAGAGAGTGTCTGAGAGTGTCAGAAAATGTCAGAGTGTGTCAGAGAGTGATAGAGAGTGATATAGAGTGTCTGAGAGTGTCAGAGATTGATAGAGAGTGCCAGAGTGTGTCAGAGAGTGTCAGAGAATGTCAGAGTGTGTCAGAGAGTATCAGAGAGTGATAGAGAGTGTGAGAGAGTGTCAGAGAGTGTCAGAGAGTGTCAGAGTGTGTCAGAGATTAGCAGAGAGGGATAGAGAGTGATAGAGAGTGTCTGAGACTGTCAGAAAGTGTCAGAGTGTGTCAGAGAGTGATAGAGAGTGATAGAGAGTGTCTGAGAGTGTCAGAGTGTGATAGAAAGTGTCAGAGAGTGTCTGAGAGGTTCAGAGAGTGATATAAAGTGTCAGAGAGTGATAGAGAAAGTCAGAGAGTGATCGAGAGTGTCTGAGAGTGTCTGTGAGTAACAGAGTATGTCAGAGAGTGATAGAGAGCGTCAGAGTGTGTCAGAGAGTGTCAGAGAGTGTCAGAGTGTGTCAGAGAGTGTCAGAGTGTGTCAGAGATTAACAGAGAGGGATAGAGAGTGATAGAGAGTGTCTGAGAGTGTCAGAAAATGTCAGAGTGTGTCAGAGAGTGATAGAGAGTGATATAGAGTGTCTGAGAGTGTCAGAGATTGATAGAGAGTGCCAGAGTGTGTCAGAGAGTGTCAGAGAATGTCAGAGTGTGTCAGAGAGTATCAGAGAGTGATAGAGAGTGTGAGAGAGTGTCAGAGAGTGTCAGAGAGTGTCAGAGAGTGTCAGAGTGTGTCAGAGATTAGCAGAGAGGGATAGAGAGTGATAGAGAGTGTCTGAGACTGTCAGAAAGTGTCAGAGTGTGTCAGAGAGTGATAGAGAGTGATAGAGAGTGTCTGAGAGTGTCAGAGTGTGATAGAAAGTGTCAGAGAGTGTCTGAGAGGTTCAGAGAGTGATATAAAGTGTCAGAGAGTGATAGAGAAAGTCAGAGAGTGATCGAGAGTGTCTGAGAGTGTCTGTGAGTAACAGAGTATGTCAGAGAGTGATAGAGAGCGTCAGAGTGTGTCAGAGAGTGTCAGAGAGTGTCAGAGAGTGTCAGAGAGTGTCAGAGTGTGTCAGAGATTAACAGAGAGGGATAGAGAGTGATAGAGAGTGTCTGAGACTGTCAGAAAGTGTCAGAGTGTGTCAGAGAGTGATAGAGAGTGATAGAGAGTGTCTGAGAGTGTCAGAGTGTGTCAGAGAGTGTCAGAGAGTGATAAGAGCGTCAGTGAGTGATAGAGACTGTCTGAGAGTGTCAGAGATTGATAGAGAGTGTCTGAGAGTGTCAGAGAGTGATAGAGAGTGTCAGAGAGTGATAGAAAGTGTCTGAGATTGTCAGAGTTTGTCAGAGAGTGTCAGAGAATGTCTGAGTGTGTCAGAGAGCAACAGAGAGTGACAGAGAGTGATAGAAAGTGTCAGAGAATGTCAGAGACTGTCAGAGTGTGTCAGAGTTTGATAGAGTGTGAGAGAGAGTGTCTGAGATTGTCAGAAAGTGTCAGAGTGTGTCAGAGAGTGATAGAGAGTGATAGAAAGTGTCATAGAGTGATCAACAGTGTCTGAGAGTGTCAGAGAGTGATAGAGAGTGTCTGAGAGGTTCAGAGAATGTCAGAGAGTGATAGAGAGTGTCTGAGAGTTATAGAGAGTTTCTGAGAGTGTCAGAGACTGTCAGAGAGTGATAGAGAGTGAGAGAGAGTGTCAGAGAGTGTCAGAGAGTGTCAGAGAGTGATAGCGAGTGTCTGAGAGTGTCTGAGAGTGTCAGAGAGTGTCAGAGTGTGTCAGAGAGTGTCAGAGAGTGATAGAGAGTGTCAGAGATTGTCAGAGTGTGTCAGAGAGTGTCAGAGAGTGTCAAAGTGTGTCAAAGAGTAACAGAGAGGGATAGAGAGTGTCTGAGAGTGTCAGAAAATGTCAGAGTGTGTCAGAGAGTGATAGAGAGTGATATAGAGTGTCTGAGAGTGTCAGAGATTGATAGAGAGTGCCAGAGTGTGTCAGAGAGTGTCAGAGAATGTCAGAGTGTGTCAGAGAGTATCAGAGAGTGATAGAGAGTGTGAGAGAGTGTCAGAGAGTGTCAGAGAGTGTCAGAGAGTGTCAGAGTGTGTCAGAGATTAGCAGAGAGGGATAGAGAGTGATAGAGAGTGTCTGAGACTGTCAGAAAGTGTCAGAGTGTGTCAGAGAGTGATAGAGAGTGATAGAGAGTGTCTGAGAGTGTCAGAGTGTGATAGAAAGTGTCAGAGAGTGTCTGAGAGGTTCAGAGAGTGATATAAAGTGTCAGAGAGTGATAGAGAAAGTCAGAGAGTGATCGAGAGTGTCTGAGAGTGTCTGTGAGTAACAGAGTATGTCAGAGAGTGATAGAGAGCGTCAGAGTGTGTCAGAGAGTGTCAGAGAGTGTCAGAGAGTGTCAGAGAGTGTCAGAGTGTGTCAGAGATTAACAGAGAGGGATAGAGAGTGATAGAGAGTGTCTGAGACTGTCAGAAAGTGTCAGAGTGTGTCAGAGAGTGATAGAGAGTGATAGAGAGTGTCTGAGAGTGTCAGAGTGTGTCAGAGAGTGTCAGAGAGTGATAAGAGCGTCAGTGAGTGATAGAGACTGTCTGAGAGTGTCAGAGATTGATAGAGAGTGTCTGAGAGTGTCAGAGAGTGATAGAGAGTGTCAGAGAGTGATAGAAAGTGTCTGAGATTGTCAGAGTTTGTCAGAGAGTGTCAGAGAATGTCTGAGTGTGTCAGAGAGCAACAGAGAGTGACAGAGAGTGATAGAAAGTGTCAGAGAATGTCAGAGACTGTCAGAGTGTGTCAGAGTTTGATAGAGTGTGAGAGAGAGTGTCTGAGATTGTCAGAAAGTGTCAGAGTGTGTCAGAGAGTGATAGAGAGTGATAGAAAGTGTCATAGAGTGATCGACAGTGTCTGAGAGTGTCAGAGAGTGATAGAGAGTGTCTGAGAGGTTCAGAGAATGTCAGAGAGTGATAGAGAGTGTCTGAGAGTTATAGAGAGTTTCTGAGAGTGTCAGAGACTGTCAGAGAGTGATAGAGAGTGAGAGAGAGTGTCAGAGAGTGTCAGAGAGTGTCAGAGAGTGATAGCGAGTGTCTGAGAGTGTCTGAGAGTGTCAGAGAGTGTCAGAGTGTGTCAGAGAGTGTCAGAGAGTGATAGAGAGTGTCTGAGAGTGTCATAGAGTGATGGAGAGTTTCTGAGAGTGACAGTGAGTGATAGAGAGTGTCAAATTGTGTCAGAGTGTGATAGAGAGTGATGGAGAGTGTCAGAGAGTTCCAGAGTGTGTCAGAGAGTGTCAGAGAGTGATAGAGAGTGTCTGAGAGTGACAGCGAGTGTCTGAGGGTGTCAGTCAGTGTCAGAGAGTGATAGAGAGTGTCTGAGAGTGTCAGAGAATGTCAGATTGTGTCAGAGTGTGTCAGAGAGTGATGGAGAGTGATGGAGAGTGTCTGACAATGTCAGAGAGTGTCAGAGTGTGTCAGAGAATGTCAGAGAGCGATAGAGTGTGTCAGAGAGTGTCAGAGAGTGTCAGAGAGTGATTGAGAGTGTCAGAGAGTGATAGAAAGTGTCTGAGATTGTCAGAGTGTGTCAGAGAGTGTCAGAGAATGCCTGAGTGTGTCAGAGAGCAACAGAGAGTGACAGAGAGTGATAGAAAGTGTCAGAGAATGTCAGAGACTGTCAGAGTGTGTCAGAGTTTGATAGAGAGTGAGAGAGAGTGTCTGAGATTGTCAGAAAGTGTCAGAGTGTGTCAGACAGTGATCGAGAGTGATAGAAAGTGTCAGAGAATGTCAGAGACTGTCAGAGTGTGTCAGAGTTTGATAGAGAGTGAGAGAGAGTGTCTGAGAATGTCAGAGACTGTCAGAGTGTGTCAGAGTTTGATAGAGAGTGAGAGAGAGTGTCTGAGATTGTCAGAAAGTGTCAGAGAGTGTCAGAGTGATAGAGAGTGTCTGAGAGGTTCAGAGAATGTCAGAGAGTGATAGAGAGTGTCTGAGAGTGTCAGCGAGTGATAGTGAGTGATAGAGAGGATCTGAAAGTTTTTGGGAGCGTCAGCGTGTGATAGAGAGTGATGGATAGTTTCTGAGAATGTCAGAGAGTGTCAGAGAGTGATAGAGAGTGATAGAGAGTGATAGAGAGTGTCTGAGAGTGTCAGAGAGTGACAGCGCGTGTCTGAGAGTGTCAGTGAGTGTCAGAGAGTGTTTAGAGAGTGTCTGAGAGTGTCTGAGATTGTCAGAGATTGTCAGAGTGTGTCAGAGAGTGATAGAGAGTGATAGAGAGTGTCAGAGAGTTTCATAGAGTGATAGATAGTGTCAGAGAGTGTCAGATAGTGTCAGAGAGGGTCAGAGTGGGCCAGAGTGTGCCAGAGAGTGATAGAGAGTGATGGAGAGTGTCAGAGAGTTTCATAGAGTGATAGATAGTGTCAGAGAGTGATATAGAGTGATAGAGAGTGTCTGAGAGTGTCTGAGAGAGTCAGAGAGTGTCTGAGAGTGTCAGAGAGTGTCTGACAGTGTCAGAGAGTGATGGAGAGTGAAAGAGAGTGTCATAGAGAATCTGTGAGTGTGAGGGAGAGATTGGGAGTGTCATAGAGGGATAGAGAGTGAAAGAGAGTGTCTGACAGCGTCAGAGATTGTCAGACAGTGTAAGAGAGTGATAGGAAGTGTCTGAGACTGTCTGAGATTATCAGCGAGTGTCAGAGAGTGTCAGAGTGTGATAAAAAGTGTCAGAGAGTGTCTGAGAGGTTCAGAGAGTGATATAAAGTGTCAGAGAGTGTCTGAGAGACTCTGAGAGAGTCAGAGAGTGTCAGAGAGTGAGAGAGTGTCCGAGAGTGTCAGAGAGTGATAGAAGGTGATAGAGTGTGATAGAGAGTGTCTTTGAGTGTCAGAGAGTGTCAGAGAGTGATAGAGAATGTCAGAGATTGATCGAGAGTGTCTGAGAGTGTCTGTGAGTGACAGAGTATGTCAGAGAGTGATCGAGAGTGTCAGAGATTGTCAGAGTGTGTCAGAGAGTTTCAGAGTGTCAGAGTGTGTCAGAGAGTAACAGAGAGGCATAGAGAGTGATAGAGAGTGTCTGAGAGTGTCAGAGTGTGACAGAATGTGTCAGAGTTTGATAGAGAGTGTCAGAGAGTGCCAGAGAGTGCCAGAGAGTGTCTGAGAGTGTCTGAGAGTGTCTGAGATATTCTGAGAGTGTCAGAAAGTGATAAAACGTTTCAGAGAGTGTCTGCGAGTGTCAGACATTTGCAGCGAGTGATAGAGAGTTTCAGAGAATGCCTGAGAGTGTCAGTGTGTGTCAGAGAGTGTCTGAGAGTTTCAGAGAGTGATAGCGAGTGTCTGGGAGTGTCACAGAGTGTCAGAGTGTGTCAGAGAGTGATAGAGAGTGTCTGGCAGTGTCATAGAGTGATAGAGAGTGTCTGAGAGTGTCAGAGAGTGATAGAGAGTGTCAAATTGTGTCAGAGAGTGATAGAGAGTGTCAGAGAGTTTCAGAGTGTGTCAGAGAGTGTCAGAGAGTGATAGAAAGTGTCAGAGAGTGATAGAGAGTGTCTGAGAGTGTCTGAGAGTGTCTGAGAGTGTCTGAGAGTGTCAGAGAGTGTCAGAGTGTGTCAGAGAATGTCAGAGAGCGATAGAGTGTGTCAGAGTGTGTCAGAGTGTGTCAGAGAGTTTCAGAGAGTGATAGAGAGTGTCAGAGAGTGTCAGAGTGTGTCAGAGAGTGTCAGAGAGTGTTAGAGAGTGTCAGAGAGTGTGAGAGTGTATCAGAGAGATTCAGAGAGTGTCAGAGAGTGAGAGAGAGTGTCTGAGAGTGTCTGAGAGTGACAGAGAGTGTCTGAGAGTTTCAGTGAGTGTCAGAGAGTGTCTGAGAGTGTCTGAGAGTGTCAGCGAGTGTTAGAGAGTGATAGAGAGTGTCTGAGAGTGTCAGCGAGTGATAGAGAGTGATAGAGAGTGATAGAGAGTGTCTGAGAATGTCAGAGAGTGTTCAGAGAGTGATAGAGAAAGTCAGAGATTGATCGAGAGTGTCTGAGAGTGTCTGTGAGTGACAGAGTATGTCAGAGAGTGATAGAGAGTGTCAGAGATTGTCAGAGTGTGTCAGAGAGTGTCAGAGAGTGTCAAAGTGTGTCAAAGAGTAACAGAGAGGGATAGAGAGTGATAGAGAGTGTCTGAGAGTGTCAGAAAATGTCAGAGTGTGTCAGAGAGTGATAGAGAGTGATATAGAGTGTCTGAGAGTGTCAGAGATTGATAGAGAGTGCCAGAGTGTGTCAGAGAGTGTCAGAGAATGTCAGAGTGTGTCAGAGAGTATCAGAGAGTGATAGAGAGTGTGAGAGAGTGTCAGAGAGTGTCAGAGAGTGATAGAGAGTGTCAGTGAGTGATAGAGAGTGTCTGAGTGTGTCAGAGATTGATAGAGAGTGCCAGAGTGTGTCAGAGAGTGTCAGAGAATGTCAGAGTGTGTCAGAGAGTATCAGAGAGTGATAGAGAGTGTGAGAGAGTGTCAGAGAGTGTCAGAGACTGTCAGAGTGTGAAAGAGAGTGTCAGTGAGTGATCGAGAGTGTCTGAGAGTGTCAGAGTTTGATCGAGAGTGATAGAGAGTGTCTGAGAGTGTCAGAGAGTGATAGAGAGTGTCTGAGAGTTTCAGAGAATGTCAGAGAGTGATAGAGAGTGTCTGAGAGTGATAGAGAGTGTCTGAGGGTGTCAGACAGTGTCAGAGAGTGTCAGAGTGTGTCAGAGAATGTCAGAGAGCGATAGAGTGTGTCAGAGTGTGTCAGAGAGTGATAGAGAGTGATGGAGAGTGTCAGAGAGTTTCATAGAGTGATATATAGTGTCAGAGAGTGATACAGAGTGATAGAGAGTGTCTGAGAGTGTCTGAGAGCGTCAGAGAGTGTCCGAGAGTGTCAGAGAGTGTCTGACAGTGTCAGAGAATGATGGAGAGTGAGAGAGAGTGTCTGAGAGTGTCTGAGATT
Organism: Heterodontus francisci; assembly: GCF_036365525.1. NCBI lineage: Eukaryota > Metazoa > Chordata > Chondrichthyes > Heterodontiformes > Heterodontidae > Heterodontus > Heterodontus francisci. The sequence goes on along the minus strand of NC_090411.1, from coordinate 4,964,989 downwards.
TTCTGAGAGTGTCGGAGAGTGTCAGAGTGTGATAGAAAGTGTCAGAGAGTGTCTGAGAGGTTCAGAGAGTGATATAAAGTGTCAGAGAGTGATAGAGAAAGTCAGAGAGTGATCGAGAGTGTTTGAGAGTGTCTGTGAGTAACAGAGTATGTCAGAGAGTGATAGAGAGCGTCAGAGTGCGTCAGAGAGTGTCAGAGAGTGTCAGAGAGTGTCAGAGTGTGTCAGAGAGTAACAGAGAGGGATAGAGAGGGACAGAGAGTGTCTGAGAGTGTCAGAAAGTGTCAGAGTGTGTCAGAGAGTGAAAGAGAGTGATAGAGAGTGTTTGAGAGTGTCAGAGTGTGTCAGAGAGTGTCAGAGAGTGATAGAGAGTGTCTGAGAGTGATAGAGAGTGTCTGAGGGTGTCAGACAGTGTCAGAGAGTGTCAGAGTGTGTCAGAGAATGTCAGAGAGCGATAGAGTGTGTCAGAGTGTGTCAGAGAGTGATAGAGAGTGATGGAGAGTGTCAGAGAGTTTCATAGAGTGATATATAGTGTCAGAGAGTGATACAGAGTGATAGAGAGTGTCTGAGAGTGTCTGAGAGCGTCAGAGAGTGTCCGAGAGTGTCAGAGAGTGTCTGACAGTGTCAGAGAATGATGGAGAGTGAGAGAGAGTGTCTGAGAGTGTCTGAGATTTTCTGAGAGTGTCAGAGTGTGATAGAAAGTGTCAGAGAGTGTCTGAGAGGTTCAGAGAGTGATATAAAGTGTCAGAGAGTGATAGAGAAAGTCAGAGAGTGATCGAGAGTGTCTGAGAGTGTCTGTGAGTAACAGAGTATGTCAGAGAGTGATAGAGAGCGTCAGAGTGCGTCAGAGAGTGTCAGAGAGTGTCAGAGAGTGTCAGAGAGTGTCAGAGTGTGTCAGAGAGTAACAGAGAGGGATAGAGAGGGACAGAGAGTGTCTGAGAGTGTCAGAAAGTGTCAGAGTGTGTCAGAGAGTGAAAGAGAGTGATAGAGAGTGTTTGAGAGTGTCAGAGTGTGTCAGAGAGTGTCAGAGAGTGATAGAGAGTGTCAGTGAGTGATAGAGAGTGTCTGAGAGTGTCAGAGATTGAGAGAGAGTGTCTGAGAGTGTCAGAGAGTGATAGAGAGTGTCAGAGAGTGATAGAAAGTGTCAGAGATTGTCAGAGTGTGTCAGAGAGTGTCAGAGAATGTGAGAGTGTGTCAGAGAGTAACAGAGAGTGATAGAGAGTGATAGAGAGTGTCAGAGAGTGTCAGAGACTGTCAGAGTGTGTCAGAGTTTGATGGAGAGAGAGAGAGTGTCTGAGACTGTCTGAAAGTGTCAGAGTGTGTCAGAGAGTTTTAGAGAGTGATAGAAAGTGTCAGAGAGTGATAGAGAGTGGCTGAGAGTGTCAGAGAGTGATAGAGAGTGTCTGAGTGTGTCAGTGAGTGATAGAGAGTGTCAGAGTGTGTCCGAGATTGTCAGAGAGCGATAGAGTGTGTCAGAGTGTGTCAGAGAGTGTCAGAGAGTTTCAGAGAGTGATAGAGAGTGTCAGAGAGTGTCAGAGTGTGTCAGAGAGTGTCAGAGAGTTTTAGAGAGTGTCAGAGAGTGTGTGAGTGTATCAGAGAGATTCAGAGAGTGTCAGAGAGTGAGAGAGAGTGTCTGAGAGTGACAGAGAGTGTCTGAGAGTTTCAGTGAGTGTCAGAGAGTGACAGAGAGTGTCTGAGAGTGTCTGAGAGTGTCAGCGAGTGTTAGAGAGTGATAGAGAGTGTCTGAGAGTGTCAGCGAGTGATAGAGAGTGATAGAGAGTGTCTGAGAATGTCAGAGAGTGTTCAGAGAGTGATAGAGAATGTCAGAGATTGATCGAGAGTGTCTGAGAGTGTCTGTGAGTGACAGACTATGTCAGAGAGTGATAGAGAGTGTCAGAGATTGACAGAGTGTGTCAGAGTGTGTCAGAGAGTGTCAGAGTGTGTCAAAGAGTAACAGAGAGGGATAAAGAGTGATAGAGAGTGTCTGAGAGTGTCAGAAAATGTCAGAGTGTGTCAGAGAGTGATAGAGAGTGATAGAGAGTGTCTGAGAGTGTCAGAGTGTGTCAGAGAGTGTCAGAGAGTGATAGAGAGTGTCAGTGAGTGATAGAGAGTGTCTGAGAGTGTCAGAGATTGATAGAGAGTGCCAGACTGTGTCAGAGAGTGTCAGAGAGTGATAGAGAGTGTGAGAGAGTGTCAGAGACTGTCAGAGTGTGAAAGAGAGTGTCAGTGAGTGATCGAGAGTGTCTGAGAGTGTCAGAGTTTGATCGAGAGTGATAGAGAGTGTCTGAGAGTGTCAGAGAGTGATAGAGAGTGTCTGAGAGTTTCAGAGAATGTCAGAGAGTGATAGAGAGTGTCTGAGAGTGAAAGAGAGTGTCTGAGGGTGTCAGACAGTGTCAGAGAATGACAGAGAGTGTCTGAGAGTGTCAGAGATTGTCAGATTGTGTCAGAGTGTGTCAGAGAGTGTCAGAGAGTGTCAGAGAGTGTCAGAGTGTGTCAGGGAGTAACAGAGAGGGATAGAGAGTGATAGAGAGTGTCTGAGAGTGTCAGAAAGTGTCAGAGTGTGTCAGAGAGTGACATCGAGTGATAGAGAGTGTCTGAGAGTGTCAGATTGTGTCAGAGAGTCAGAGAGTGATAGAGAGTGTCAGTGAGTGATAGAGAGTGTCTGAGAATGTCAGAGATTGATAGAGAGTGTCTGAGAGTGTCAGAGAGGGATAGAGAGTGTCAGAGAGTGATACAAAGTGTCAGATATTGTCAGAGTGTGTCAGAGAATGTCAGAGTGTGTCAGAGAGTAACAGAGAGTGACAGAGAGTGATAGAGAGTGTCAGAGAGTGTCAGAGACTGTCAGAGTGTGTCAGAGTTTGATAGAGAGTGAGAGAGAGTGCCTGAGAGTGTCAGAAAGTGTCAGAGTGCGTCAGAGAGTGATAGAGAGTGATAGTAAATGTCAGAGAGTGATAGAGAGTGTCTGAGAGTGTCTGAGAGTGTCAGAGAGTGATAGAGAGTGTCTGAGAGTTTCAGAGAATGTCAGAGAATGATAGAGAGTGTCTGAGAGTGATAGAGACTGTCTGAGAGTGATAGAGAGTGTCTGAGAGTGTCAGAGACTGTCAGAGAGTGATAGAGAGTGATAGAGAGTGTCCGAGAGTGTCAGAGAGTGATAGAGAGTGATAGAGTGTGATAGAGAATGTCAGAGAGTGATCGAGAGTGTCTGAGAGTGTCTGTGAGTGACAGAGTATGTCAGAGAGTTATAGAGAGTGTCAGAGATTGTCAGAGTGTGTCAGAGAGTGTCAGAGAGTGTCAGAGAGTGTCAGAGTGTGTCAGAGTGTAACAGAGAGTGATAGAGAGTGATAGAGAGTGATTGAGAGTGTCTGAGAGTGTCAGAGTGTGTCAGAGAGTGTCCGAGAGTGTCAGAGAGTGACAGAGAGTGTCAGTGAGTGATGGAGAGTGTCTGAGAGTGTCAGAGATTGATAGAGAGTGTCTGAGAGTGTCAGAGAGTGATAGAGAGTGTCAGAGAGTGATACAAAGTGTCAGATATTGTCAGAGTGTGTCAGAGAATGTCAGAGTGTGTCAGAGAGTAACAGAGAGTGACAGAGAGTGATAGAGAGTGTCAGAGAGTGTCAGAGACTGTCAGAGTGTGTCAGAGTTTGATAGAGAGTGAGAGAGAGTGCCTGAGAGTGTCAGAAAGTGTCAGAGTGCGTCAGAGAGTGATGGAGAGTGATAGTAAATGTCAGAGAGTGATAGAGAGTGTCTGAGAGTGTCTGAGAGTGTCAGAGAGTGATAGAGAGTGTCTGAGAGTTTCAGAGAATGTCAGAGAATGATAGAGAGTGTCTGAGAGTGATAGAGACTGTCTGAGAGTGATAGAGAGTGTCTGAGAGTGTCAGAGACTGTCAGAGAGTGATAGAGAGTGATAGAGAGTGTCCGAGAGTGTCAGAGAGTGATAGAGAGTGATAGAGTGTGATAGAGAATGTCAGAGAGTGATCGAGAGTGTCTGAGAGTGTCTGTGAGTGACAGAGTATGTCAGAGAGTTATAGAGAGTGTCAGAGATTGTCAGAGTGTGTCAGAGAGTGTCAGAGAGTGTCAGAGAGTGTCAGAGTGTGTCAGAGTGTAACAGAGAGTGATAGAGAGTGATAGAGAGTGATTGAGAGTGTCTGAGAGTGTCAGAGTGTGTCAGAGAGTGTCCGAGAGTGTCAGAGAGTGACAGAGAGTGTCAGTGAGTGATGGAGAGTGTCTGAGAGTGTCAGAGATTGATAGAGAGTGTCTGAGTGTGTCAGAGAGTGATAGAGAGTGTCAGAGAGTGATATAAAGTGTCAGAGATTGTCAGAGTGTGTCAGAGATTGTCAGAGACTGTCAGAGTCTGTCAGAGAGTAACACAGAGTGATAGAGATTGATAGAGAATGTCAGAGAGTGTCAGAGACTGTCAGAACGTGTCAGAGTTTGATAGAGACTGAGAGAGAGTGTCTGAGAGTGTCAGAAAGTGTCAGAGTGTGTCAGAGAGTGATAGAGAGTGATAGAAAGTGTCAGAGAGTGATAGAGAGTGTCTGCGAGTGTCAGAGAGTGTCAGAGTGTGTCAGAGAGTGATAGAGAGTGATAGAGAGTGTCTGAGAGTGTCAGAGAGTGTCAGAGTGTGTCAGAGAGTGATAGAGAGTGGTAGAGATTGATAGACAGTGATAGAGAGTGATAGAGATTGTCTGAGAGTGTCAGAGAGTGATAGAGAGTGTCAGAGAGTGTCAGAGACAGTCAGAGTGTGTCAGTGAGTGATAGCTAGTGATATAGTGTGTCTGAGAGTGTCAGAGATTATCTGAGAGTGTCAGAGTGTGATAGAAAGTGTCAGAGAGTGTCTGAGAGGTTTAGAGAGTGATATAATGTGTCAGAGAGTGTCTGAGAGAGTCAGAGAGAGTCAGTGAGTGCAGAGTGAGATAGAGAGTGTCCGAGAGTGTCTTTGAGTGATAGAGATTGATAGAGTGTGATAGAGAGTGTCTTTGAGTGTCAGAGAGTGTCAGAGAGTGATAGAGAATGTCAGAGAGTGATCGAGAGTGTCTGAGAGTGTCTGTGAGTGACAGAGTATGTCAGAGAGTGATAGAGAGTGTCAGAGATTGTCAGGGTGTGTCAGAGAGTGTCAGAGAGTGTCAGAGTGTGTCAGAGTGTAACAGAGAGGGGTAGAGTGTGTCTGAGAGTGTCAGAAAGTGTCAGAGTGTGTCAGAGTGTGTCAGAGAGTGATAGAGAGTGTCTGAGAGTGTCAGAGTGTTTCAGAGTGGCGGAGAGTGATAGAGAGTGTCAGTGAGTGATAGAGAGTGTCTGAGAGTGTCAGAGATTGATAGAGAGTGTCTGAGAGTGTCAGAGAGTGATAGAGAGTGTCAGAGAGTGATACAAAGTGTCAGATATTGTCAGAGTGTGTCAGAGAGTGTCAGATAATGTCAGAGTGTGTCAGAGAGTAACAGAGAGTGATAGAGTGTGATAGAGAGTGTCAGAGAGTGTCAGAGACTGTCAGAGTGTGTCAGAGTTTGATAGAGAGTGAGAGAGAGTGTCTGAGAGTGTCAGAAAGAGTCAGAGTGTGTCAGAGAGTGATAGAGAGTGTCTGAGAGTTTCAGAGAATGTCAGAGAATGATAGAGAGTGTCTGAGAGTGATAGACAGTGTCTGAGAGTGATAGAGAGTGTCTGAGAGTGTCAGAGACTGTCGGAGAGTGATAGAGAATGTCCGAGAGTGTCAGAGAGTGATAGAGAGTGATCGAGTGTGATAGAGAGTGTCTTTGAGTGTCAGAGCGTGTCAGTGAGTGATAGAGAATGTTAGAGAGTGATCGAGAGTGTCTGAGAGTGTCTGTAAGTGACAGCGTATGTCAGAGAGTGTCAGAGTGTGTCAGAGAGTAACAGAGAGTGATAGAGAGTGATAGAGAGTGTCTGAGAGTGTCAGAAAGTGTCAGAGTGTATCAGAGAGTGATAGAGAGTGATAGAGAGTGTCTGAGAGTGTCAGAGTGTGTCAGAGAGTGTCAGAGAGTGATAGAGAGTGTCAGAGAGTGATAGAGAATGTCCGAGAGTGTCAGAGAGTGATAGAGAGTGATAGAGTGTGATAGAGAGTGTCTTTGAGTGTCAGAGAGTGTCAGAGAGTGATAGAGAATGTTAGAGAGTGATCGAGAGTGTCTGAGAGTGTCTGTGAGTGACAGCGTATGTCAGAGAGTGTCAGAGAGTAACAGAGAGTGATAGAGAGTGATAGAGAGTGTCTGAGAGTGTCAGAAAGTGTCAGAGTGTATCAGAGAGTGATAGAGAGTGATAGAGAGGGATAGAGAGTGTCTGAGAGTGTCAGAGCGTGTCAGAGAGTGTCAGAGAGTGATAGAGAGTGTCAGAGAGTGATAGAAAGTGTCAGAGATTGTCAGAGTGTGTCAGAGATTGTCAGAGTGTTTCAGAGAGTAACATAGAGTGATAGAGAGTGATATAGAATGTCAGAGAGTGTCAGAGACTGTCAGAGTGCGTCAGAGTTCGATAGAGAGTGAGAGAGAGTGAGAGAGAGTGTCTGAGAGTGTCAGAAAGTGTCAGAGTGTGTCAGAGCGTGATAGAGAGTGATAGAAAGTGTCAGAGAGTGATAGAGAGTGTCTGCGAGTGTCAGAGATTGATAGAGAGTGTCTGAGAGTGTCAGAGAGTGATAGAGAGTGTCAGAGAGTGATAGAAAGCGTCAGAGATTGTCAGAGTGTGTCAGAGATTGTCAGAGAATGTCAGAGTGTTTCGGAGAGTAACAGAGAGTGATAGAGAGTGATATAGAATGTCAGAGAGTGTCAGAGACTGTCAGAGTGTGTCAGAGTTTGACAGAGAGTGAGAGAGAGTGATAGAAAGTGTCAGAGAGTGACAGAGAGTGTCTGAGAGTGTCAGAGAGTGATAGAGAGTGTCTGAGAGTTTCAGAGAATGTCAGAGAGTGATAAAGAGTGTCTGAGAGTGATAGAGAGTGTCTGTGAGTGTCAGAGACAGTCAGAGAGTGATAGAGAGTGATAGAGAGTGTCAGAGAGTGTCAGAGAGTGTCAGAGAGTGATAGAGAGTGATAGCGAGTGTCTGAGAGTGTCAGAGTGTGTCAGAGAGTGATAGAGAGTGTCTGAGAGTGTCATGGAGTGATAGAGAGTGTCTGAGAGTGTCAGAGAGTGTCAGAGAGTGATAGAGAATGTCAGAGAGTGATCGAGAGTGTCTGAGAGTGTCTGTGAGTGACAGCTTATGTCAGAGAGAGATAGAGAGTGTCAGAGATTGTCAGAGTGTGTCAGAGTGTGTCAGAGAGTGTCAGAGAGTGTCAGAGAGAGTCAGAGTGTGTCAGAGAGTGATAGAGAGTGATAGAAAGTGACAGAGAGTGCCTGAGAGTGTCAGAGTGTGTCAGAGAGTGTCAGAGAGTGATAGAGAGTGTCAGAGAGCGATAGAAAGTGTCAGAGATTGACAGAGTGTGTCAGAGATTGTCAGAGAATGTCAGGGTGTTTCAGAGAGTAACAGAGAGTGATAGAGAGTGTCAGAGAGAGTGTGAGTGTGTCAGAGAGTTTCAGAGAGTGTCAGAGAGAGATAGAGAGTGTCTGAGAGTGATAGAGAGTGTCTGAGAGTTTCATAGAGTCATTGAGAGTGTCTGAGAGTGTCAGAGAGTGTCAGAGAGTGATAGAGAATGTCAGAGAGTGATCGAGAGTGTCTGAGAGTCTCTGTGAGTGACAGAGTATGTCAGAGAGTGATAGTGAGTGTCGGAGAGTAACAGAGAGGGATAGAGAGTGTCTGAGAGTGTCAGAAAGTGTCAGAGTGTGTCAGAGAGTGATAGAGAGTGTCTGAGAGTGTCAGAGTGTTTCAGAGTGTTGGAGAGTGATAGAGAGTGTCAGTGAGTGATAGAGAGTGTCTGAGAGTGTCAGAGAGTGTCAGAGAGTGTCAGAGACTGTCAGAGTGTGTCAGAGTTTGATAGAGAGTGAGAGAGAGTGCCTGAGAGTGTCAGAAAGTGTCAGAGTGCGTCAGAGAGTGATAGAGAGTGATAGTAAGTGTCAGAGAGTGACAGAGAGTGTCTGAGAGTGTCAGAGAGTGATAGAGAGTGTCTGAGAGTTTCAGAGAATGTCAGAGAATGATAGAGAGTGTCTGAGAGTGATAGAGACTGTCTGAGAGTGATAGAGAGTGTCTGAGAGTGTCAGAGACTGTCAGAGAGTGTCAGAGAGTGATAGAGAGTGATAGAGAGTGTCCGAGAGTGTCAGAGAGTGATAGAGAGTGATAGAGTGTGATAGAGAATGTCAGAGAGTGATCGAGAGTGTCTGAGAGTGTCTGTGAGTGACAGAGTATGTCAGAGAGTTATAGAGAGTGTCAGAGATTGTCAGAGTGTGTCAGAGAGTGTCAGAGAGTGTCAGAGTGTGTCAGAGAGTAACAGAGAGTGATAGAGAGTGAGAGAGAGTGATAGAGAGTGTCTGAGAGTGTCAGAAAGTGTCAGAGTGTGTCAGAGAGTGATAGAGAGTGTCTGAGAGTGTCAGAGTGTGTCAGAGAGTGTCCGAGAGTGTCAGAGAGTGATAGAGAGTGTCAGTGAGTGATAGAGAGAGTCTGAGAGTGTCAGAGATTGATAGAGTATGTCAGAGAGTGATAGAGTGTGTCAGAGAGTAACAGAGAGGGATAGAGAGTGTCTGAGAGTGTCAGAGTGTTTCAGAGTGGCGGAGAGTGATAGAGAGTGTCAGTGAGTGATAGAGAGTGTCTGAGAGTGTCAGAGATTGGTAGAGAGTGTCTGAGAGTGTCAGAGAGTGATAGAGAGTGTCAGAGAGTGATACAAAGTGTCAGATATTGTCAGAGTGTGTCAGAGAGTGTCAGAGAATGTCAGAGTGTGTCAGAGAGTAACAGAGAGTGATAGAGTGTGATAGAGAGTGTCAGAGAGTGTCAGAGACTGTCAGAGTGTGTCAGAGTTTGATAGAGAGTGAGAGAGAGTGTCTGAGAGTGTCAGAAAGAGTCAGAGTGTGTCAGAGAGTGATAGAGAGTGTCTGAGAGTTTCAGAGAATGTCAGAGAATGATAGATTTTGTCTGAGAGTGATAGAGAGTGTCTGAGAGTGATAGAGAGTGTCTGAGAGTGTCAGAGACTGACGGAGAGTGTCAGAGAGTGATAGAGAATGTCCGAGAGTGTCAGAGAGTGATAGAGAGTGATAGAGTGTGATAGAGAGTGTCTTTGAGTGTCAGAGAGTGTCAGAGAGTGATAGAGAATGTCAGAGAGTGATCGAGAGTGTCTGAGAGTGTCTGAGAGTGTCAGAGAGTGATAGAGAGTGTCTGAGAGTTTCAGAGAATGTCAGAGAATGATAGAGAGTGTCTGAGAGTGATAGAGACTGTCTGAGAGTGATAGAGAGTGTCTGAGAGTGTCAGAGACTGTCAGAGAGTGATAGAGAGTGATAGAGAGTGTCCGAGAGTGTCAGAGAGTGATAGAGAGTGATAGAGTGTGATAGAGAATGTCAGAGAGTGATCGAGAGTGTCTGAGAGTGTCTGTGAGTGACAGAGTATGTCAGAGAGTTATAGAGAGTGTCAGAGATTGTCAGAGTGTGTCAGAGAGTGTCAGAGAGTGTCAGAGTGTGTCAGAGTGTAACAGAGAGTGATAGAGAGTGATAGAGAGTGATTGAGAGTGTCTGAGAGTGTCAGAGTGTGTCAGAGAGTGTCCGAGAGTGTCAGAGAGTGACAGAGAGTGTCAGTGAGTGATGGAGAGTGTCTGAGAGTGTCAGAGATTGATAGAGAGTGTCTGAGTGTGTCAGAGAGTGATAGAGAGTGTCAGAGAGTGATATAAAGTGTCAGAGATTGTCAGAGTGTGTCAGTGATTGTCAGAGACTGTCAGAGTCTGTCAGAGAGTAACACAGAGTGATAGAGATTGATAGAGAATGTCAGAGAGTGTCAGAGACTGTCAGAACGTGTCAGAGTTTGATAGAGACTGAGAGAGAGTGTCTGAGAGTGTCAGAAAGTGTCAGAGTGTGTCAGAGAGTGATAGAGAGTGATAGAAAGTGTCAGAGAGTGATAGAGAGTGTCTGCGAGTGTCAGAGAGTGTCAGAGTGTGTCAGAGAGTGATAGAGAGTGATAGAGAGTGTCTGAGAGTGTCAGAGAGTGTCAGAGTGTGTCAGAGAGTGATAGAGAGTGGTAGAGATTGATAGACAGTGATAGAGAGTGATAGAGATTGTCTGAGAGTGTCAGAGAGTGATAGAGAGTGTCAGAGAGTGTCAGAGACAGTCAGAGTGTGTCAGTGAGTGATAGCTAGTGATATAGTGTGTCTGAGAGTGTCAGAGATTATCTGAGAGTGTCAGAGTGTGATAGAAAGTGTCAGAGAGTGTCTGAGAGGTTTAGAGAGTGATATAATGTGTCAGAGAGTGTCTGAGAGAGTCAGAGAGAGTCAGTGAGTGCAGAGTGAGATAGAGAGTGTCCGAGAGTGTCTTTGAGTGATAGAGATTGATAGAGTGTGATAGAGAGTGTCTTTGAGTGTCAGAGAGTGTCAGAGAGTGATAGAGAATGTCAGAGAGTGATCGAGAGTGTCTGAGAGTGTCTGTGAGTGACAGAGTATGTCAGAGAGTGATAGAGAGTGTCAGAGATTGTCAGGGTGTGTCAGAGAGTGTCAGAGAGTGTCAGAGTGTGTCAGAGTGTAACAGAGAGGGGTAGAGTGTGTCTGAGAGTGTCAGAAAGTGTCAGAGTGTGTCAGAGTGTGTCAGAGAGTGATAGAGAGTGTCTGAGAGTGTCAGAGTGTTTCAGAGTGTCGGAGAGTGATAGAGAGTGTCAGTGAGTGATAGAGAGTGTCTGAGAGTGTCAGAGATTGATAGAGAGTGTCTGAGAGTGTCAGAGAGTGATAGAGAGTGTCAGAGAGTGATACAAAGTGTCAGATATTGTCAGAGTGTGTCAGAGAGTGTCAGATAATGTCAGAGTGTGTCAGAGAGTAACAGAGAGTGATAGAGTGTGATAGAGAGTGTCAGAGAGTGTCAGAGACTGTCAGAGTGTGTCAGAGTTTGATAGAGAGTGAGAGAGAGTGTCTGAGAGTGTCAGAAAGAGTCAGAGTGTGTCAGAGAGTGATAGAGAGTGTCTGAGAGTTTCAGAGAATGTCAGAGAATGATAGAGAGTGTCTGAGAGTGATAGACAGTGTCTGAGAGTGATAGAGAGTGTCTGAGAGTGTCAGAGACTGTCGGAGAGTGATAGAGAATGTCCGAGAGTGTCAGAGAGTGATAGAGAGTGATCGAGTGTGATAGAGAGTGTCTTTGAGTGTCAGAGCGTGTCAGTGAGTGATAGAGAATGTTAGAGAGTGATCGAGAGTGTCTGAGAGTGTCTGTAAGTGACAGCGTATGTCAGAGAGTGTCAGAGTGTGTCAGAGAGTAACAGAGAGTGATAGAGAGTGATAGAGAGTGTCTGAGAGTGTCAGAAAGTGTCAGAGTGTATCAGAGAGTGATAGAGAGTGATAGAGAGTGTCTGAGAGTGTCAGAGTGTGTCAGAGAGTGTCAGAGAGTGATAGAGAGTGTCAGAGAGTGATAGAGAATGTCCGAGAGTGTCAGAGAGTGATAGAGAGTGATAGAGTGTGATAGAGAGTGTCTTTGAGTGTCAGAGAGTGTCAGAGAGTGATAGAGAATGTTAGAGAGTGATCGAGAGTGTCTGAGAGTGTCTGTGAGTGACAGCGTATGTCAGAGAGTGTCAGAGAGTAACAGAGAGTGATAGAGAGTGATAGAGAGTGTCTGAGAGTGTCAGAAAGTGTCAGAGTGTATCAGAGAGTGATAGAGAGTGATAGAGAGGGATAGAGAGTGTCTGAGAGTGTCAGAGCGTGTCAGAGAGTGTCAGAGAGTGATAGAGAGTGTCAGAGAGTGATAGAAAGGGTCAGAGATTGTCAGAGTGTGTCAGAGATTGTCAGAGAATGTCAGGGTGTTTCAGAGAGTAACAGAGAGTGATAGAGAGTGTCAGAGAGAGTGTGAGTGTGTCAGAGAGTTTCAGAGAGTGTCAGAGAGAGATAGAGAGTGTCTGAGAGTGATAGAGAGTGTCTGAGAGTTTCATAGAGTCATTGAGAGTGTCTGAGAGTGTCAGAGAGTGTCAGAGAGTGATAGAGAATGTCAGAGAGTGATCGAGAGTGTCTGAGAGTCTCTGTGAGTGACAGAGTATGTCAGAGAGTGATAGTGAGTGTCGGAGAGTAACAGAGAGGGATAGAGAGTGTCTGAGAGTGTCTGAGAGTGTCAGAAAGTGTCAGAGTGTTTCAGAGAGTGATAGAGAGTGTCTGAGAGTGTCAGAGTGTTTCAGAGTGTTGGAGAGTGATAGAGAGTGTCAGTGAGTGATAGAGAGTGTCTGAGAGTGTCTGAGAGTGTCAGAAAGTGTCAGAGTGTGTCAGAGTGTGTCAGAGAGTGATAGAGAGTGTCTGAGAGTGTCAGAGTGTGTCAGAGAGTGTCCGAGAGTGTCAGAGAGTGATAGAGAGTGTCAGTGAGTGATAGAGAGAGTCTGAGAGTGTCAGAGATTGATAGAGTATGTCAGAGAGTGATAGAGTGTGTCAGAGAGTAACAGAGAGGGATAGAGAGTGTCTGAGAGTGTCAGAGTGTTTCAGAGTGTCGGAGAGTGATAGAGAGTGTCAGTGAGTGATAGAGAGTGTCTGAGAGTGTCAGAGATTGGTAGAGAGTGTCTGAGAGTGTCAGAGAGTGATAGAGAGTGTCAGAGAGTGATACAAAGTGTCAGATATTGTCAGAGTGTGTCAGAGAGTGTCAGAGAATGTCAGAGTGTGTCAGAGAGTAACAGAGAGTGATAGAGTGTGATAGAGAGTGTCAGAGAGTGTCAGAGACTGTCAGAGTGTGTCAGAGTTTGATAGAGAGTGAGAGAGAGTGTCTGAGAGTGTCAGAAAGAGTCAGAGTGTGTCAGAGAGTGATAGAGAGTGTCTGAGAGTTTCAGAGAATGTCAGAGAATGATAGATTTTGTCTGAGAGTGATAGAGAGTGTCTGAGAGTGATAGAGAGTGTCTGAGAGTGTCAGAGACTGACGGAGAGTGTCAGAGAGTGATAGAGAATGTCCGAGAGTGTCAGAGAGTGATAGAGAGTGATAGAGTGTGATAGAGAGTGTCTTTGAGTGTCAGAGAGTGTCAGAGAGTGATAGAGAATGTCAGAGAGTGATCGAGAGTGTCTGTGAGTGTCTGTGAGTGACAGCGTATGTCAGAGTGTGTCAGAGTGTGTCAGAGTGTGTCAGAGAGTAACAGAGAGTGATAGAGAGTGATAGAGAGTGTCTGAGAGTGTCAGAAAGTGTCAGAGTGTATCAGAGAGTGATAGAGAGTGATAGAGAGTGTCTGAGAGTGTCAGAGTGTGTCAGAGAGTGTCAGAGAGTGATATAGAGTGTCAGAGAGTGATAGAAAGTATCAGAGATTGTCAGAGTGTGTCAGAGAATGTCAGAGTGTTTCAGAGAGTAACATAGAGTGATCGAGAGTGATATAGAATGTCAGAGAGTGTCAGAGACTGTCAGAGTGCGTCAGAGTTTGATAGAGAGTGAGAGAGAGTGAGAGAGAGTGTCTGCGAGTGTCAGAAAGCGTCAGAGTGTGTCAGAGCGTGATGGAGAGTGATAGAAAGTGTCAGAGAGTGATAGAGAGTGTCTGGGAGTGTCAGAGATTGATAGAGAGTGTCAGAGAGTGATAGAAAGCGTCAGAGATTGTCAGAGTGTGTCAGAGATTGTCAGAGAATGTCAGAGTGTTTCAGAGAGTAACAGAGAGTGATAGAGAGTGATATAGAATGTCAGAGAGTGTCAGAGACTGTCAGAGTGTGTCAGAGTTTGATAGAGAGTGAGAGAGAGTGTCTGAGAGTGTCAGAAAGTGTCAGAGTGTATCAGAGAGTGATAGAGAGTGATAGAAAGTGTCAGAGAGTGACAGAGAGTGTCTGAGAGTGTCAGAGAGTGATAGAGAGTGTCTGAGAGTTTCAGAGAATGTCAGAGAGTGATAAAGAGTGTCTGAGAGTGATAGAGAGTGTCTGAGAGTGATAGAGAGTGTCTGAGAGTGTCAGAGACAGTCAGAGAGTGATAGAGAGTGATAGAGAGTGTCAGAGAGTATCAGAGAGTGTCAGAGAGTGATAGAGAGTGATAGCGAGTGTCTGAGAGTGTCAGAGAGTGTCAGAGTGTGTCAGAGAGTGTCAGAGAGTGATAGAGAGTGTCTGAGAGTGTCATAGAGTGATAGAGAGTGTCTGAGAGTGTCAGAGAGTGATAGAGAGTGATAGAGTGTGATAGAGAGTGTCTTTGAGTGTCAGAGAGTGTCAGAGAGTGATAGAGAATGTCAGAGAGTGATCGAGAGTGTCTGAGAGTGTCTGTGAGTGACAGCATATGTCAGAAAGAGATAGAGAGTGTCAGAGATTGTCAGAGTGTGTCAGAGTGTGTCAGAGAGTGTCAGGGAGTGTCAGAGTGTGTTAGAGAGTGATAGAGAGTGATAGAGAGTGATAGAGAGTGTCTGAGAGTGTCAGAGTGTGTCAGAGAGTGTCAGAGAGTGATAGAGAGTGTCAGAGAGTGATTGAAAGTGTCAGAGATTGACAGAGTGTGTCAGAGATTGTCAGAGAATGTCAGAGTGTTTCAGAGAGTGATAGAGAGTGATAGAGAGTTTCTGAGAGTGTCAGAGTGTGTCAGAGAGTGATAGAGACTGATAGAGAGTGATGGAGAGTGTCTGAGAGTGTCAGAAAGTGTCAGAGTGTATCAGAGAGTGATAGAGAGTGATAGAGAGTGTCTGAGAGTGTCAGAGTGTGTCAGAGAGTGTCAGAGAGTGATAGAGAGTGTCAGAGAGTGATAGAAAGTGTCAGAGATTGTCAGAGTGTGTCAGAGATTGTCAGAGAATGTCAGAGTGTTTCAGAGAGTAACATAGAGTGATAGAGAGTGATATAGAATGTCAGAGACTGTCAGAGACTGTCAGAGTGCGTCAGAGTTTGATAGAGACTGAGAGAGAGTGTCTGAGAGTGTCAGAAAGTGTCAGAGTGTGTCAGAGCGTGATAGAGAGTGATAGAAAGTGTCAGAGAGTGATAGAGAGTGTCTGGGAGTGTCAGAGATTGATAGAGAGTGTCTGAGAGTGTCAGAGAGTGATAGAGAGTGTCAGAGAGTGATAGAAAGCGTCAGAGATTGTCATAGTGTGTCAGAGATTGTCAGAGAATGTCAGAGTGTTTCAGAGAGTAACAGAGAGTGATAGAGAGTGATATAGAATGTCAGAGAGTGTCAGAGACTGTCAGAGTGTGTCAGAGTTTGATAGAGAGTGAGAGAGAGTGTCTGAGAGTGTCAGAAAGTGTCAGAGTGTATCAGAGAGTGATAGAGAGTGATAGAAAGTGTCAGAGAGTGACAGAGAGTGTCTGAGAGTGTCAGAGAGTGATAGAGAGAGTCTGAGAGTTTCAGAGAATGTCAGAGAGTGATAAAGAGTGTCTGAGAGTGATAGAGAGTGTCTGAGAGTGTCAGAGACAGTCAGAGAGTGATCGAGAGTGATAGAGAGTGTCAGAGAGTGTCAGAGAGTGTCAGAGAGTGATAGAGAGTGATAGCGAGTGTCTGAGAGTGTCAGAGAGTGTCAGAGAGTGTCAGAGAGTGATAGAGAGTGTCTGAGAGTGTCATAGAGTGATAGAGAGTGTCTGAGAGTGTCAGAGAGTGATAGAGAGTGATAGAGTGTGATAGAGAGTGTCTGTGAGTGACAGCGTATGTCAGAGAGAGATAGAGAGTGTCAGAGATTGTCAGAGTGTGTCAGAGTGTGTCAGAGAGTGTCAGAGAGTGTCAGAGAGTGTCAGAGTGTGTCAGAGAGTGATAGAGAGTGATAGAGAGTGATAGAGAGTGTCTGAGAGTGTCAGAGTGTGTCAGAGTGTGTCAGAGAGTGTCAGAGAGTGATAGAGAGTGTCAGAGAGTGATAGAAAGTGTCAGAGATTGACAGAGTGTTTCAGAGATTGTCAGAGAATGTCAGAGTGTTTCAGAGAGTGATAGAGAGTGATAGAGAGTGATAGAGAGTGTCTGAGAATGTCAGAGTGTGTCAGAGAGAGATAGAGAGTGATAGAGAGTGATAGAGAGTGTCTGAGAGTGTCTGAGAGTGTCAGAGTGTGTCAGAGAGTGTCAGAGAGTGATAGAGAGTGTCTGAGAGTGTCATAGAGTGATAGAGAGTGTCTGAGAATGTCAGAGAGTGATAGAGAGTGATAGAGTGTGATAGAGAGTGTCTTTGAGTGTCAGAGAGTGTCAGAGAGTGATAGAGAATGTCAGAGAGTGATCGAGAGTGTCTGAGAGTGTCTGTGAGTGACAGCGTATGTCAGAGAGAGATAGAGAGTGTCAGAGATTGTCAGAGTGTGTCAGAGTGTGTCAGAGAGTGTCAGAGAGTGTCAGAGTGTGTCAGAGAGTGATAGAGAGTGATAGAGAGTGATAGAGAGTGTCTGAGAGTGTCAGAGCGTGTCAGAGAGTGTCAGAGAGCGATAGAGAGTGTCAGAGAGTGATAGAAAGTGTCAGAGATTGACAGAGTGTGTCAGAGATTGTCAGAGAATGTCAGAGAGTCTCAGAGAGTAACAGAGAGTGATGGAGAGTGTCAGAGAGAGTGTGAGTGTGTCAGAGAGTTTCAGAAAGTGTCAGAGAGAGATAGAGAGTGTCTGAGAGTGATAGAGAGTGTCTGAGAGTGTCATAGTGTCATAGAGAGTGTCTGAGAGTGTCAGAGAGTGATAGAGAGTGTCAAATTGTGTCAGAGAGTGATAGAAAGTGTCAGAGAGTGAGAGAGAGTGTCAGAGAGTGACAGAGAGTGTCTGAGGGTGTCAGTCAGTGTCAGAGAGTGATAGAGAGTGTCTGAGAGTGTCAGAGAGTGTCAGAGTGTGTCAGAGAATGTCAGAGAGCGATAGAGTGTGTCAGAGTGTGTCACAGAGTGTCAGATAGAGTCAGATAGTGATAGAGATTGTCAGAGAGTGTCAGAGTGTGTCAGAGAGTGTCAGAGAGTGATAGAGAGTGTCAGAGAGAGTGTGAGTGTGTCAGAGAGTTTCAGAGAGTATCAGAGAGTGAGAGATAGTGTCTGAGAGTGTCTGAGAGATACAGAGAGTGTCTGAGAGTTTCAGTGAGTGTCAGAGAGTGATAGAGAGTGTCTGAGAGTTTCTGAGAGTGTCAGCGGTTGATAGAGAGTGATAGAGAGTGTCTGAGAGTGTCAGAGAATGACAGTGCGTGTCTGAGAGTGTCAGTGAGTGTCAGAGAGTGTTTAGAGAGTGGCTGAGAGTGTCTGAGAGTGTCAGAGATTGTGAGAGTGTGTCAGAGAGTGATAGAGAGTGATAGAGTGTGTCAGAGAGTGATAGAGAGTGTCTGAGAGTGTCAGAATGTGATAGAGAGTGTCAGAGAGTGATAGAGAGTGTCAGAGAGTGTCAGAGAGAGTCAGAGTGTGTCAGAGAGTGACAGAGAGTGATCGATAGTGATAGGGTGTGTCAGAGAGTGTCAGTGTGTGTCAGAGAGTGATAGAGATGATAGAGAGTGATAGACAGTGATAGAGAGTGATAGAGAGTGTCTGAGTGTGTCAGAGTGTGTCAGAGAGGGTCAGAGTGCGTCAGAGTGTGCCAGAGAGTGAGAGAGAGTGAGAGAGAGTGTCTGAGAGTGTCAGAAAGTGTCAGAGTGTGCCAGAGCGTGATGGAGAGTGATAGAAAGTGTCAGAGAGTGATAGAGAGTGTCTGGGAGTGTCAGAGATTGATAGAGAGTGTCAGAGAGTGATAGAAAGCGTCAGAGATTGTCAGAGTGTGTCAGAGATTGTCAGAGAATGTCAGAGTGTTTCAGAGTGTAACAGAGAGTGATAGAGAGTGATATAGAATGTCAGAGAGTGTCAGAGACTGTCAGAGTGTGTTCGAGTTTGATTGAGAGTGAGAGAGAGTGTCTGAGAGTGTCAGAAAGTGTCAGAGTGTATCAGAGAGTGATAGAGAGTGATAGAAAGTGTCAGAGAGTGACAGAGAGTGTCTGAGAGTGTCAGAGAGTGATAGAGAGTGTCAGAGAGTGATAGAGAGTGTCTGAGAGTGTCAGAGATTGATAGAGAGTGTCTGAGAGTGTCAGAGAGTGATAGAGAGTGTCAGAGAGTGATACAAAGTGTCAGATATTGTCAGAGTGTGTCAGAGATTGTCAGAGAATGTCAGAGTGTGTCAGAGAGTAACAGAGAGTGATAGAGTGTGATAGAGAGTGTCAGTGAGTGATAGAGAGAGTCTGAGAGTGTCAGAGATTGATAGAGTATGTCAGAGAGTGATAGAGTGTGTCAGAGAGTAACAGAGAGGGATAGAGAGTGTCTGAGAGTGTCAGAGTGTTTCAGAGTGTCGGAGAGTGATAGAGAGTGTCAGTGAGTGATAGAGAGTGTCTGAGAGTGTCAGAGATTGGTAGAGAGTGTCTGAGAGTGTCAGAGAGTGATAGAGAGTGTCAGAGAGTGATACAAAGTGTCAGATATTGTCAGAGTGTGTCAGAGAGTGTCAGAGAATGTCAGAGTGTGTCAGACAGTAACAGAGAGTGATAGAGTGTGATAGAGAGTGTCAGAGAGTGTCAGAGACTGTCAGAGTGTGTCAGAGTTTGATAGAGAGTGAGAGAGAGTGTCTGAGAGTGTCAGAAAGAGTCAGAGTGTGTCAGAGAGTGATAGAGAGTTTCTGAGAGTTTCAGAGAATGTCAGAGAATGATAGATTTTGCCTGAGAGTGATAGAGAGTGTCTGAGAGTGATAGAGAGTGTCTGAGAGTGTCAGAGACTGCCAGAGAGTGTCAGAGAGTGATAGAGAATGTCCGAGAGTGTCAGAGAGTGATAGAGAGTGATAGAGTGTGATAGAGAGTGTCTTTGAGTGTCAGAGAGTGTCAGAGAGTGATAGAGAATGTCAGAGAGTGATCGAGAGTGTCTGAGAGTGTCTGTGAGTGACAGCGTATGTCAGAGAGTGTCAGAGAGTAACAGAGAGTGATAGAGAGTGATAGAGAGTGTCTGAGAGTGTCAGAAAGTGTCAGAGTATATCAGAGAGTGATAGAGAGTGATAGAGAGTGTCTGAGAGGGTCAGAGTGTGTCAGAGAGTGTCAGAGAGTGATAGAGAGTGTCAGAGAGTGATAGAAAGTGTCAGAGATTGTCAGAGTGTGTCAGAGATTGTCAGAGAATGTCAGAGTGTTTCAGAGAGTAACATAGAGTGATAGAGAGTGATATAGAATGTCAGAGAGTGTCAGAGACTGTCAGAGTGCGTCAGAGTTTGATAGAGAGTGAGAGAGAGTGAGAGAGAGTGTCTGAGAGTGTCAGAAAGTGTCAGAGTGTATCAGAGAGTGATAGAAAGTGTCAGAGAGTGACAGAGAGTGTCAGAGAGTGATAGAGAGTGTCTGAGAGTTTCAGAGAATGTCAGAGAGTGATAAAGAGTGTCTGAGAGTGATAGAGAGTGTCTGAGAGTGATAGAGAGTGTCTGAGAGTGTCAGAGACAGTCAGAGAGTGATAGAGAGTGATAGAGAGTGTCAGAGAGTGTCAGAGAGTGTCAGAGAGTGATAGAGAGTGATAGCGAGTGTCTGAGAGTGTCAGAGAGTGTCAGAGTGTGTCAGAGAGTGTCAGAGAGTGATAGAGAGTGTTTGAGAGTGTCATAGAGTGATAGAGAGTGTCTGAGAGTGTCAGAGAGTGGTAGAGAGTGATAGAGTGTGATAGAGAGTGTCTTTGAGTGTCAGAGAGTGTCAGAGAGTGATAGAGAATGTCAGAGAGTGATCGCGAGTGTCTGAGAGTGTCTGTGAGTGACAGCGTATGTCAGAGAGAGATAGAGAGTGTCAGAGATTGTCAGAGTGTGTCAGAGTGTGTCAGAGAGTGTCAGAGAGTGTCAGAGTGTGTCAGAGTGTGTCAGAGAGTGATAGAGAGTGATAGAGAGTGATAGAGAGTGTCTGAGAGTGTCAGAGTGTGTCAGAGAGTGTCAGAGAGTGATAGAGAGTGTCAGAGAGTGATAGAAAGTGTCAGAGATTGACAGAGTGTTTCAGAGATTGTCAGAGAATGTCAGAGTGTTTCAGAGAGTGATAGAGAGTGATAGAGAGTGATAGAGAGTGTCTGAGAGTGTCAGAGTGTGTCAGAGAGTGATAGAGAGTGATAGAGAGTGATGGAGAGTGTCTGAGAGTGTCAGAAAGTGTCAGAGTGTATCAGAGAGTGATAGAGAGTGATAGAGAGTGTCTGAGAGTGTCAGAGTGTGTCAGAGAGGTTCAGAGAGTGATCGAGAGTGTCAGAGAGTGATAGAAAGTGTCAGAGATTGTCAGAGTGTGTCAGAGATTGTCAGAGAATGTCAGAGTGTTTCAGAGAGTAACATAGAGTGATAGAGAGTGATATAGAATGTCAGAGACTGTCAGAGACTGTCAGAATGCGTCAGAGTTTGATAGAGAGTGAGAGAGAGTGTCTGAGAGTGTCAGAAAGTTTCAGAGTGTGTCAGAGCATGATAGAGAGTGATAGAAAGTGTCAGAGAGTGATAGAGAGAGTCTGGGAGTGTCAGAGATTGATAGAGAGTGTCTGAGAGTGTCAGAGAGTGATAGAGAGTGTCAGAGAGTGATAGAAAGCGTCAGAGATTGTCATAGTGTGTCAGAGATTGTCAGAGAATGTCAGAGTATTTCAGAGAGTAACAGAGAGTGATAGAGAGTGATATAGAATGTCAGAGAGTGTCAGAGACTGTCAGAGTGTGTCAGAGTTTGATAGAGAGTGAGAGAGAGTGTCTGAGAGTGTCAGAAAGTGTCAGAGTGTATCAGAGAGTGATAGAGAGTGATAGAAAGTGTCAGAGAGTGACAGAGAGTGTCTGAGAGTGTCAGAGAGTGATAGAGAGTGTCTGAGAGTTTCAGAGAATGTCAGAGGGTGATAAAGAGTGTCTGAGAGTGATAGAGAGTGTCTGAGAGTGATAGAGAGTGTCTGAGAGTGTCAGAGACCGTCAGAGAGTGATAGAGAGTGATAGAGAGTGTCAGAGAGTGTCAGAGAGTGTCAGAGAGTGATAGAGAGTGATAGCGAATGTCTGAGAGTGTCAGAGAGTGTCAGAGTGTGTCAGAGAGTGTCAGAGAGTGATAGAGAGTGTCTGAGAGTGTCATAGAGTGATAGAGGGTGTCTGAGAGTGTCAGAGAGTGATAGAGAGTGATAGAGTGTGATAGAGAGTGTCTTTGAGTGTCAGAGAGTGTCAGAGTGTGTCAGAGATTGTCAGAGAATGTCAGAGTGTTTCAGAGAGTAACAGAGAGTGATAGAGAGTGATATAGACTGTCAGAGTGTGTCAGAGTTTGATAGAGAGTGAGAGAGAGTGTCTGAGAGTGTCAGAAAGTGTCAGAGTGTATCAGAGAGTGATAGAGAGTGATAGAAAGTGTCAGAGAGTGACAGAGAGTGTCTGAGAGTTTCAGAGAGTGATAGAGAGTGTCAGAGAGTGACAGAGAGTGTCTGAGAGTGTCAGAGATTGATAGAGAGTGTCTGAGAGTGTCAGAGAGTGATGGAGAGTGTCAGAGAGTGATACAAAGTGTCAGATATTGTCAGAGTGTGTCAGAGATTGTCAGAGAATGTCAGAGTGTGTCAGAGAGTAACAGAGAGTGATAGAGTGTGATAGAGAGTGTCAGAGAGTGTCAGAGACTGTCAGAGTGTGTCAGAGTTTGATAGAGAGTGAGAGAGAGTGTCTGAGAGTGTCAGAAAGAGTCAGAGTGTGTCAGAGAGTGATAGAGAGTTTCTGAGAGTTTCAGAAAATGTCAGAGAATGATAGATTTTGTCTGAGAGTGATAGAGAGTGTCTGAGAGTGATAGAGAGTGTCTGAGAGTGTCAGAGACTGCCAGAGAGTGTCAGAGAGTGATAGAGAATGTCCGAGAGTGTCAGAGAGTGATAGAGAGTGATAGAGTGTGATAGAGAGTGTCTTTGAGTGTCAGAGAGTGTCAGAGAGTGATAGAGAATGTCAGAGAGTGATCGAGAGTGTCTGAGAGTGTCTGTGAGTGACAGTGTATGTCAGAGAGTGTCAGAGAGTAACAGAGAGTGATAGAGAGTGATAGAGAGTGTCTGAGAGTGTCAGAAAGTGTCAGAGTATATCAGAGAGTGATAGAGAGTGATAGAGAGTGTCTGAGAGTGACAGAGTGTGTCAGAGAGTGTCAGAGAGTGATAGTGAGTGTCAGAGAGTGATAGAAAGTGTCAGAGATTGTCAGAGTGTGTCAGAGATTGTCAGAGAATGTCAGAGTGTTTCAGAGAGTAACATAGAGTGATAGAGAGTGATATAGAATGTCAGAGAGTGTCAGAGACTGTCAGAGTGCGTCAGAGTTTGATAGAGAGTGAGAGAGAGTGAGAGAGAGTGTCTGAGAGTGTCAGAAAGTGTCAGAGTGTATCAGAGAGTGATAGAAAGTGTCAGAGAGTGACAGAGAGTGTCAGAGAGTGATAGAGAGTGTCTGAGAGTTTCAGAGAATGTCAGAGAGTGATAAAGAGTGTCTGAGAGTGATAGAGAGTGTCTGAGAGTGATAGAGAGTGTCTGAGAGTGTCAGAGACTGTCAGAGAGTGATAGAGAGTGATAGAGAGTGTCAGAGAGTGTCAGAGAGTGATAGAGAGTGATAGCGAGTGTCTGAGAGTGTCAGAGAGTGTCAGAGTGTGTCAGAGAGTGTCAGAGAGTGATAGAGAGTGATAGAGAGTGTCTGAGAGTGTCATAGAGTGATAGAGAGTGTCTGAGAGTGTCAGAGAGTGATAGAGAGTGATAGAGTGTGATAGAGAGTGTCTTTGAGTGTCAGAGAGTGTCAGAGAGTGATAGAGAATGTCAGAGAGTGATCGACAGTGTCTGAGAGTGTCTGTGAGTGACAGCGTATGTCAGAGAGAGATAGAGAGTGTCAGAGATTGTCAGAGATTGTCAGAGTGTGTCAGAGAGTGTCAGAGAGTGTCAGAGTGTGTCAGAGTGTGTCAGAGAGTGATAGAGAGTGATAGAGAGTGTCTGAGAGTGTCAGAGTGTGTCAGAGAGTGTCAGAGAGTGATAGAGAGTGTCAGAGAGTGATAGAAAGTGTCAGAGATTGACAGAGTGTTTCAGAGATTGTCAGAGAATGTCAGAGTGTTTCAGAGAGTGATAGAGAGTGATAGAGAGTGATAGAGAGTGTCTGAGAGTGTCTGAGAGTGTCAGAGAGTGATAGAGAGTGATAGAGAGTGATGGAGAGTGTCAGAAAGTGTCAGAGTGTATCAGAGAGTGATAGAGAGTGATAGAGAGTGTCTGAGAGTGTCAGAGTGTGTCAGAGAGGTTCAGAGAGTGATAGAGAGTGTCAGAGAGTGATAGAAAGTGTCAGAGATTGTCAGAGTGTGTCAGAGATTGTCAGAGAATGTCAGAGTGTTTCAGAGAGTAACATAGAGTGATAGAGAGTGATATAGAATGTCAGAGACTGTCAGAGACTGTCAGAGTGCGTCAGAGTTTGATAGAGAGTGAGAGAGAGTGTCTGAGAGTGTCAGAAAGTGTCAGAGTGTGTCAGAGCATGATAGAGAGTAATAGAAATTGTCAGAGAGTGATAGAGAGTGTCTGGGAGTGTCAGAGATTGATAGAGAGTGTCTGAGAGTGTCAGAGAGTGATAGAGAGTGTCAGAGAGTGATAGAAAGCGTCAGAGATTGTCATAGTGTGTCAGAGATTGTCAGAGAATGTCAGAGTGTTTCAGAGAGTAACAGAGAGAGATAGAGAGTGATATAGAATGTCAGAGAGTGTCAGAGACTGTCAGAGTGTGTCAGAGTTTGATAGAGAGTGAGAGAGAGTGTCTGAGAGTGTCAGAAAGTGTCAGAGTGTATCAGAGAGTGATAGAGAGTGATAGAAAGTGTCAGAGAGTGACAGAGAGTGTCTGAGAGTGTCAGAGAGTGATAGAGAGTGTCTGAGAGTTTCAGAGAATGTCAGAGGGTGATAAAGAGTGTCTGAGAGTGATAGAGAGTGTCTGAGAGTGATAGAGAGTGTCTGAGAGTGTCAGAGACAGTCAGAGAGTGATAGAGAGTGATAGAGAGTGTCAGAGAGTGTCAGAGAGTGTCAGAGAGTGATAGAGACTGATAGCGCGTGTCTGAGAGTGTCAGAGAGTGTCAGAGTGTGTCAAAGAGTGTCAGAGAGTGATAGAGAGTGTCTGAGAGTGTCATAGAGTATTAGAGAGTGTCTGAGAGTGTCAGAGAGTGATAGAGAGTGACAGAGTGTGATAGAGAGTGTTTTTGAGTGTCAGAGAGTGTCAGAGAGTGATAGATAATGTCAGAGAGTGATCGAGAGTGTCTGAGAGTGTCTGTGAATGACAGCCTATGTCAGAGAGAGATAGAGAGTGTCAGAGATTGTCAGAGTGTGTCAGAGTGTGTCAGAGAGTGTCAGAGAGTGTCAGAGTGTGTCAGAGAGTGATAGAGAGTGATAGAGAGTGATAGAGAGTGTCTGAGAGTGTCAGAGAGTGTCAGAGTGTGTCAGAGAGTGTCAGAGAGTGATAGAGAGTGTCAGAGAGTGATAGAAAGTGTCAGAGATTGACAGAGTGTTTCAGAGATTGTCAGAGAATGTCAGTGTTTCAGAGAGTGATAGAGAGTGATAGAGAGTGATAGAGAGTGTCTGAGAGTGTCAGAGTGTGTCAGAGAGTGATAGAGAGTGATAGAGAGTGATAGAGAGTGTCTGAGAGTGTCTGAGAGTGTCAGAGTGTGTCAGAGAGTGTCAGAGAGTGATAGAGAGTGTCAGAGAGTGATATAAATTGTCAGAGATTGACAGAGTGTGTCAGAGATTGTCAGAGAATGTCAGAGTGTTTCAGAGAGTGATAGAGAGTGATAGAGAGTGTCAGAGAGTGTCAGAGAGTGATAGAGAGTGTCAGAGAGTGAAAGAAAGTGTCAGAGATTGACAGAGTGTGTCAGAGATTGTCAGAGAATGTCAGAGTGTTTCAGAGAGTAACAGAGAGTGATAGAGAGTGTCAGAGAGAGTGTGAGTGTGTCAGAGAGTTTCAGAAAGTGTCAGAGAGAGATAGAGAGTGTCTGAGAGTGATAGAGAGTGTCTGAGAGTGTCATAGAGTCATAGAGAGTGTCTGAGAGTGTCAGAGAGTGATAGAGAGTGTCAAATTGTGTCAGAGAGTGATAGAAAGTGTCAGAGAGTGAGAGAGAGTGTCTGAGAGTGACAGAGAGTGTCTGAGGGTGTCAGTCAGTGTCAGAGAGTGATAGAGAGTGTCTGAGAGTGTCAGAGAGTGTCATTGAGTGATGGAGAGTGTCAGAGAGATTCAGAGAGTGTCAGAGAGTGTCAGAGAGTGAGAAAGAGTGATAAAGAGTGATAGAGAGTGTCTGAGAGTGTTAGAGAGTTGCAGAGAGTGATGGAGAGTGATAGAGATGTCAGAGAGTGTCATTGAGTGATGGAGAGTGTCAGAGAGTGATAGAGAGTGATAGAGATTGTCAGAGAGTGTCAGAGATTGTGAGAGTGTGTCAGAGAGTGATAGAGAGTGATAGAGTGTGTCAGAGAGTGATAGAGAGTGTCTGAGAGTGTCAGAAAGTGATAGAGAGTGTCAGAGAGTGATAGAGAGTGTCAGAGAGTGTCAGAGAGAGTCAGAGAGTGTCAGAGAGTGACAGAGAGTGATCGAGAGTGATAGGGTGTGTCAGAGAGTGTCAGTGTGTGTCAGAGAGTGATAGAGAGTGATAGAGAGTGATAGACAGTGATAGAGAGTGATAGAGAGTGTCTGAGTATGTCAGAGTGTGTCAGAGAGGGTCAGAGTGCGTCAGAGTGTGCCAGAGAGTGATAGATAGTGATAGAGAGTGCCAGAGACTTTCATAGAGTGATAGATAGTGTCAGAGTGTCTGAGAGTGATATAGAGTGATAGAGAGTGTCTGAGAGTCTCTGAGAGAGTCTGAGAGTGCCAGAGAGTGTCTGAGAGTGTCAGCGAGTGTCTGACAGTGTCAGAGAGTGATGGAGAGTGAAAGAGAGTGTCATAGAGATTCTGAGAGTGTTAGGGAGTGATAGGGAGTGTCATAGAGGGATAGAGAGTGAAAGAGAGTGTCTGAGAGTGTCAGAGATTGTCAGACGGTGTCAGAGAGTGATAGAAAGTGTCTGAGAGTCTCTGAGAGTGTCAGAGTGTGATAGAAAGTGTCAGAGAGTGTCTGAGAGTTTCAGAGAGTGATAGAAAGTGATAGAGATTGTCTGAGAGGGTCAGAGTGATTCAGAGAGTGTCAGAGAGTAATAGAGAGTGTAAGTGAGTGATAGAGAGTGTCTGAGAGTGTCAGAGATTGATAGAGAGTGTCTGAGAGTGTCAGAGAGTGATAGAGAGTGTCAGAGAGTGACAGAAAGTGTCAGAGATTGTCAGAGTGTGTCAGAGAGTGTCAGATAATGTCAGAGAGTGTCAGAGAGTAACAGAGAGTGATAGAGAGTGTCAAATTGTGTCAGAGAGTGATAGAAAGTGTCAGAGAGTGAGAGAGAGAGTCTGAGAGTGACAGAGAGTGTCTGAGGGTGTCAGTCAGTGTCAGAGAGAGATAGAGAGTGTCTGAGAGTGTCAGAGAGTGTCAGAGTGTGTCAGAGAATGTCAGAGAGCGATAGAGTGTGTCAGAGTGTGTCACAGAGTGTCAGATAGAGTCAGATAGTGATAGAGATTGTCAGAGAGTGTCAGAGTGTGTCAGAGAGTGTCAGAGAGTGATAGAGAGTGTCAGAGAGAGTGTGAGTGTGTCAGAGAGTTTCAGAGAGTGTCAGAGAGTGAGAGATAGTGTCTGAGAGTGTCTGAGAGATACAGAGAGTGTCTGAGATTTTCAGTGATTGTCAGAGAGTGATAGAGAGTGTCTGAGAGTGTCTGAGAGTGTCAGCGGTTGATAGAGAGTGATAGAGAGTGTCTGAGAGTGTCAGAGAATGACAGCGCGTGTCTGAGAGTGTCAGTGAGTGTCAGAGAGTGTTTAGAGAGGGTCTGAGAGTGTCTGAGAGTGTCAGAGATTGTGAGAGTGTGTCAGAGAGTGATAGAGAGTGTCTGAGAGTGTCAGAAAGTGATAGAGAGTGTCAGAGAGTGATAGAGAGTGTCAGAGAGTGTCAGAGAGAGTCAGAGTGTGTCAGAGAGTGACAGAGAGTGATCGAGAGTGATAGGGTGTGTCAGAGAGTGTCAGTGTGTGTCAGAGAGTGATAGAGAGTGATAGAGAGTGATAGACAGTGATAGAGAGTGATAGAGAGTGTCTGAGTGTGTCAGAGTGTGTCAGAGAGGGTCAGAGTGCGTCAGAGTGTGCCAGAGAGTGATAGAGAGTGATAGAGAGTGCCAGAGACTTTCATAGAGTGATAGATAGTGTCAGAGTGTCTGAGAGTGATATAGAGTGATAGAGAGTGTCTGAGAGTCTCTGAGAGAGTCTGAGAGTGCCAGAGAGTGTCTGAGAGTGTCAGCGAGTGTCTGACAGTGTCAGAGAGTGATGGAGAGTGAAAGAGAGTGTCATAGAGATTCTGAGAGTGTTAGGGAGTGATAGGGAGTGTCATAGAGGGATAGAGAGTGAAAGAGAGTGTCTGAGAGTGTCAGAGATTGTCAGACAGTGTCAGAGAGTGATAGAAAGTGTCTGAGACTGTCTGAGAGTCTCTGAGAGTGTCAGAGTGTGATAGAAAGTGTCAGAGAGTGTCTGAGAGTTTCAGAGAGTGATAGAAAGTGATAGAGATTGTCTGAGAGGGTCAGAGTGTTTCAGAGAGTGTCAGAGAGTAATAGAGAGTGTAAGTGAGTGATAGAGAGTGTCAAATTGTGTCAGAGAGTGATAGAAAGTGTCAGAGAGTGAGAGAGAGAGTCTGAGAGTGACAGAGAGTGTCTGAGGGTGTCAGTCAGTGTCAGAGAGAGATAGAGAGTGTCTGAGAGTGTCAGAGAGTGTCAGAGTGTGTCAGAGAATGTCAGAGAGCGATAGAGTGTGTCAGAGTGTGTCACAGAGTGTCAGATAGAGTCAGATAGTGATAGAGATTGTCAGAGAGTGTCAGAGTGTGTCAGAGAGTGTCAGAGAGTGATAGAGAGTGTCAGAGAGAGTGTGAGTGTGTCAGAGAGTTTCAGAGAGTGTCAGAGAGTGAGAGATAGTGTCTGAGAGTGTCTGAGAGATACAGAGAGTGTCTGAGATTTTCAGTGATTGTCAGAGAGTGATAGAGAGTGTCTGAGAGTGTCTGAGAGTGTCAGCGGTTGATAGAGAGTGATAGAGAGTGTCTGAGAGTGTCAGAGAATGACAGCGCGTGTCTGAGAGTGTCAGTGAGTGTCAGAGAGTGTTTAGAGAGGGTCTGAGAGTGTCTGAGAGTGTCAGAGATTGTGAGAGTGTGTCAGAGAGTGATAGAGAGTGTCTGAGAGTGTCAGAAAGTGATAGAGAGTGTCAGAGAGTGATAGAGAGTGTCAGAGAGTGTCAGAGAGAGTCAGAGTGTGTCAGAGAGTGACAGAGAGTGATCGAGAGTGATAGGGTGTGTCAGAGAGTGTCAGTGTGTGTCAGAGAGTGATAGAGAGTGATAGAGAGTGATAGACAGTGATAGAGAGTGATAGAGAGTGTCTGAGTGTGTCAGAGTGTGTCAGAGAGGGTCAGAGTGCGTCAGAGTGTGCCAGAGAGTGATAGAGAGTGATAGAGAGTGCCAGAGACTTTCATAGAGTGATAGATAGTGTCAGAGTGTCTGAGAGTGATATAGAGTGATAGAGAGTGTCTGAGAGTCTCTGAGAGAGTCTGAGAGTGCCAGAGAGTGTCTGAGAGTGTCAGCGAGTGTCTGACAGTGTCAGAGAGTGATGGAGAGTGAAAGAGAGTGTCATAGAGATTCTGAGAGTGTTAGGGAGTGATAGGGAGTGTCATAGAGGGATAGAGAGTGAAAGAGAGTGTCTGAGAGTGTCAGAGATTGTCAGACAGTGTCAGAGAGTGATAGAAAGTGTCTGAGACTGTCTGAGAGTCTCTGAGAGTGTCAGAGTGTGATAGAAAGTGTCAGAGAGTGTCTGAGAGTTTCAGAGAGTGATAGAAAGTGATAGAGATTGTCTGAGAGGGTCAGAGTGTTTCAGAGAGTGTCAGAGAGTAATAGAGAGTGTAAGTGAGTGATAGAGAGTGTCTGAGAGTGTCAGAGATTGATAGAGAGTGTCTGCGAGTGTCAGAGAGTGATAGAGAGTGTCAGAGAGTGATAGAAAGTGTCAGAGATTGTCAGAGTGTGTCAGAGAGTGTCAGATAATGTCAGAGAGTGTCAGAGAGTAACAGAGAGTGATAGAGAGTGATAGAGCGTGTCAGAGATTGTCAGAGTGTGTCAGAGAGTGTCAGAGAGTGTCAGAGTGTGTCAGAGAGTAACAGAGAGTGATAGAGAGTGATAGAGAGTGTCTGAGAGTGTCAGAAAGTGTCAGAGTGTGTCAGAGAGTGATAGAGAGTGATAGAGAGTGATAGAGAGTGTCTGAGAGTGTCTGAGAGTGCCAGAGTATGTCAGAGAGTGTCAGAGAGTGATAGAGAGTGTCAGAGAGTGATAGAAAGTGTCAGAGATTGTCAGAGTGTGTCAGAGATTGTCAGAGAATGTCAGTGTGTTTCAGAGAGTGTCAGAGAGTGATCGAGATTGTTAGAGAGTGATAGAGTGTGTCAGAGAGTGATAGAGAGTGTCAGAGAGTGATATAGAGTGATAGAGAGTGTCACAGAGTGATTAAGAGTGTCAGAGAGTGTTAGAGAGTGATACAGAGTGATGGAGAGTATCTGAGAGTGTCTGTGAGTCTCAGAGAGTGTCAGAGAGCGTCAGAGAGCGTCAGGGAGCGTTAGAGCGTGTCAGAGAGTGATAGAGAGTGATAGAGAGTGTCAGAGAGTGTCATTGAGTGATGGAGAGTGTCAGAGAGATTCAGAGAGTGTCAGAGAGTGTCAGAGAGTGAGAAAGAGTGATAAAGAGTGATAGAGAGTGTCTGAGAGTGTTAGAGAGTTGCAGAGAGTGATGGAGAGTGATAGAGATGTCAGAGAGTGTCATTGAGTGATGGAGAGTGTCAGAGAGTGATAGAGAGTGATAGAGATTGTCAGAGAGTGATAGTGAGAGATAGAGAGAGTCTGAGAGTGTTAGAGAGTGTCAGAGAGTGATAGAGAGTGTCAGAAAGTGTCAGAGAGTGATAGAGAGTGTCAGAGAGAGTGTGAGTGTGTCAGATAGTTTCAGAAAGTGTCAGAGAGAGATAGAGAGTGTCTGAGAGTGATAGAGAGTGTCTGAGAGTGTCATAGAGTCATTGAGAGTGTCTGAGAGTGTCAGAGAGTGATAGAGAGTGTAAAATTGTTTCAAAGAGTGATAGAAAGTGTCAGAGAGTGAGAGAGAGTGTCTGAGAGTGACAGAGAGTGTCTGAGGGTGTCTGTCAGTGTCAGAGAGTGATAGAGAGTGTCTGAGAGTGTCAGAGAGTGTCTGAGTGTGTCAGAGAGTGATGAAGAATGTTAGAGAGTGTCAGAGCGTGTCAGAGAGTGATAGAGAGTGATTGAGTGTGTCTGAGAGCGTCAGAGAGTGTCTGAGAGTGATACGGTGTGTGAAAGAGAATGTCTGAGAGTGTCAGAGTGTGTCAGAGAGTGATGGAGAGTGATAGAGAGTGTCAGAGAGTGTCATTGAGTGATAGAGAGTGCCAGAGAGCGTCAGAGAGTGATAGAGAGTGATAGAGAGTGTCAGAGAGTGTCAGAGAGTGATAGAGAGTGATAGAGAGTGTCATAGAGTGTCAGAGAGTGTCAGGTTGTGTCAGAGAGAGTCAGACAGTGTCATAGAGTGTCAGAGAGTGAAATAGAGTGTCAGAGAGTGTCAGAGAGTGATAGAGAGTGTCAGAAAGTGATAGAGAGTGATAGAGAGTATCAGAGAGTGTCAGAGAGTGATAGAGAGTGATAGAGAGTGTCAGAGAGTGTCATTGAGTGTCAGAGAGTTTCAGAGAGTGAAAGAGAGTGTCAGAGAGTGTCAGACAGTGATAGAGAGTGTCAGAAAGTGATAGAGAGTGATAGAGAGTATCAGAGAGTTTCAGAGAGTGATAGAGAGTGATAGAGAGTGTCAGAGAGTGATAGAGAGTGTCAGAGAGTGATAGAGAGTGATAGAGAGCGTCAGAGAGTGTCATAGAGTGATAGAGAGTGTCAGAGTGCGTCACAGAGTATCTGAGTGTGTCAGAGAGTGTCAGAGAGTGATGGAGAGTGATAGAGAGTGTCACAGAGTGTCATTGAGTGATAGAGAGTGTCAGAGTGTGTCAGAAAGTGATAGAGAGTGATATATAGTTTCAGAGAGTGTCAGAGAGTGATAGAGAGTGTCAGAGAGTGATAGTGAGTGATAGAGAGCTTCAGAGTGTGTCAGAGAGTGATAGAGTGTGATAGAGAGTGTCAGAGAGTGTCAGAGAGTGATATAGAGTGATAGAGAGTGTCAGAGAGTGATAGAGAATGTCAGAGAGTGTCAGAGAGTGATAGAGAGTGATAGAGAATGACAGAGAGTGATAGAGAGTGTCAGAGAGTGTCAGGGAGTGATAAAGAGTGATAGAGAGTGTCTGAGATTGTCAGAGAGTGTCTGAGAGTGTCAGAGTGTGTCAGAGAGTATCAGAGAGTGTCAGTGAGTGTCAGAGAGTGTCAGAGAATGATAGAGAGTGATAGAGATTTTCAGAGAGAGTCACTGAGTGATAGAGAGTGTCAGAGAGTTATAGAGAGTGATAGAGAGTGTCTGAGAGTGTCAGAGAGTGTCTGAGTGTGTCAGAGAGTGATGAAGAATGTTAGAGAGTGTCAGAGCGTGTCAGAGAGTGATAGAGAGTGATTGAGTGTGTCTGAGAGCGTCAGAAAGTGTCTGAGAGTGATACGGTGTGTGAATGAGAATGTCTGAGGGTGTCAGAGTGCGTCAGAGTGTGTCAGAGAGTGATGGAGAGTGATAGAGAGTGTCAGAGAGTGTCATTGAGTGATAGAGAGTGCCAGAGAGCGTCAGAAAGTGATAGAGAGTGATAGAGAGTGTCAGAGAGTGTCAGAGAGTGATAGAGAGTGATAGAGAGTGTCAGAGAGTGTCAGAGAGTGATAGAGAGTGATAGAGAGTGTCATAGAGTGTCAGAGAGTGTCAGGTTGTGGCAGAGAGAGTCAGACAGTGTCATAGAGTGTCAGAGAGTGAAATAGAGTGTCAGAGAGTGTCAGAGAGTGATAGAGAGTGTCAGAAAGTGATAGAGAGTGATAGAGAGTATCAGAGAGTGTCAGAGAGTGATAGAGAGTGTCAGAGAGTGTCATTGAGTGTCAGAGAGTTTCAGAGAGTGAAAGAGAGTGTCAGAGAGTGTCAGACAGTGATAGAGAGTGTCAGAAAGTGATAGAGAGTGATAGAGAGTATCAGAGAGTGTCAGAGAGTGATAGAGAGTGATAGAGAGTGTCAGAGAGTGATAGAGAGTGTCAGAGAGTGATAGAGAGTGATAGAGAGCGTCAGAGAGTGTCATAGAGTGATAGAGAGTGTCAGAGTGCGTCACAGAGTATCTGAGTGTGTCAGAGAGTGTCAGAGAGTGATGGAGAGTGATAGAGAGTGTCACAGAGTGTCATTGAGTGATAGAGAGTGTCAGAGTGTGTCAGAAAGTGATAGAGAGTGATATATAGTTTCAGAGAGTGTCAGAGAGTGATAGAGAGTGTCAGAGAGTGATAGTGAGTGATAGAGAGCTTCAGAGTGTGTCAGAGAGTGATAGAGTGTGATAGAGAGTGTCAGAGAGTGTCAGAGAGTGATATAGAGTGATAGAGAGTGTCAGAGAGTGATAGAGAATGTCAGAGAGTGTCAGAGAGTGATAGAGAGTGATAGAGAATGTCAGAGAGTGATAGAGAGTGTCAGAGAGTGTCAGGGAGTGATAAAGAGTGATAGAGAGTGTCTGAGATTGTCAGAGAGTGTCTGAGAGTGTCAGAGAGTGTCAGAGAGTGTCAGCGAGTGTCAGAGAGTGTCAGAGAATGATAGAGAGTGATAGAGATTTTCAGAGAGAGTCACTGAGTGATAGAGAGTGTCAGAGAGTTATAGAGAGTGATAGAGAGTGTCTGAGAGTGTCAGAGAGTGTCTGAGTGTGTCAGAGAGTGATGAAGAATGTTAGAGAGTGTCAGAGCGTGTCAGAGAGTGATAGAGAGTGATTGAGTGTGTCTGAGAGCGTCAGAAAGTGTCTGAGAGTGATACGGTGTGTGAATGAGAATGTCTGAGAGTGTCAGAGTGTGTCAGAGTGTGTCA
Source organism: Heterodontus francisci (assembly GCF_036365525.1). NCBI lineage: Eukaryota > Metazoa > Chordata > Chondrichthyes > Heterodontiformes > Heterodontidae > Heterodontus > Heterodontus francisci. The sequence continues at coordinate 4,932,126 of NC_090411.1, read as the reverse complement.
GAGAGTGATGGAGAGTGATAGAGAGTGTCAGAGAGTGTCATTGAGTGATAGAGAGTGCCAGAGAGCGTCAGAGAGTGATAGAGAGTGATAGAGAGTGTCAGAGAGTGTCAGAGAGTGATAGAGAGTGATAGAGAGTGTCATAGAGTGATAGAGAGTGTCAGAGTGTGTCAGAGAGTGATAGAAAGTGATTGATTATGTCAGCGAGTGTCAGAGAGCGATAGAGAGTGTCAGAGAGTGATAGAGAGTGTCTGAGAGTGTCTGAGAGTGACAGAGAGTGAAAGAGAGGGTCTGAGAGTGTCAGTGAGTGTCAGAGAGTGATAGAGATTGTCAGAGAGTGATAGAGAGTGACAGAGAGCCTCTGAGAGTGTCAGAGAGTGTCAGAGAGTGATAGAGAGTGTCAGAGAGTGATGGAGAGTGTCAGAGAGTGATGGAGAGTGTCAGAGAGTGATAGAGAGTGATAGAGAGCTTCTGAGAGTGTCAGAGTGTGTCAGATAGTGTCAGAGAGTTTCAGAGTGTGTCAGAGTTTGTCAGAGGGTGTCAGAGAGTGCCAGAGAGTGATAGAGAGTGATAGAGAGTGTCAGAGAGTGTCATAGAGTGATGGAGAGTGTCAGAGAGTGTCAGAGCGTGATAGAGAGTGATAGAGAGTATCAGAGAGTGTCAGAGACTGATAGAGAGTGATAGAGAGTGTCAGAGAGTGATAGAGAGTGTCAGAGAGTGATAGAGAGTGTCAGAGTGTGTCAGAAAGTGATAGAGAGTGATATCGAGTTTCAGAGAGTGTCAGAGAGTGATAGAGAGTGATAGAGAGTGTCAGAGAGTGATAGAGAGTGTCAGAGAGTGATAGAGAGTGATAGAGAGCGTCAGAGAGTGTCATAGAGTGATAGAGAGTGTCAGAGTGTGTCACAGAGTATCTGAGTGTGTCAGAGAGTGTCAGAGAGTGATGGAGAGTGATAGAAAGTTTCACAGAGTGTCATTGAGTGATAGAGAGTGTCAGAGTGTGTCAGAAAGTGATAGAGTGTGACAGAGAGTGTCAGAGAGTGTCAGAGAGTGATATAGAGCGATAGAGAGTGTCAGAGAGTGTCAAAGAGTGATAGAGAGTGATAGAGAATGTCAGAGAGTGAGAAAGAGTGACAGAGAGTGTCTGAGATTGTCGGAGAGTGTCTGAGAGTGTCAGAATGTGTCAGAGAGTGTCAGAGAGTGTCAGAGAATGATAGAGAGTAATAGAGATTTTCAGAGAGTGTCTTGAGTGATGGAGAGTGTCAGAGAGTTATAGAGAGTGATAGAGAGTGTCAGAGAGTGTCAGAGAGTGTCAGAGTGTGTCAGAGAGTGATGAAGAATGTTAGAGAGTGTCAGAGAGTGATAGAGAGTGATTGAGTGTGTCTGAGAGCGTCAGAGAGTGTCAGAGAGTGATAGAGAGTTTCTGAGAGTGATAGAGAGTGTCTGAGAGCGTCAGAGATTGTCAGAGAGCGTCTGAGAGCGTCAGAGAGTGTCAGAGTGTGTCTGAGTGCGTCAGAGAGTGTCTGAGAGCGTCAAAGAGCGTCAGAGTGTGATAGAGAGTGATTGAGTGTGTCTAAGAGTGTCAGAGAGTGATAGAGAGTGCCAGAGAGTGACAGAGAGTGTCTGAGAGTGTCTGAGAGTGTCAGTGAGTGTCAGAGAGTGATAGAGAGTGTCCGATAGTGTCAGAGAGTGATAGAGAGTGTCAGAGAGTGATAGAGAGTGTCTGAGAATGTCAGAGAGTGATAGAGAATGTCAGAGAGTGATAGAGAGTGTCTGAGAGTCTTAGAGAGTAAGAGAGAGTTTCTGTGAGTGTCAGATAGTGTCAGAGAGTGATAGAGAGTGATAGAGAGTGTCTGAGAGTGTCAGAGAGTGTCAGAGTATGTGAGAGTGTCAGAGAGTGATGGAGAGTGTCAGAGAGTGTCAGAGAGTGATAGAGAGTGTCAGAGAGTGATAGAGAGTGTCTGAGCGTCTCAGAGAGTGAGAGAGAGTGTCAGTGTGTGTCAGATAGTGTCAGAGAGTGATAGAGAGTGATAGAGAGTGTCAGAGAGTGATAGAGAGTGTCTGAGAATGTCAGAGAGTGATAGAGAGTGTCAGAGAGTGATAGAGAGTGTCTGAGCGTCTCAGAGAGTGAGAGAGAGTGTCAGTGTGTGTCAGATAGTGTCAGAGAGTGATAGAGAGTGATAGAGAGTGTCTGAGAGTGTCAGAGAGTGTCAGAGTATGTGAGAGTGTCAGAGAGTGATGGAGAGTGTCAGAGAGTGTCAGAGAGTGATAGAGAGTGTCAGAGAGTGATAGAGAGTGTCTGAGCGTCTCAGAGAGTGAGAGAGAGTGTCAGTGTGTGTCAGATAGTGTCAGAGAGTGATAGAGAGTGATAGAGAGTGTCAGAGAGTGATAGAGAGTGTCTGAGAATGTCAGAGAGTGATAGAGAGTGTCAGAGAGTGATAGAGAGTGTCTGAGCGTCTCAGAGAGTGAGAGAGAGTGTCAGTGTGTGTCAGATAGTGTCAGAGAGTGATAGAGAGTGATAGAGAGTGTCAGAGAGTGTCAGAGTATGTGAGAGTGTCAGAGAGCGATAGAGAGTGTCAGAGAGAGATAGAGAGTGTCAGAGAGTGATAGAGAGTGTCAGAGAGTGTCAGACAGTGTCAGAGAGTGATAGAGAGTGATAGAGCGTGATGGAGCGTGTGAGAGAGTGTCAGAGAGTGATAGAGAGTGTCAGAGAGTGTCAGACAGTGTCAGAGAGTGATAGAGAGTGATAGAGCGTGATAGAGCGTGTCAGAGAGTGTCAGAGAGTGTCATAGAGTGATAGAGAGTGTCAGAGAGTCTCAGAGAGAGTCAGAGAGTGATAGAGAGTGTCAGAGTGTGTCAGAGAGTGTCATAGAGTGATAGAGAGTGTCAGAGTGTGTCACAGAATGTCTGAGAGTGTCAGAGAGTGTCAGAGTGTGACAGAGATTGATAGAGAGTGTCTGAGAGTGTCTGAGAGTGTCAGAGTGTGTCAGAGAGAGTCAGAGAATGATAGAGAGTGATAGAGAGTGTCATAGAGTGTCATTGAGTGATAGAGAGTGTCAGAGAGTGATCGAGTGTGTCAGAGAGTGCTAGAGTGTGTCAGAGAGTGATAGAGAGTGTCAGAGAGTGATAGAGAGTGATAGAGAGTTTCTGAGAATGTCAGAGAGTGATAGAGAATGTCAGAGAGTGATAGAGAGTGTCTGAGAGTCTTAGAGAGTGAGAGAGAGTTTCTGTGAGTGTCAGATAGTGTCAGAGAGTGATAGAGAATGATAGAGAGTGTCTGAGAGTGTCAGAGAGTGTCAGAGTATGTGAGAGTGTCAGAGAGTGATGGAGAGTGTCAGTGAGTGTCAGAGAGTGATAGAGAGTGTTAGACAGTGTCTGAGACAGTCAGAGAGTGTCAGAGAGTGATAGAGAGTGATAGAGAGTGATAGAGCGTGATAGAGCCTGTCAGAGAGTGTCATAGAGTGATAGAGAGTGTCAGAGAGTCTCAGAGAGTGTCAGAGAGTGATAGAGAGTGATAGAGAGTGTCAGAGTGTGTCAGAGAGTGTCATAGAGTGATAGAGAGTGTCAGAGTGTGTCACAGAATGTCTGAGAGTGTCAGAGAGTGTCAGAGTGTGACAGAGATTGATAGAGAGTGTCTGAGAGTGTCTGAGAGTGTCAGAGTGTGTCAGAGAGAGTCAGAGAATGATAGAGAGTGATAGAGAGTGTCATAGAGTGTCATTGAGTGATAGAGAGTGTCAGAGAGTGATCGAGAGTGTCAGAGAGTGCTAGAGTGTGTCAGAGAGTGATAGAGTGTGTCAGAGAGTGTTAGAGAGTGATACAGAGTGATAGAGAGTATCTGAGACTGTCTGTGAGTGTCAGAGAGTGTCAGAGAATGTCAGAGTGTGTCAGAGAGTGTCAGAGAGTGATGGAGAGTGATAGAGAGTGTCATTGAGTGATAGAGAGTGTCAGAGAGTGTCAGAGAGTGATAGAGAGTGATAGAGAGTGTCAGAGAGTGATAGAGAGTGATAGAGAGTGTCAGAGAGTGATAGAGTGTGTCAGAGAGTGATAGAGAGTGATAGAGAGCTTCAGAGAGTGTCAGAGAGTGATAGAGAGTGATAGAGAGTGTCAGAGAGTGTCAGAGAGTGATAGAGAGTTGTAGAGAGTGTCAGGGAGTGTCAGAGAGTGATAGAGAGTGTCAGAGAGTGCTAGAGTGTGTCAGAGAGTGATAGAGTGTGTCAGAGAGTGTTAGAGAGTGATACAGAGTGATAGAGAGTATCTGAGACTGTCTGTGAGTGTCAGAGAGTGTCAGAGAATGTCAGAGTGTGTCAGAGAGTGTCAGAGAGTGATGGAGAGTGATAGAGAGTGTCATTGAGTGATAGAGAGTGTCAGAGAGTGTCAGAGAGTGATAGAGAGTGATAGAGAGTGTCAGAGAGTGTCAGAGAGTGATAGAGAGTGATAGAGAGTGTCAGAGAGTGATAGAGAGTGTCAGAGAGTGATAGAGAGTGATAGAGAGCTTCAGAGAGTGTCAGAGAGTGATAGAGAGTGATAGAGAGTGTCAGAGAGTGTCAGAGAGTGATAGAGAGTGGTAGAGAGTGTCAGGGAGTGTCAGAGAGTGATAGAGAGTGATAGAGAGTGTCAGAGAGTGATAGAGAGTGTCAGAGAGTGATAGAGAGTGATAGAGAGTGTCAGAGAGTGATAGAGAGTGATAGAGAGCTTCAGAGAGTGTCAGAGAGTGATAGAGAGTGATAGAGAGTGTCAGAGAGTGTCAGAGAGTGATAGAGAGTGGTAGAGAGTGTCAGGGAGTGTCAGAGAGTGATAGAGAGTGATAGAGAGTGTCAGAGAGTGATAGAGAGTGTCAGAGAGTGTCAGAGAGCGATAAAGAGTAATAGAGCGAGTCTGAGAGATTCAGAGAGTGTCTGAGAGTGTCTGAGTGTGTCAGAGAGTGTCAGAGAGTGATAGACAGTGATAGAGATTTTCAGAGAGTGTCATTGAGTGATAGAGAGTGTCAGAGAGTGATAGAGAGTGATAGAGAGTGTCTGAGAGTGTCAAAGAGTGTCAGAGTGTGTCAGAGAGTGATGAAGAATGTTAGAGCGTTTCAGAGAGTGTCTGAGAGAGTCAGAGAGTGTCAGAGAGTGATAGAGAGTGTCTGAGAGTGATAGAGAGAATCTGAGAGTGTCTGAGAGCGTCAGAGAGTGTCAGAGAGTGTCTGAGAGCGTCAGAGAGTGTCACAGAGTGTCTGAGTGCGTCAGAGAGTGTCTGAGAGCGTCAAAGAGCGTTAGAGTGTGATAGAGAGTGTCTGAGAGTGTCAGAGAGTGTCAGAGAGTGTCAGAGAGTGATAGAGAGTGTCTGAGATTGTCAGTGAGTGTCAGAGAGTGAGAAAGAGTGATAGAGAGTGTCAGAGAATGTCAGAGAGTGTCAGAGAGTGTCAGAGAGTGATAGAGAGTGATAGAGAGTGTCAGAGAGTGTCATTGAGTGATGGATAGTGTCAGAGAGTGTCAGAGAGCGATAGAGAGTGTCTGAGAGTGATAGAGAGTGTCAGGCAGTGATAGAGAGTTATCGAGAGTGTCAGAGAGTGATAGAGAGAGATAGAGAGAGTCTGAGAATGTCAGAGAGTGTCAGAGAGTGATAGAGAGCGATAGGGAGTGTCAGAGAGTGTCAGAGAGTTTCAGAGAGTGAAAGAGAGTGTCGGTGAGTGTCAGAGAGTGATAGAGAGTGTTAGAGAGTGTCATAGAGTGATAGAGAGTGTCAGAAAGTGTCAGAGAGTGATAGAGAGTGATTGATTGTGTCAGAGAGTTTCAGAGAGCGATTGAGAGTGTCAGAGAGTGATAGAGAGTGTCAGAGAGTGATAGAGATCGTCTGAGAGATTCTGAGAGTGACAGAGAGTGAAAGAGAGTGTCTGAGAGTGTCAGTGAGTGTCAGAGAGTGATAGTGAGCGTCTGAGAGTGTCAGTGAGTGATAGAGAGTGATAGAGAGCCTCTGAGAGTGTCTGAGAGTGTCAGTGAGTGTCAGAGAGTGACAGAGAGTGATAGAGAGTGTCAGAGAGTGATAGAGAGTGTCAGAGAGTGATAGAGTGTCAGAAAGTGATGGAGAGTGTAAGAGAGTGATAGAGAGTGATAGAGAGTGTCAGAGAGTGATAGAGAGTGTCAGAGAGTGATAGAGAGTGACATAGAGTGTCTGAGAGTGTCAGAGAGTGTCAGAGTGTGTCAGAGAGTGATAGAGAGTGATAGAGAGTGTCAGAGAGTGTCATAGAGTGATAGAGAGTGTCAGAGAGTGATAGAGAGTGTCTGAGAGTGTCTGAGAGTGACAGAGAGTGAAAGCGAGTATCTGAGAGTGTCAGTGACTGTCAGAGAGTGATAGAGAGTGTCTGAGTGTGTCAGTGAGTGATAGAGAGTGACAGAGAGGTTCTGAGAGTGTCAGTGAGTGTCAGAGAGTGATAGAGAGTGTCAGAGAGTGTCAGAGAGTGATAGAGAGTGTCAGAGAGTGATAGACAGTGATAGAGAGCGTCAGAGAATGTCTGAGAGTGACAGAGAGTGTCTGAGAGTGTCAGTGAGTGTCAGAGAGTGAGAAAGAGTGATGGAGAGTGTCAGAGAATGTCAGAGTGTGTCAGAGAGTGTCAGAGAGTGATAGAGAGTGATAGAGAGTGTCAGAGAGTGTCATTGAGTGATGGATAGTGTCAGAGAGTGTCAGAGAGCGATAGAGAGTGTCTGAGAGTGATAGAGAGTGTCAGACAGTGATAGAGAGTTATAGAGAGTGTCAGAGAGTGATAGAGAGAGATAGAGAGAGTCTGAGAATGTCAGAGAGTGTCAGAGATTGATAGAGAGCGATAGGGAGTGTCAGAGAGTGTCATTGATGTCAGAGAGTGTCAGAGAGTTTCAGAGAGTGAAAGAGAGTGTCGGTGAGTGTCAGAGAGTGATAGAGAGTGTTAGAGAGTGTCATAGAGTGATAGAGAGTGTCAGAAAGTGTCAGAGAGTGATAGAGAGTGATTGATTGTGTCAGAGAGTTTCAGAGAGCGATTGAGAGTGTCAGAGAGTGATAGAGAGTGTCAGAGAGTGATAGAGATCGTCTGAGAGATTCTGAGAGTGACAGAGAGTGAAAGAGAGTGTCTGAGAGTGTCAGTGAGTGTCAGAGAGTGATAGTGCGCGTCTGAGAGTGTTAGTGAGTGATAGAGAGTGATAGAGAGCCTCTGAGAGTGTCTGAGTGTGTCAGTGAGTGTCAGAGAGTGACAGAGAGTGATAGAGAGTGTCAGAGAGTGATAGAGAGTGTCAGAGAATGATAGAGTGTCAGAAAGTGATGGAGAGTGTAAGAGAGTGATAGAGAGTGACATAGAGTGTCTGAGAGTGTCAGAGAGTGTCAGAGTGTGTCAGAGAGTGATAGAGAGTGATAGAGAGTGTCAGAGAGTGATAGAGAGTGTCTGAGAGTGTCTGAGAGTGACAGAGAGTGAAAGCGAGTATCTGAGAGTGTCAGTGACTGTCAGAGAGTGATAGAGAGTGTCTGAGTGTGTCAGTGAGGATTGAGAGTGACAGAGAGGTTCTGAGAGTGTCAGTGAGTGTCAGAGAGTGATAGAGAGTGTCAGAGAGTGTCAGAGAGTGATAGAGAGTGTCGGAGAGTGATAGAGAGTGTCTGAGAATGTCAGAGAGTGATAGAGAGTGTCAGAGAGTGATAGAGAATGTCTGAGAGTGTCAGAGAGTGAGAGAGAGATTCTGAGAGTGTCAGAGAGTGTCAGAGAGTGATAGAGAGTGATAGAGAGTGTAAGAAAGTGTCAGAGAGCGAAAGAGAGTGTCAGAGAGTGATAGAGAGTGTCAGAGAGTGATAGAGAGTGTCTCTGAGTGTCTGAGAGTGACAGAGCGTGTCTGAGAGTGATAGAGAGTGATAGAGAGTGTCAGAGAGTGTCAGAGAATGATAGACAGTGTCAGAGAGTGATAGAGAGTGACTGAGAATGTCAGAGATTGATAGAGAGTGTCAGAGAGTGATAGAGAGTCTGAGAGTGTCAGAGAGTGTCATGGAGTGATAGAGAGTGATAGAGAGTGACAGAGAATGTCTGAGAGTGTCAGAGAGTGTCAGAGTGTGTCAGAGAGTGATAGAGAGTGATAGAGAGTGTCAGAGAGTGAAAAAGGGTGATAGAAAGTGTCTGAGAGTGTCAGAGAGTGTCAGAGAGTGATAGAGAGTGTCAGAGAGTGGCATAGATTGATAGAGAGTGTCAGAGAGTGTCATGGAGTGATAGAGAGTGATAGAGAGTGACAGAGAATGTCTGAGAGTGTCAGAGAGTGTCAGAGTGTGTCAGAGAGTGTCAGAGAATGATAGAGAGTGTCAGAGAGTGATAGAGAGTGATAGAGAGTGATAGAGAGTGTCAGAGAGTGTCATAGAGTGATAGAGAGTGTCAGAGAGTGATAGAGATCGTCTGAGAGATTCTGAGAGTGACAGAGAGTGAAAGAGAGTGTCTGAGAGTGTCAGTGAGTGTCAGAGAGTGATAGTGCGCGTCTGAGAGTGTTAGTGAGTGATAGAGAGTGATAGAGAGCCTCTGAGAGTGTCTGAGTGTGTCAGTGAGTGTCAGAGAGTGACAGAGAGTGATAGAGAGTGTCAGAGAGTGATAGAGAGTGTCAGAGAATGATAGAGTGTCAGAAAGTGATGGAGAGTGTAAGAGAGTGATAGAGAGTGACATAGAGTGTCTGAGAGTGTCAGAGAGTGTCAGAGTGTGTCAGAGAGTGATAGAGAGTGATAGAGAGTGTCAGAGAGTGATAGAGAGTGTCTGAGAGTGTCTGAGAGTGACAGAGAGTGAAAGCGAGTATCTGAGAGTGTCAGTGACTGTCAGAGAGTGATAGAGAGTGTCTGAGTGTGTCAGTGAGGATTGAGAGTGACAGAGAGGTTCTGAGAGTGTCAGTGAGTGTCAGAGAGTGATAGAGAGTGTCAGAGAGTGTCAGAGAGTGATAGAGAGTGTCAGAGAGTGATAGAGAGTGTCTGAGAATGTCAGAGAGTGATAGAGAGTGTCAGAGAGTGATAGAGAATGTCTGAGAGTGTCAGAGAGTGAGAGAGAGATTCTGAGAGTGTCAGAGAGTGTCAGAGAGTGATAGAGAGTGATAGAGAGTGTAAGAAAGTGTCAGAGAGCGAAAGAGAGTGTCAGAGAGTGATAGAGAGTGTCAGAGAGTGATAGAGAGTGTCTCTGAGTGTCTGAGAGTGACAGAGCGTGTCTGAGAGTGATAGAGAGTGATAGAGAGTGTCAGAGAGTGTCAGAGAATGATAGACAGTGTCAGAGAGTGATAGAGAGTGACTGAGAATGTCAGAGATTGATAGAGAGTGTCAGAGAGTGATAGAGAGTCTGAGAGTGTCAGAGAGTGTCATGGAGTGATAGAGAGTGATAGAGAGTGACAGAGAATGTCTGAGAGTGTCAGAGAGTGTCAGAGTGTGTCAGAGAGTGATAGAGAGTGATAGAGAGTGTCAGAGAGTGAAAAAGGGTGATAGAAAGTGTCTGAGAGTGTCAGAGAGTGTCAGAGAGTGATAGAGAGTGTCAGAGAGTGGCATAGATTGATAGAGAGTGTCAGAGAGTGTCATGGAGTGATAGAGAGTGATAGAGAGTGACAGAGAATGTCTGAGAGTGTCAGAGAGTGTCAGAGTGTGTCAGAGAGTGTCAGAGAATGATAGAGAGTGTCAGAGAGTGATAGAGAGTGATAGAGAGTGATAGAGAGTGTCAGAGAGTGTCATAGAGTGATAGAGAGTGTCAGAGAGTGATAGAGAGAGATTGAGTGTGTCAGAGAATGTCAGAGAGCGATTGAGAGTGTCAGAGAGTGATAGAGAGTATCTGAGAGTGTCTGAGAGTGTCAGTGAGTGCCAGAGAGTGATAGTGAGCGTCTGAGAGTGTCAGTGAGTGATAGAGAGTGATAGAGAGCCTCTGTGAGTGTCAGAGAGTGTCAGAGTGTGATAGAGAGTATCAGAGAGTGATAGAGAGTGACAGAGAGTGTCTGAGAGTGTCAGAGAGTGTCAGAGTGTGTCAGAGAGTGATAGAGAGTGATAGAGACTGTCAGAGAGTGTCATAGAGTGATAGAGAGTGTCAGAGAGTGATAGAGAGTGTCTGAGAGTGTCTGAGAGTGACAGAGAGTGAAAGCGAGTGTCTGAGAGTGTCAGTGAGTGTCAGAGAGTGATAGAGAGTGTCTGAGTCTGTCAGTGAGTGATAGAGAGTGATGGAGAGCCTCTGAGAGTGTCAGAGAGTGTCAGAGAGTGATATAGATTGTCAGAGAGTGACAGAGAGCGACAGAGAGTGTCTGAGAGTGTCAGTGAGTGTCAGAGAGTGATGGAGAGTGTCTGAGAGTGTCAGAGAGTGATAGAGAGTGATAGAGAGCCTCTGAGAGTGTCAGAGAGTGTCAGAGTGTGTCAGAGTGTGTCAGAGGGTGTCAGAGAGTGTCAGAGAGTGATACAGAGTGATAGAGAGTGTCAGAGAGTGTCATAGAGTGATGGAGAGTGTCAGAGAGTGTAAGAGAGTGTCAGAGAGTGATAGAGAGTGATACAGAGAGTCAGAGGGTGTCAGAGAGTGTCAGAGAGTGTCAGAGAGTGATAGAGAGTGATAGAGAGTGATAGAGAGTGTCAGAGAGTGTCTTTGAGTGAAGGAGAGTGTCAGAGAGTGTCAGAGAGTGTCAGAGGGTGATAGAGATTGATAGAGAGTGTCAGAGTGTTTCAGAGTGTTTCAGAGTGTGTCAGAGAGTGATAGAGAGTGATAGAGAGCGTCAGAGAGTGTCATCAAGTGATAGAGAGGGATAGAGAGTGTCACAGAGTGTCATTGAGTAAGAGAGAGTGTCAGAGTGTGTCAGAGAGTGATAGAGAGTGATAGTGTCAGAGAGTGTCAGAGAGTGATAGAGAGTGATAGAGAGTGTCAGGGAGTGTCACAGAGTGATAGAGAGTGATGGAGACTGTCAGAGAGTGATGGAGAGTGTCACAGAGTGTCAGAGAGTGATACGGAGTGTGAAAGAAAGTGTCTGAGAGTGTCAGGGTGTGTCAGACAGTGTCAGAGAGTGATGGAGAGTGATGAGAGTGTCACAGAGTGTCATTGAGTGATAGAGATTGTCAGAGAGCGTCAGAGAGTGATAGAGAGTGATAGAGAGTGTCAGAGAGTGTCAGAGATTGATAGAGAGTGATAGAGAGTGTCAGAGAGTGATAGAGAGTGATAGAGAGCGATAGAGAGTGTCAGAGAGTGTCACAGAGTGATAGAGAGTGTCAGAGAGTGATAGAGAGAGATTGAGTGTGTCAGAGAATGTCAGAGAGCGATTGAGAGTGTCAGAGAGTTATAGAGAGTGTCAGAGAGTGATAGAGAGTGTCTGAGAGTGTCTGAGAGTGACAGAGAGTGAAAGCGAGTGTCTGAGAGTGATAGAGAGTGTCTGAGAGTGTCCGAGAGTTATAGAGAGTGTCAGAGAGTGATAGAGAGTGACAGAGGGTGAAATCGAGTGCCTGAGAGAGTCAGTGAGTGTCAGAGAGTGATAGAGAGTGTCTGAGTGTGTCGGTGAGTGATAGATATTGATAGAGAGCCTCTGAGAGTGTCAGAGAGTGTCAGAGAGTGATATAGATTGTCAGAGTGTGAAAGAGAGCGACAGAGACTGTCTGAGAGTGTCAGTGAGTGTCAGAGAGTGATAGAGAGTGTCTGAGAGTGTCAGAAAGTGATAGAGAGTGATAGAGAGCCTCTGAGAGTGTCAGAGAGTGTCAGAGTGTGTCAGAGGGTGTCAGAGAGTGTCAGAGAGTGTCAGAGAGTGATACAGAGTGATAGAGAGTGTCAGAGAGTGTCATAGAGTGATGGAGAGTGTCAGAGAGTGTAAGAGAGTGTCAGAGAGTGATAGAGAGTGATAGAGAGTGTCACAGAGTGTCATTGAGTGATGGAGAGTGTCAGAGAGTGTCAGAGAGTGATAGAGAGTGATAGAGTGTGTCAGAGTGTTTCAGAGTGTGTCAGAGAGTGATAGAGAGTGATAGAGAGCGTCAGAGAGTGTCATAGAGTGAAAGAGAGGGATAGAGAGTGTCACAGAGTGTCATTGTGTAAGAGAGAGTGTCAGAGAGTGTCAGTGAGTGATAGAGAGTGAGAGAGAGTGTCAGGGAGTGTCACAGAGTGACAGAGAGTGATAGAGAGTGTCAGAGAGTGATAGAGAATGTCACAGAGTGTCAGAGAGTGATACGGAGTGTGAAAGAGAATGTCTGAGAGTGTCAGAGAGTTTCAGAGAGTGATAGAGAATGATGGAGTGTCACAGAGTGTCATTGAGTGATAGAGACTGTCAGAGAGCGTCAGAGAGTGATAGAGAGTGATAGAGAGTGTCAGAGAGTGTCAGAGAGTGACAGAGAGTGATAGAGAGTGTCTGAGAGTGTCAGAGTGTGTCAGAGAGTGTCAGAGAATGATAGAGAGTGAGAGAGAGTCTCATAGAGTGTCATTGAGTGATAGAGAGTTTCAGAGAGTGTCAGAGAGTGATCGAGAGTGTCAGAGAGTGCGAGAGTGTGTCAGAGAGTGATAGAGAGTGTCAGAGAGTGATGGAGAGTGATAAAGAGTGTCAGAGAGTGATTAAGTTTGTCAGAGAGTGTTAGAGAGTGATACAGAGTGATAGAGAGTATCTGAGACTGTCTGTGAGTGTCAGAGAGTGTCAGAGAGTGTCTGAGAGTGACAAAGGGTGATAGAAAGTGTCTGAGAGTGGCAGAGAGTGTCAGAGAGTGTCATAGAATGATAGAGAGGGTCAGAGTGTGTTACAGAGTGTCTGAGTGTGTCAGAGAGTGTCAGAGAGTGATAGAGAGTTACAGAGAGTGTCAGAGAGTGTCAGAGAGTGTCAGAGAGTGATAGAGAGTGATAGAGAGTGTCAGAGAGTGTCAGAGAGTGATAGAGAGTGTTGGAGAGTTTCAGAGTGTGTCATTGAGTGATAGAGAGTGTCAGAGAGTGTCAGAGTGTGTCAGAGAGTGATGAAGAATTTTAGAGAGTGTCAGAGAGTGTCAGAGAGTGATAGAGAGTGATTGAGGGTGTCTGAGAGTGATAGAGAGTGTCAGAGAGTGTCTGAGAGCGTCAGAGAGTGACAGAGAGTCATAGAGAGTGATAGAGAGCATCAGAGAGTGTCAGAGAATGATAGGCAGTGTCAGAGAGTGATAGAGAGTGTCTGAGAATGTCAGAGAGTGATAGAGAGTGTCAGAGAGTGATAGAGAGTGTCTGAGAGTTTCAGAGAGTGAGAGAGAGATTCTGAGAGTGTCAGAGAGTGTCACGGAGTGATAGAGAGTGATAGAGATTGACAGAGAATGTCTGAGAGTGTCAGAGTGTGTCAGAGAGTGATAGCGAGTGATAGAGAGTGTCAGAGAGTGTCATAGAGTGATAGAGAGTGTCAGAGAGTGTCAGAGAGTGACAAAGGGTGATAGAAAGTGTCTGAGTGTCAAAGAGTGTCAGAGAGTGATAGAGAGTGATAGAGAGTTTCAGAGAGTGTCATAGAGTGATAGAGAGTGTCAGAGTGTGTCAGAGAGAGATAGAGATTGATTGAGTGTGTCAGAGAGTTTCAGAGAGCGATTGAGAGTGTCAGAGAGTGATAGAGACTGTCAGAGAGTGATAGAGAGCGTCTGAGAGAGTCTGAGAGTGACAGAGAGTGAAAGAGAGTGTCTGAGAGTGTCAGTGAGTGTCAGAGAGTGATAGTGAGCGTCTGAGAGTGTCAGTGAGTGATAGAGAGTGTTAGAGAGCCTCTGAAGGTGTCAGAGAGTGTCAGAGAGTGAAAGAGAGTGTCAGAGAGAGTTATAGTGTGACAGAGAGTGTCTGAGAGTGTCAGTGAGTGTCAGAGAGTGATAGAGAGTGTGAGAGAGTGATAGAGAGTGATAGAGAGTGTCAGAGAGTGATAGAGAGTGTCAGAGAGTGATAGAGAGTGATAGAGAGTGATAGAGAGTGTCAGAGAGTGATAGAGAGTGTCAGAGAGTGATAGAGAGTGACAGAGAGTGTCTGAGAGTGTCAGAGAGTGTCAGAGTGTGTCAGAGAGTGATAGAGAGTGATAGAGAGTGTCAGAGAGTGTCAAAGAGTGATAGAGAGTGTCAGAGAGTGATAGAGAGTGTCTGAGAGTGTCTGAGAGTGACAGAGAGTGAAAGCGAGTGTCTGAGAGTGTCAGTGAGTGTCAGAGAGTGATAGAGAGTGTCTGAGTGTGTCAGTGAGTGATAGAGAGTGATAGAGAGCCTCTGAGTGTGTCAGAGAGTGTCAGAGTGTGTCAGAGAGTGTCAGAGGGTGTCAGAGAGTGTCAGAGAGTGATAGAGAGTGATAGAGAGTGTCAGAGAGTGTCTTTGAGTGATGGAGAGTGTCAGAGAGTGTCAGAGAGTGTCAGAGAGTGATAGAGTGTGATAGAGAGTGTCAGAGTGTTTCAGAGTGTGTCAGAGAGTGATAGAGAGTGATAGAGAGCGTCAGAGAGTGTCATCAAGTGATAGAGAGGGATAGAGAGTGTCACAGTGTGTCATTGAGTAAGAGAGAGTGTCAGAGAGTGTCAGAGAGTGTCAGAGAGTGATAGAGAGTGATAGAGAGTGTCAGAGAGTGACAGAGAGTGATAGAGAGTGATAGAGAGTGTCCATGAGTGTCAGAGAGTGATAGAGAGTGATAGAGAGTGTCAGAGAATGTCAGAGAGTGATAGAGAGTGATAGAGCGTGTCAGAGAGTGTCATAGATTGATAGAGAGAGTCAGAGACTGTCAGAGAGTGTCAGTGAGTGATAGAGAGTGACAGAGAGTGTCAGTGTGTGTCAGTGAGTGTCATAGAGTGATAGAGAGTGTCAGAGTGTGTCACAGAAAGTCTGAGAGTGTCAGAGAGTGTCAGAAAGTGATCGAGAGTGTCAGAGAGTGATAGAGTGTGTCAGAGAGTGATAGTGAGTGTCACAGAGTGATTAAGAGTGTCAGAGAGTGATAGAGAGTGATACAGAGTGATAGAGAGTATCTGAGAGTGTCTGTGAGTGTCAGAGAGTGTCAGAGAGCGTCAGAGAGTGTCAGAGAGCGTCAGAGAGTGTCAGAGAGTGTCAGAGAGTGATAGAGAGTGATAGAGAGTGTCACAGAGTGTCATTGAGTGATGGAGAGTGTCAGAGAGTGTCAGAGAGTGATAGAGAGTGATAGAGTGTGTCAGAGTGTTTCAGAGTGTGTCAGAGAGTGATAGAGAGTGATAGAGAGCGTCAGAGAGTGTCATAGAGTGAAAGAGAGGGATAGAGAGTGTCACAGAGTGTCATTGTGTAAGAGAGAGTGTCAGAGAGTGTCAGTGAGTGATAGAGAGTGAGAGAGAGTGTCAGGGAGTGTCACAGAGTGACAGAGAGTGATAGAGAGTGTCAGAGAGTGATAGAGAATGTCACAGAGTGTCAGAGAGTGATACGGAGTGTGAAAGAGAATGTCTGAGAGTGTCAGAGAGTTTCAGAGAGTGATAGAGAATGATGGAGTGTCACAGAGTGTCATTGAGTGATAGAGACTGTCAGAGAGCGTCAGAGAGTGATAGAGAGTGATAGAGAGTGTCAGAGAGTGTCAGAGAGTGACAGAGAGTGATAGAGAGTGTCTGAGAGTGTCAGAGTGTGTCAGAGAGTGTCAGAGAATGATAGAGAGTGAGAGAGAGTCTCATAGAGTGTCATTGAGTGATAGAGAGTTTCAGAGAGTGTCAGAGAGTGATCGAGAGTGTCAGAGAGTGCGAGAGTGTGTCAGAGAGTGATAGAGAGTGTCAGAGAGTGATGGAGAGTGATAAAGAGTGTCAGAGAGTGATTAAGTTTGTCAGAGAGTGTTAGAGAGTGATACAGAGTGATAGAGAGTATCTGAGACTGTCTGTGAGTGTCAGAGAGTGTCAGAGAGTGTCTGAGAGTGACAAAGGGTGATAGAAAGTGTCTGAGAGTGGCAGAGAGTGTCAGAGAGTGTCATAGAATGATAGAGAGGGTCAGAGTGTGTTACAGAGTGTCTGAGTGTGTCAGAGAGTGTCAGAGAGTGATAGAGAGTTACAGAGAGTGTCAGAGAGTGTCAGAGAGTGTCAGAGAGTGTCAGAGTGTGTCAGAGAGTGTCAGAGGGTGTCAGAGAGTGTCAGAGAGTGATAGAGAGTGATAGAGAGTGTCAGAGAGTGTCTTTGAGTGATGGAGAGTGTCAGAGAGTGTCAGAGAGTGTCAGAGAGTGATAGAGTGTGATAGAGAGTGTCAGAGTGTTTCAGAGTGTGTCAGAGAGTGATAGAGAGTGATAGAGAGCGTCAGAGAGTGTCATCAAGTGATAGAGAGGGATAGAGAGTGTCACAGTGTGTCATTGAGTAAGAGAGAGTGTCAGAGAGTGTCAGAGAGTGTCAGAGAGTGATAGAGAGTGATAGAGAGTGTCAGAGAGTGACAGAGAGTGATAGAGAGTGATAGAGAGTGTCCATGAGTGTCAGAGAGTGATAGAGAGTGATAGAGAGTGTCAGAGAATGTCAGAGAGTGATAGAGAGTGATAGAGCGTGTCAGAGAGTGTCATAGATTGATAGAGAGAGTCAGAGACTGTCAGAGAGTGTCAGTGAGTGATAGAGAGTGACAGAGAGTGTCAGTGTGTGTCAGTGAGTGTCATAGAGTGATAGAGAGTGTCAGAGTGTGTCACAGAAAGTCTGAGAGTGTCAGAGAGTGTCAGAAAGTGATCGAGAGTGTCAGAGAGTGATAGAGTGTGTCAGAGAGTGATAGTGAGTGTCACAGAGTGATTAAGAGTGTCAGAGAGTGATAGAGAGTGATACAGAGTGATAGAGAGTATCTGAGAGTGTCTGTGAGTGTCAGAGAGTGTCAGAGAGCGTCAGAGAGTGTCAGAGAGCGTCAGAGAGTGTCAGAGAGTGTCAGAGAGTGATAGAGAGTGATAGAGAGTGTCACAGAGTGTCATTGAGTGATGGAGAGTGTCAGAGAGTGTCAGAGAGTGATAGAGAGTGATAGAGTGTGTCAGAGTGTTTCAGAGTGTGTCAGAGAGTGATAGAGAGTGATAGAGAGCGTCAGAGAGTGTCATAGAGTGAAAGAGAGGGATAGAGAGTGTCACAGAGTGTCATTGTGTAAGAGAGAGTGTCAGAGAGTGTCAGTGAGTGATAGAGAGTGAGAGAGAGTGTCAGGGAGTGTCACAGAGTGACAGAGAGTGATAGAGAGTGTCAGAGAGTGATAGAGAATGTCACAGAGTGTCAGAGAGTGATACGGAGTGTGAAAGAGAATGTCTGAGAGTGTCAGAGAGTTTCAGAGAGTGATAGAGAATGATGGAGTGTCACAGAGTGTCATTGAGTGATAGAGACTGTCAGAGAGCGTCAGAGAGTGATAGAGAGTGATAGAGAGTGTCAGAGAGTGTCAGAGAGTGACAGAGAGTGATAGAGAGTGTCTGAGAGTGTCAGAGTGTGTCAGAGAGTGTCAGAGAATGATAGAGAGTGAGAGAGAGTCTCATAGAGTGTCATTGAGTGATAGAGAGTTTCAGAGAGTGTCAGAGAGTGATCGAGAGTGTCAGAGAGTGCGAGAGTGTGTCAGAGAGTGATAGAGAGTGTCAGAGAGTGATGGAGAGTGATAAAGAGTGTCAGAGAGTGATTAAGTTTGTCAGAGAGTGTTAGAGAGTGATACAGAGTGATAGAGAGTATCTGAGACTGTCTGTGAGTGTCAGAGAGTGTCAGAGAGTGTCTGAGAGTGACAAAGGGTGATAGAAAGTGTCTGAGAGTGGCAGAGAGTGTCAGAGAGTGTCATAGAATGATAGAGAGGGTCAGAGTGTGTTACAGAGTGTCTGAGTGTGTCAGAGAGTGTCAGAGAGTGATAGAGAGTTACAGAGAGTGTCAGAGAGTGTCAGAGAGTGTCAGAGAGTGATAGAGAGTGATAGAGAGTGTCAGAGAGTGTCAGAGAGTGATAGAGAGTGTTGGAGAGTTTCAGAGTGTGTCATTGAGTGATAGAGAGTGTCAGAGAGTGTCAGAGTGTGTCAGAGAGTGATGAAGAATTTTAGAGAGTGTCAGAGAGTGTCAGAGAGTGATAGAGAGTGATTGAGGGTGTCTGAGAGTGATAGAGAGTGTCAGAGAGTGTCTGAGAGCGTCAGAGAGTGACAGAGAGTCATAGAGAGTGATAGAGAGCATCAGAGAGTGTCAGAGAATGATAGGCAGTGTCAGAGAGTGATAGAGAGTGTCTGAGAATGTCAGAGAGTGATAGAGAGTGTCAGAGAGTGATAGAGAGTGTCTGAGAGTTTCAGAGAGTGAGAGAGAGATTCTGAGAGTGTCAGAGAGTGTCACGGAGTGATAGAGAGTGATAGAGATTGACAGAGAATGTCTGAGAGTGTCAGAGTGTGTCAGAGAGTGATAGCGAGTGATAGAGAGTGTCAGAGAGTGTCATAGAGTGATAGAGAGTGTCAGAGAGTGTCAGAGAGTGACAAAGGGTGATAGAAAGTGTCTGAGTGTCAAAGAGTGTCAGAGAGTGATAGAGAGTGATAGAGAGTTTCAGAGAGTGTCATAGAGTGATAGAGAGTGTCAGAGTGTGTCAGAGAGAGATAGAGATTGATTGAGTGTGTCAGAGAGTTTCAGAGAGCGATTGAGAGTGTCAGAGAGTGATAGAGACTGTCAGAGAGTGATAGAGAGCGTCTGAGAGAGTCTGAGAGTGACAGAGAGTGAAAGAGAGTGTCTGAGAGTGTCAGTGAGTGTCAGAGAGTGATAGTGAGCGTCTGAGAGTGTCAGTGAGTGATAGAGAGTGTTAGAGAGCCTCTGAAGGTGTCAGAGAGTGTCAGAGAGTGAAAGAGAGTGTCAGAGAGAGTTATAGTGTGACAGAGAGTGTCTGAGAGTGTCAGTGAGTGTCAGAGAGTGATAGAGAGTGTGAGAGAGTGATAGAGAGTGATAGAGAGTGTCAGAGAGTGATAGAGAGTGTCAGAGAGTGATAGAGAGTGATAGAGAGTGATAGAGAGTGTCAGAGAGTGATAGAGAGTGTCAGAGAGTGATAGAGAGTGACAGAGAGTGTCTGAGAGTGTCAGAGAGTGTCAGAGTGTGTCAGAGAGTGATAGAGAGTGATAGAGAGTGTCAGAGAGTGTCAAAGAGTGATAGAGAGTGTCAGAGAGTGATAGAGAGTGTCTGAGAGTGTCTGAGAGTGACAGAGAGTGAAAGCGAGTGTCTGAGAGTGTCAGTGAGTGTCAGAGAGTGATAGAGAGTGTCTGAGTGTGTCAGTGAGTGATAGAGAGTGATAGAGAGCCTCTGAGTGTGTCAGAGAGTGTCAGAGTGTGTCAGAGAGTGTCAGAGGGTGTCAGAGAGTGTCAGAGAGTGATAGAGAGTGATAGAGAGTGTCAGAGAGTGTCTTTGAGTGATGGAGAGTGTCAGAGAGTGTCAGAGAGTGTCAGAGAGTGATAGAGTGTGATAGAGAGTGTCAGAGTGTTTCAGAGTGTGTCAGAGAGTGATAGAGAGTGATAGAGAGCGTCAGAGAGTGTCATCAAGTGATAGAGAGGGATAGAGAGTGTCACAGTGTGTCATTGAGTAAGAGAGAGTGTCAGAGAGTGTCAGAGAGTGTCAGAGAGTGATAGAGAGTGATAGAGAGTGTCAGAGAGTGACAGAGAGTGATAGAGAGTGATAGAGAGTGTCCATGAGTGTCAGAGAGTGATAGAGAGTGATAGAGAGTGTCAGAGAATGTCAGAGAGTGATAGAGAGTGATAGAGCGTGTCAGAGAGTGTCATAGATTGATAGAGAGAGTCAGAGACTGTCAGAGAGTGTCAGTGAGTGATAGAGAGTGACAGAGAGTGTCAGAGTGTGTCAGTGAGTGTCATAGAGTGATAGAGAGTGTCAGAGTGTGTCACAGAAAGTCTGAGAGTGTCAGAGAGTGTCAGAAAGTGATCGAGAGTGTCAGAGAGTGATAGAGTGTGTCAGAGAGTGATAGTGAGTGTCACAGAGTGATTAAGAGTGTCAGAGAGTGATAGAGAGTGATACAGAGTGATAGAGAGTATCTGAGAGTGTCTGTGAGTGTCAGAGAGTGTCAGAGAGCGTCAGAGAGTGTCAGAGAGCGTCAGAGAGTGTCAGAGAGTGTCAGAGAGTGTCATAGAGTGATAGAGAGTGTCAGAGTGTGTCAGAGAGAGATAGAGATTGATTGAGTGTGTCAGAGAGTTTCAGAGAGCGATTGAGAGTGTCAGAGAGTGATAGAGAGTGTCAGAGAGTGATAGAGAGCGTCTGAGAGAGTCTGAGCGTGACAGAGAGTGAAAGAGAGTGTCTGAGAGTGTCAGTGAGTGTCAGAGAGTGATAGTGAGCGTCTGAGAGTGTCAGTGAGTGATAGAGAGTGATAGAGAGCCTCTGAGAGTGTCAGAGAGTGTCAGAGAGTGAAAGAGAGTGTCAGAGAGAGTTAGAGTGTGACAGAGAGTGTCTGAGAGTGTCAGTGAGTGTCAGAGAGTGATAGAGAGTGTCAGAGTGTGATAGAGAGTGGTAGAGAGTGTCAGAGAGTGATAGAGAGTGTCAGAGAGTGATAGAGAGTGATAGAGAGTGATAGAGAGTGATAGAGAGTGTCAGAGAGTGATAGAGAGTGTCAGAGAGTGATAGAGAGTGACAGAGAGTGTCTGAGAGAGTCTGAGAGAGTCAGAGAGTGTCAGAGTGTGTCAGAGAGTGATAGAGAGTGATAGAGAGTGTCAGAGAGTGTCAAAGAGTGATAGAGAGTGTCAGAGAGTGATAGAGAGTGTCTGAGAGTGTCTGAGAGTGACAGAGAGTGACAGAGAGTGAAAGCGAGTGTCTGAGAGTGTCAGTGAGTGTCAGAGAGTGATAGAGAGTGTCTGAGTGTGTCAGTGAGTGATAGAGAGTGATAGAGAGCCTCTGAGAGTGTCAGAGAGTGTCAGAGTGTGTCAGAGAGTGTCAGAGGGTGTCAGAGAGTGTCAGAGAGTGATACAGAGTGATATAGAGTGTCAGAGAGTGTCATGGAGTGATGGAGAGTGTCAGAGAGTGTAAGAGAGTGTCAGAGAGTGATAGAGAGTGATAGAGAGTGATAGAGAGTGTCAGAGTGTTTCAGAGTGTGTCAGAGAGTGATAGAGAGTGATAGAGAGCGTCAGAGAGTGTCATCAAGTGATAGAGAGGGATAGAGAGTGTCAGAGAGTGACAGAGAGTGATAGAGAGTGTCTGAGAGTGTCAGAGAGTGTCAGAGCGTGATAGAGAGTGATAGACAGTGTCAGAGAATGTCAGAGAGTGATAGAGAGTGATAGAGCGTGTCAGAGAGTGTCAGAGAGTGACAGAGAGTGTCAGAGTGTGTCAGTGAGTGTCATAGAGTGATAGAGAGTGTCAGAGTGTGTCACAGAAAGTCTGAGAGTGTCAGAGAGTGTCAGAAAGTGATCGAGAGTGTCAGAGAGTGATAGAGTGTGTCAGAGAGTGATAGAGAATGTCACAGAGTGATTAAGAGTGTCAGAGAGTGTTAGAGAGTGATACAGAGTGGAAGAGAGTACCTGAGAGTGTCTGTGAGTGTCAGAGAGTGTCAGAGAGTGTCAGAGAGCGTCAGAGAGCGTCAGAGAGTGTCAGAGAGCGTCAGAGAGTGTCAGAGAGTGTCAGAGAGTGATAGAGAGGGATAGAGAGTGTCAGAGAGTGTCATTGAGTGATGGAGAGTCTCAGAGAGATTCAGAGAGTGTCAGAGAGTGATAAAGAGTGATAAAGAGTAATAGAGAATGTCTGAGAGTGTCAGAGAGTGTCAGAGAGTGATAGAGAATGATAGAGATGTCAGAGAGTGTCATTGAGTGATGGAGAGTGTCAGAGAGTTTCAGAGAGTGATAGAGAGTGTCAGAGAGTGATAGAGAGTGTCAGACAGTGATAGAAAGTGATAGAGATTGTCAGAGAGTGATAGAGAGAGATAGAGAGAGTCTGAGAGTGTTAGAGAGTGTCAGAGAGTGATAGAGATTGTCAGAAAGTGTCAGAGAGTGATAGAGAGTGATAGAGAGTATCAGAGAGTGTCAGAGAGTGATAGAGAGTTATAGAGAGTGTCAGTGAGTGATAGAGTCTGTCAGAGAGTGATAGACAGTGATATAGAGCATCAGAGAGTGTCTGAGAGTGACAGTGAGTGGCTGAGAGTGTCAGTGAGTGTCAGAGTGTGAGAAAGAGTGATAGAGAGTGTCTGAGAGTGTCAGAGAGTGTCAGAGAGTGTCAGAGAGTGATAGAGAGTGATAGAGAGTGTCAGAGAGTGTCATTGAGTGATAGAGACTGTCAGAGAGCGTCAGAGAGTGATGGAGAGTGATAGAGTGTGTCAGAGAGTGTCAGAGAATGATAGAGAGTGAGAGAGAGTCTCATAGAGTGTCATTGAGTGATAGAGAGTGTCAGAGAGTGTCAGAGAGTGATCGAGAGTGTCAGAGAGTGATAGAGAGTGTCAGAAAGTGATAGAGAGTGATAGAGAGTGTCAGAGAGTGATAGAGAGTGATAGAGAGTTTCAGAGAGTGTCAGAGAGTGTCTGAGATTGTCAGAGAGTGATAGAGAGTGATAGAGAGTATCTGAGACTGTCTGTGAGTGTCAGAGAGTGTCAGAGAGTGTCTGAGAGTGACAAAGGGTGATAGAAAGTGTCTGAGAGTGTCAGAGAGTGTCAGAGAGTGTCATAGAATGATAGAGAGGGTCAGAGTGTGTTACAGAGTGTCTGAGTGTGTCAGAGAGTGTCAGAGAGTGATAGAGAGTTACAGAGAGTGTCAGAGAGTGTCAGAGAGTGTCAGAGAGTGTCAGAGAGTGATACAGAGTGATAGAGAGTGTCAGAAAGTGTCAGAGAGTGATAGAGAGGTTTGGAGAGTTTCAGAGTGTGTCATTGAGTGATGGAGAGTGTCAGAGAGTGTCAGAGTGTGTCAGAGAGTGATGAAGAATGTTAGAGAGTGTCAGAGAGTGTCAGAGAGTGATAGAGAGTGATTGAGAGTGTCTGAGAGTGATAGAGAGTGTCAGAGTGTGTCTGAGAGCGTCAGAGAGTGACAGAGAGTCATAGAGAGTGATAGAGAGCGTCAGAGAGTGTCAGAGAATGATAGACAGTGTCAGAGAGCGATAGAGAGTGTCTGAGAATGTCAGAGAGTGATAGAGAGTGTCAGAGAGTGATAGAGAGTGTCTGAGAGTTTCAGAGAGTGAGAGAGAGATTCTGAGAGTGTCAGAGCGTGTCATGGAGTGATAGAGAGTGATAGAGATTGACAGAGAATGTCTGAGAGTGACAGAGTGTGTCAGAGAGTGATAGCGAGTGATAGAGAGTGTCAGAGAGTGTCAGAGAGTGTCATAGAGTGATAGAGAGTGTCAGAGAGTGACAAAGGGTGATAGAAAGTGTCTGAGTGTCAAAGAATGTCAGAGAGTGATAGAGAGTGATAGAGAGTGTCAGAGAGTGTCATAGAGTGATAGAGAGTGTCAGACTGTGTCAGAGAGAGATAGAGATTGATTGAGTGTGTCAGAGAGTTTCAGAGAGCGATTGAGAGTGTCAGAGAGTGATAGAGACTGTCAGAGAGTGATAGAGAGCGTCTGAGAGAGTCTGAGAGTGACAGAGAGTGAAAGAGAGTGTCTGAGAGTGTCAGTGAGTGTCAGAGAGTGACAGTGAGCGTCTGAGAGTGTCAGTGAGTGATAGAGAGTGATAGAGAGCCTCTGAGAGTGTCAGAGAGTGTCAGAGAGTGAAAGAGAGTGTCAGAGAGAGTTATACTGTGACAGAGAGTGTCTGAGAGTGTCAGTGAGTGTCAGAGAGTGATAGAGAGTGTCAGAGTGTGATAGAGAGTGATAGAGAGTGTCAGAGAGTGATAGAGAGTGTCAGAGAGTGATAGAGAGTGTCAGAGAGTGATAGAGAGTGATAGAGAGTGATAGAGAGTGTCAGAGAGTGATAGAGAGTGTCAGAGAGTGATAGAGAGTGACAGAGAGTGTCTGAGAGTGTCAGAGAGTGTCAGAGTGTATCAGAGAGTGATAGAGAGTGATAGAGAGTGTCAGAGAGTGTCAAAGAGTTATAGAGAGTGTCAGAGAGTGATAGAGAGTGTCTGAGAGTGTCTGAGAGTGACAGAGAGTGAAAGCGAGTGTCTGAGAGTGTCAGTGAGTGTCAGAGAGTGATAGAGAGTGTCTGAGTGTGTCAGTGAGGGATAGAGAGCCTCTGAGAGTGTCAGAGAGTGTCAGAGTGTGTCAGAGAGTGTCAGAGGGTGTCAGAGAGTGTCAGAGAGTGATAGAGAGTGATAGAGAGTGTCAGAGAGTGTCTTTGAGTGATGGAGAGTGTCAGAGAGTGTCAGAGAGTGTCAGAGAGTGATAGAGTGTGATAGAGAGTGTCAGAGTGTTTCAGAGTGTGTCAGAGAGTGATAGAGAGTGATAGAGAGCGTCAGAGAGTGTCATCAAGTGATAGAGAGGGATAGAGAGTGTCACAGAGTGTCATTGAGTAAGAGAGAGTGTCAGAGAGTGTCAGAGAGTGTCAGAGAGTGATAGAGAGTGATAGTGAGTGTCAGAGAGTGACAGAGAGTGATAGAGAGTGATAGAGAGTGTCAGAGAGTGTCAGAGAGTGATAGAGAGTGATAGAGAGTGTCAGAGAATGTCAGAGAGTGATAGAGAGTGACAGAGCGTGTCAGAGAGTGTCATAGAGTGATAGAGAGAGTCAGAGAATGTCAGACAGTGTCAGAGAGTGATAGAGAGTGACAGAGAGTGTCAGAGTGTGTCAGTGAGTGTCATAGAGTGATAGAGAGTGTCAGAGTGTGTCACAGAAAGTCTGAGAGTGTCAGAGAGTGTCAGAAAGTGATCGAGAGTGTCAGAGAGTGATAGAGTGTGTCAGAGAGTGATAGAGAGTGTCACAGAGTGATTAAGAGTGTCAGAGAGTGTTAGAGAGTGATACAGAGTGATAGAGAGTATCTGAGAGTGTCTGTGAGTGTCAGAGAGTGTCAGAGAGTGTCAGAGAGCGTCAGAGAGCGTCAGAGAGTGTCAGAGAGCGTCAGAGAGTGTCAGAGAGTGTCAGAGAATGATAGAGAGTGATAGAGAGTGTCAGAGAGTGTCATAGAGTGATAGAGAGTGTCAGAGTGTGTCAGAGAGAGATAGAGATTGATTGAGTGTGTCAGAGAGTTTCAGAGAGCGATTGAGAGTGTCAGAGAGTGATAGAGAGTGTCAGAGAGTGATAGGGAGTGTCTGAGAGAGTCTGAGAGTGACAGAGAGTGAAAGAGAGTGTCTGAGAGTGTCAGTGAGTGTCAGAGAGTGATAGTGAGCGTCTGAGTGTGTCAGTGAGTGATAGAGAGTGATAGAGAGCCTCTGTGAGTGTCAGAGAGTGTCAGAGAGTGAAAGAGAGTGTCAGAGAGAGTTAGAGTGTGACAGAGAGTGTCTGAGAGTGTCAGTGAGTGTCAGAGAGTGATAGAGAGTGTCAGAGTGTGATAGAGAGTGATAGAGAGTGTCAGAGAGTGATAGAGAGTGTCAGAGAGTGATAGAGAGTGATAGAGAGTGATAGAGAGTGTTAGAGAGTGTCAGAGAGTGATAGAGAGTGTCAGAGAGTGATAGAGAGTGACAGAGAGTGACAGTGAGTTTCTGAGAGAGTCTGAGAGAGTCAGAGAGAGTCAGAGTGTGTCAGACAGTGATAGAGAGTGATAGAGAGTGTCAGAGAGTGTCAAAGAGTGATAGAGAGTGTCAGAGAGTGATAGAGAGTGTCTGAGAGTGTCTGAGATTGACAGAGAGTGAAAGCGAGTGTCTGAGAGTGTCAGTGAGTGTCAGAGAGTGATAGAGAGTGTCTGAGTGTGTCAGTGAGTGATAGAGAGTGATAGAGAGCCTCTGAGAGTGTCAGAGAGTGTCAGAGTGTGTCAGAGAGTGTCAGAGGGTGTCAGAGAGTGTCAGAGAGTGATACAGTGTGATAGAGAGTGTCAGAGAGTGTCATGGAGTGATGGAGAGTGTCAGAGAGTGTAAGAGAGTGTCAGAGAGTGATAGAGAGTGATAGAGAGTGATAGAGAGTGATAGAGACTGTCAGAGAGTGTCTTTGAGTGATGGAGAGTGTCAGAGAGTGTCAGAGAGTGATAGAGAGTGATAGAGAGTGTCAGAGTGTTTCAGAGTGTGTCAGAGAGTGATAGAGAGTGATAGAGAGCGTCAGAGAGTGTCATCAAGTGATAGAGAGGGATAGAGAGTGTCACAGAGTGTTATTGAGTAAGAGAGAGTGTCAGAGAGTGTCAGAGAGTGATAGAGAGTGATAGAGAGTGTCAGAGAGTGACAGAGAGTGATAGAGAGTGTCTGAGAGAGTCAGAGAGTGTCAGAGAGTGATAGAGAGTGATAGAGAGTGTCAGAGAATGTCAGAGAGTGATAGAGAATGATAGAGCGTGTCAGAGAGTGTCATAGAGTGATAGAGAGAGTCAGAGAATGTCAGAGAGTGTCAGAGAGTGTCAGAGAGTGTCAGAGTGTGTCAGTGAGTGTCATAGAGTGATAGAGAGTGTCAGAGTGTGTCACAGAAAGTCTGAGAGTGTCAGAGAGTGTCAGAAAGTGATCGAGAGTGTCAGAGAGTGATAGAGTGTGTCAGAGAGTGATAGAGAATGTCACAGAGTGATTAAGAGTGTCAGAGAGTGTTAGAGAGTGATACAGAGTGATAGAGAGTATCTGAGAGTGTCTGTGAGTGTCAGAGAGTGTCAGAGAGTGTCAGAGAGCGTCAGAGAGCGTCAGAGAGTGTCAGAGAGCGTCAGAGAGTGTCAGAGAGTGTCAGAGAGTGATAGAGAGTGATAGAGAGTGTCAGAGAGTGTCATTGAGTGATGGAGAGTCTCAGAGAGATTCAGAGAGTGTCAGAGAGTGATAAAGAGTGATAAAGAGTAATAGAGAGTGTCTGAGAGTGTCAGAGAGTGTCAGAGAGTGATAGAGAATGATAGAGATGTCAGAGAGTGTCATTGAGTGATGGAGAGTGTCAGAGAGTTTCAGAGAGTGATAGACAGTGTCAGAGAGTGATAGAGAGTGTCAGACAGTGATAGAAAGTGATAGAGATTGTCAGAGCGTGATAGAGAGAGATAGAGAGAGTCTGAGAGTGTTAGAGAGTGTCAGAGAGTGATAGAGATTGTCAGAAAGTGTCAGAGAGTGATAGAGAGTGATAGAGAGTATCAGAGAGTGTCAGAGAGTGATAGAGAGTTATAGAGAGTGTCAGAGAGTGATAGAGTGTGTCAGAGAGTGATAGACAGTGATAGAGAGCATCAGAGAGTGTCTGAGAGTGACAGAGAGTGGCTGAGAGTGTCAGTGAGTGTCAGAGAGTGAGAAAGAGTGATAGAGAGTGTCTGAGAGTGTCAGAGAGTGTCAGAGAGTGTCAGAGAGTGATAGAGAGTGATAGAGAGTGTCAGAGTGTATCATTGAGTGATGGAGAGTGTCAGAGAGTGTCAGAGAGTGATAGAGAATGATAGAGATGTCAGAGAGTGTCATTGAGTGATGGAGAGTGTCAGAGAGTTTCAGAGAGTGATAGACAGTGTCAGAGAGTGATAGAGAGTGTCAGACAGTGATAGAAAGTGATAGAGATTGTCAGAGCGTGATAGAGAGAGATAGAGAGAGTCTGAGAGTGTTAGAGAGTGTCAGAGAGTGATAGAGATTGTCAGAAAGTGTCAGAGAGTGATAGAGAGTGATAGAGAGTATCAGAGAGTGTCAGAGAGTGATGGAGAGTTATAGAGAGTGTCAGAGAGTGATAGAGTGTGTCAGAGAGTGATAGACAGTGATAGAGAGCATCAGAGAGTGTCTGTGAGTGACAGAGAGTGGCTGAGAGTGTCAGTGAGTGTCAGAGAGTGAGAAAGAGTGATAGAGAGTGTCAGAGTGTATCATTGAGTGATGGAGAGTGTCAGAGAGTGTCAGAGAGTGATAGAGAGTGTCTGAGAGTGATAGAGAGTGTCAGACAGTGATAGAGAGTGATAGAGAGTGTCAGAGAGTGATAGAGAGAGATAGAGTGTGTCTGAGAGTGTCAGAGAGTGTCAGAGAGTGATAGAGAGCGATAGGGAGTGTCAGAGAGTGTCATTGAGTGTCAGAGAGTGTCAGAGAGTTTCAGAGAGTGAAAGAGACTGTCAGAGAGTGTCAGAGGAGTGATAGAGAGTATCAGAAAGTGTCTGAGAGTGATAGAGAGTGATTGAGAGTATCAGAGAGTGTCAGAGAGTGATAGAGAGTGATAGAGAGTGTCAGAGAGTGATAGAGAGTGTCAGAGAGTGATAGAGAGTGATAGAGAGCGTCAGAGAGTGTCATAGAGTGATAGAGAGTGTCAGAGTGCGTCACAGAGTATCTGAGTGTGTCAGAGAGTGTCAGAGAGTGATGGAGAGTGATAGAGAGTGTCACAAAGTGTCATTGTATGATAGAGAGTGTCAGAGTGTGTCAGAAAGTGATAGAGAGTTATATAGAGTTTCAGAGAATGTCAGAGAGTGATAGAGAGTGTCAGAGAGTGATAGTGAGTGATAGAGAGCTTCAGAGAGTGTCAGAGAGTGACAGAGTGTGATAGAGAGTGTCAGAGAGTGATATAGAGTAATGGAGAGTGTCAGAGAGTGTCAGAGAGTGATAGAGAGTGATAGAGAATGTCAGAGAGTGATAGAGGTTGTCAGAAAGTGTCAGAGTGTTAAAGTAGAGTGATAGAGAGTATCAGAGAGTGTCAGAGAGTGATAGAGAGTGATAGAGAGTGTCATTGAGTGATAGAGTGTGTCAGAGAGTGATAGAAAGTGATAGAGAGCATCAGAGAGTGTCTGAGAGTGACAGACAGTGTCTGAGAGTGTCAGTGAGTGTCAGAGAGTGAGAAAGAGTGATAGAGAGTGTCAGAGAGTGTCAGAGAGTGTCAGAGAGTGTCAGACAGTGATAGAGAGTGATACAGAGTGTCAGAGAGTGTCATTGAGTGATGGAGAGTGTCAGAGAGTGTCAGAGAGTGATAGAGAGTGTCTGAGAGTGATAGAGAGTTTCAGACAGTGATAGAGAGTGATAGAGAGTGTCAGAGAGTGATAGAGAGAGATAGAGAGAGTCTGAGAGTGTCAGAGAGTGTCAGAGAGTGATAGAGAGCGATAGGGAGTGTCAGAGTGTGTCATTGAGTGATAGAGAGTGATAGAGAGTATCAGAGAGTGTCAGAGAGTGATAGAGAGTGTCAGAGAGTGATAGAGAGTGTCAGAGAGTGATAGAGAGTGATAGAGAGCGTTAGAGAGTGTCATAGAGTGATAGAGTGTGTCAGAGTGCGTCACAGAGTATCTGAGTGTGTCAGAGAGTGTCAGAGAGTGATGGAGAGTGATAGAGAGTGTCACAGAGTGTCATTGAGTGATAGAGAGTGTCAGAGTGTGTCAGAAAGTGATAGAGAGTGATATAGAGTTTCAGAGAGTGATAGAGATTGATAGAGAGTGTCAGAGAGTGTCAGAGAGTGATATAGAGTGATAGAGAGTGTCAGAGAGTGATAGAGAGTGATAGAGAATGTCAGAGAGTGATAGAGAGTGTCAGAGAGTGTCAGGGAGTGATAGAGAGTGTCTGAGAGTGTCAGAGTGTGTCAGAGAGTGTCAGAGAGTGTCAGAGAATGATAGAGAGTTATAGAGATTTTCAGAGAGTGTCACTGAGTGATAGAGAGTGTCAGAGAGTTATAGAGAGTGATAGAGAGTGTCTGAGAGAGTCAGAGAGTGTCAGAGTGTGTCAGAGAGTGATGAAGAATGTTAGACAGTGTCAGAGAGTGTCAGAGAGTGATAGAGAGTGATTGAGTGTGTATGAGAGCGTCAGAAAGTGTCAGAGAGTGATAGAGAGTGTCTGAGAGTGATATAGAGTGTCTGAGAGCGTCAGAGAGTGTCAGAGAGTGATAGAGAGCGTCAGAGATTGTCAGAGAGCGTCTGAGAGTGTCAGAGAGTGTCAGAGAGTGTCTGACTGCGTCAGAGAGTGTCTGAGAGCGTCAAAGAGCGTTAGAGTGTGATAGAGAGTGATAGAGAGTGTCTGAGAGTGTCTGAGAGTGACAGAGTGTGTCTGAGAGTGTCAGTGAGTGTCAGAGAGTGATAGAGAGTGTCAGAGAGTGTCAGAGAGTGATAGAGAGTGTCAGAGAGTGATAGAGAGTGTCTGAGAATGTCAGTGAGTGTCAGAGAGTGATAGAGAGTGTCAGAGAGTGTCAGAGAGTGATAGAGAATGTCAGAGACTGATAGAGTGTGTCAGAGAGTGATAGAGAGTGTCTGAGAGTCTCACAGAGTGAGAGAGAGTTTCTGTGAGTGTCAGATAGTGTCAGAGAGTGATAGAGAGTGATAGAGAGTGTCTGAGAGTGTCAGAGAGTGTCAGAGTATGTGAGAGTTTCAGAGATTGATAGAGTATGTCAGAGAGTGTCAGAGAGTGAGAGAGAGTTTCTGTGAGTGTCAGATAGTGTCAGTGAGTGATAGAGAGTGATAGAGAGTGTCTGAGAGTGTCAGAGAGTGTCAGAGTATGTGAGAGTGTCAGAGAGCGATAGAATGTGTCAGAGAGTGATAGAGAGTGTCAGAGAGAGGTAGAGAGTGTCAGAGAGTGATCGAGAGAGTCTGAGCATGTCTGAGAGTGACAGAGAGTGACAGAGAGTGTCTGAGAGCGTCAGGGAGTGTCAGAGAGTGATAGAGAGTGTCTGAGAGTGTCAGAGAGTGATAGAGAGTGTTAGACAGTGTCTGAGACAGTCAGAGAGTGTCAGAGAGTGATAGAGAGTGATAGAGAGTGTCAGGGAGTGTCAGAGAGTGTCAGAGAGTTATAGAGAGTGTCTGAGAGTGGCTGAGAGCGTCTGAGAGTATTTGCGACTGTCAGACTGCGTCAGAGAGTGATAGAGAGTGACACAGAGTGTCTGAGAGTGTGAGAGAGTGTCAGAGTGTGATAGAGAGTGATAGAGAGTGTCAGAGAGTGTCATAGATTGATAGAGAGTGTCAGAGAGTCTCAGAGAGTGTCAGAGAGTGACAGAGAGTGTCAGAGTGTGTCAGAGAGTGTCATAGAGTGATAGAGAGTGTCAGAGTGTGTCACAGAATGTCTGAGAGTGTCAGAGAGTGTCAGAGTGTGATAGAGAGTGATAGAGAGTGTCTGAGAGTGTCAGAGCGTGTCAGAGAGAGTCAGAGAATGATAGAGAGTGATAGAGAGTGTTATGGAGTGTCATTGAGTGATAGAGAGTTTCAGAGAGTGTCAGAGAGTGATCGAGAGTGTCAGAGAGTGCGAGAGTGTGTCAGAGAGTGATAGAGAGTGTCAGAGAGTGATAGAGAGTGATAGAGAGTATCAGAGAGTGATTAAGTGTGTCAGAGAGTGTTGGAGAGTGATACAGAGTGATAGAGAGTATCTGAGACTGTCTGTGAGTGTCAGAGAGTGTCAGAGAGTGTCAGAGTGTGTCAGAGAGTGTCAGAGAGTGATGGAGAGTGATAGAGAGTGTCATTGAGTGATAGAGAGTGTCAGACAGTGTCAGAGAGTGATAGAGAGTGATAGAGAGTGTCAGAGAGTGTCAGGGAGTGATAGAGAGTGATAGAGAGTGAAATAGAGCTTCAGAGAGTGTCAGAGAGCGATAGAGAGTGATAGAGAGTGTCAGAGAGTGTCAGAGAGTGATGGAGAGTGGTAGAGAGTGTCAGGGAGTGTCAGAGTGTGATAGAGAGTGATAGAGAGTTTCAGAGAGTGATAGAGAGTGTCAGAGAGTGTCAGAGGGCGAAAAAGAGTGATAGAGTGAGTCTGAGAGTGTCAGAGAGTGTCTGAGAGTGTCTGAGTGTGTCAGAGAGTGTCCGAGAGTGTCAGAGAGTGAGAAAGAATGATAGAGAGTGTCTGAGAGTGTCAGAGAGTGTCAGAGAGTGTCAGAGAGTGATAGAGAGTGATACAGAGTGTCAGAGAGTGTCATTGAGTGATGGAGAGTGTCAGAGAGTGTCAGAGAGTGATAGAGAGAGTCTGAGAGTGATAGAGAGTGTCAGAGAGTGATAGAGTGTGTCAGAGAGTGATTAAGTGTGTCAGAGAGTGTTGGAGAGTGATACAGAGTGATAGAGAGTATCTGAGACTGTCTGTGAGTGTCAGAGAGTGTCAGAGAGTGTCAGAGTGTGTCAGAGAGTGTCAGAGAGTGATGGAGAGTGATAGAGAGTGTCATTGAGTGATAGAGAGTGTCAGAGAGTGTCAGAGAGTGATAGAGAGTGATAGAGAGTGTCAGAGATTGTCAGGGAGTGATAGAGAGTGATAGAGAGTTTCAGAGAGTGATAGAGAGTGACACAGATGTCTGAGTGTGTCAGAGAGTGTCAGAGTGTGATAGAGAGTGATAGTGAGTGTCAGAGAGTGTCGTAGTTTGATACAGAGTGTCAGAGAGTCTCAGAGAGTGTCAGAGAGTGACAGAGAGTGTCAGAGTGTGTCACAGAATGTCTGAGAGTGTCAGAGAGTGTCAGAGTGTGATAGAGAGTGATAGAGAGTGTCTGAGAGTGTCAGAGTGTGTAAGAGAGAGTCAGAGAATGATAGAGAGTGATAGAGAGTGTTATAGAGTGTCAAAGAGTGATAGGAGTTTCAGAGAGTGTCAGAGAGTGATCGAGAGTGTCAGAGAGTGCGAGAGTGTGTCAGAGAGTAATAGAGAGTGTCAGAGAGTGATAGAGAGTGATAGAGAGTATCAGAGAGTGATTAAGTGTGTCAGAGAGTGTTGGAGAGTGATACAGAGTGATAGAGAGTATCTGAGACTGTCTGTGAGTGTCAGAGAGTGTCAGAGAGTGTCAGAGAGTGTCAGAGAGTGTCAGAAAGGGTCAGAGAGTGTCAGAAAGGGTCAGAGAGTGATGGAGAGTGATAGAGAGTGTCATTGAGTGATAGAGAGTGTCAGACAGTGTCAGAGAGTGATAGAGAGTGATAGAGAGTGTCAGAGAGTGTCAGGGAGTGATAGAGAGTGATAGAGAATGAAATAGAGCTTCAGAGAGTGTCAGAGAGCGATAGAGAGTGATAGAGAGTGTCAGAGAGTGTCAGAGAGTGATGGAGAGTGGTAGAGAGGGTCAGGGAGTGTCAGAGTGTGATAGAGAGTGATAGAGAGTTTCAGAGAGTGATAGAGAGTGTCAGAGAGTGTCAGAGGGCGAAAAAGAATGATAGAGAGTGTCAGAGAGTGTCAGAGAGTGTCAGAGAGTGTCAGAGAGTGATAGAGAGTGATACAGAGTGTCAGAGAGTGTCATTGAGTGATGGAGAGTGTCAGAGAGTGTCAGAGAGTGATAGAGAGTGTCTGAGAGTGATAGAGAGTGTCAGAGAGTGATAGAGTGTGTCAGAGAGTGATTAAGTGTGTCAGAGAGTGTTGGAGAGTGATACAGAGTGATAGAGAGTATCTGAGACTGTCTGTGAGTGTCAGAGAGTGTCAGAGAGTGTCAGAGTGTGTCAGAGAGTGTCAGAGAGTGATGGAGAGTGATGGAGAGCGTCATTGAGTGATAGAGAGTGTCAGAGAGTGTCAGAGAGTGATAGAGAGTGATAGAGAGTGTCAGAGATTGTCAGGGAGGGATAGAGAGTGTCAGAGAGTGATAGAGAGTGTCAGAGAGTGACAGAGAGTGAAAGATAGCTTCAGAGAGTGTCAGAGAGCGATAGAGAGTGATCTAGAGTGTCAGAGAGTGTCAGAGAGTGATAGAGAGTGGTAGAGAGTGTCAGGGAGTGTCAGAGTGTGATAGAGAGTGATAGAGAGTGTCTGAGAGTGTCAGAGAGTGTCAGAGAGTGTCAGAGAGTGATAGAGAGTGATACAGAGTGTCAGAGAGTGTCATTGAGTGATGGAGAGTGTCAGAGAGTGTCAGAGAGTGATAGAGAGTGTCTGAGAGTGATAGAGAGTGTCAGAGAGTGATAGAGAGAGATAGAGTGAGTCTGAGAGTGTCAGAGAGTGTCAGAGTGTGATAGAGAGCGATCGGGAGTGTCAGAGAGTGTCATTGAGTGTCATTGAGTGTCAGAGAGTGTCAGAGAGTTTCAGAGAGTGAAAGAGAGTGTCAGAGAGTGTGAGAGAGTGATAGAGAGTATCAGAAAGAGTCTGAGAGTGATAGAGAGTGATTGAGAGTATCAGAGAGTGTCAGAGATTGATAGAGAGTGATAGAGGGTGTCAGAGAGTGATAGAGAGTGTCAGAGAGTGATAGAGAGTGATAGAGAGCGTCAGAGAGTGTCATAGAGTGATAGAGAGTGTCAGAGTGCGTCACAGAGTATCTGAGTGTGTCAGAGAGTGTCAGAGAGTGCTAGAGAATGTCAGAGAGTGATAGAGAGTGTCAGAGAGTGATAGTGAGTGACAGAGAGCTTCAAAGAGTGTCAGAGAGTGATAGAGTGTGATAGAGAGTGTCAGAGAGTGATATCGAGTGATGGAGAGTGTCAGAGAGTGTCAGAGAGTGATAGAGAGTGATAGAGAATGTCAGAGAGTGATAGAGAGTGTCAGAGAGTGATAGAGAGTGTCAGAGAGTGTCAGGGAGTGATAAAGAGTGATAGAGAGTGTCTGAGATTGTCAGAGAGTGTCTGAGAGTGCCAGAGTGTGTCAGAGAGTGTCAGAGAGTGTCAGAGAATGATAGAGAGTGATAGAGATTTTCAGAGAGTGTCACTGAGTGATAGAGAGTGTCAGAGAGTTATAGAGAGTGTCTGAGAGTGTCAGAGAGTGTCAGTGAGTGTCAGAGAGTGAGAAAGAGTGATAGAGAGTGTCTGAGAGTGTCAGTGAGTGTCAGAGAGTGAGAAAGAGTGATAGAGAGTGTCTGAGAGTGTCAGTGAGTGTCAGAGAGTGAGAAAGAGTGATAGAGAGTGTCTGAGAGTGTCAGAGAGTGTCAGAGAGTGTCAGAGAGTGATAGAGAGTGATACAGAGTGTCAGAGAGTGTCATTGAGTGATGGAGAGTGTCAGAGAGTGTCAGAGAGTGATAGAGAGTGTCTGAGAGTGATAGAGAGTGTCAGACAGTGATAGAGAGTGATAGAGAGTGTCAGAGAGTGATAGAGAGAGATAGAGTGAGTCTGAGAGTGTCAGAGAGTGTCAGAGAGTGATAGAGAGCGATAGGGAGTGTCAGGGAGTGTCATTGAGTGTCAGAGAGTTTCAGAGAGTGAAAGAGAGTGTCAGAGAGTGTCAGAGGAGTGATAGAGAGTCTCAGAAAGTGTCTGAGAGTGATAGAGAGTGATTGAGAGTATCAGAGAGTGTCAGAGAGTGATAGAGAGTGATAGAGAGTGTCAGAGAGTGATAGAGAGTGTCAGAGAGTGATAGAGAGTGATAGAGAGCGTCAGAGAGTGTCATAGAGTGATAGAGAGTGTCAGAGTGCGTCACAGAGTATCTGAGTGTGTCAGAGAGTGTCAGAGAGTGATGGAGAGTGATAGAGAGTGTCACAAAGTGTCATTGTATGATAGAGAGTGTCAGAGTGTGTCAGAAAGTGATAGAGAGTTATGTCGAGTTTCAGAGAGTGTCAGAGAGTGATAGAGAGTGATAGAGAATGTCAGAGAGTGATATAGAGTGTCAGAGAGTGATAGTGAGTGATAGAGAGCTTCAGAGAGTGTCAGAGAGTGACAGAGTGTGATAGAGAGTGTCAGAGAGTGATATAGAGTGATGGAGAGTGTCAGAGAGTGATAGAGAGTGTCAGAAAGTGTCAGAGAGTGATAGAGAGTGATAGAGAATGTCAGAGAGTGAAAGAGAGTGTCAGAGAGTGTCAGAGAGTGATAGAGAGTGTCAGAAAGTGTCAGAGAGTGATAGAGAGTGATAGAGAGTATCAGAGAGTGTCAGAGAGTGATAGAGAGTGATAGAGAGTGTCAGAGAGTGATAGAGAGTGTCAGAGAATGATAGAGAGCGTCAGAGAGTGTCATAGAGTGATAGAGTGTGTCAGAGTGCGTCACAGAGTATCTGAGTGTGTCAGAAAGCGTCAGAGAGTGATGGAGAGTGATAGAGAGTGTCACAGAGTGTCATTGAGTGATAGAGAGTGTCAGAGTGTGTCAGAAAGTGATAGAGAGTGATATAGAGTTTCAGAGAGTGATAGAGAGTGATAGAGAGTGTCAGAGAGTGTCAGAGAGTGTCAGAGAGTGATATAGAGTGATAGAGAGTGTCAGAGAGTGATAGAGAGTGATAGAGAATGTCAGAGAGTGATAGAGAGTGTCAGAGAGTGTCAGGGAGTGATAAAGAGTGATAGAGAGTGTCTGAGATTGTCAGAGAGTGTCTGAGAGTGTCAGAGTGTGTCAGAGAGTGTCAGAGAGTGTCAGAGAATGATGGAGAGTGATAGAGATTTTCAGAGAGTGTCACTGAGTGATAGAGAGTGTCAGAGAGTTGTAGAGAGTGATAGAGAGTGTCTGAGAGTGTTAGACAGTGTCTGAGACAGTCAGAGAGTGTCAGAGAGTGATAGAGAGTGATAGAGAGTGTCAGGGAGTGTCAGAGAGTGTCAGAGAGTGATAGAGAGTGTCTGAGAGTTGCTGAAAGCGTCTGCGAGTATTTGCGACTGTCAGACTGCGTCAGAGAGTGATAGAGAGTGACACAGAGTGTCTGAGTGTGTCAGAGAGTGTCAGAGTGTGTCAGAGAGTGTCAGAGAGTGATCGAGAGTGATAGAGAGTGTCAGAGAGTGTCATAGAGTGATAGAGAGTGTCAGAGAGTCTCAGAGAGTGTCAGAGAGTGACAGAGAGTGTCAGAGTGTGTCAGAGAGTGTCATAGAGTGATAGAGAGTGTCAGAGTGTGTCACAGAATGTCTGAGAGTGTCAGAGAGTGTCAGAGTGTGATAGTGAGTGATAGAGAGTGTCTGAGAGTGTCAGAGTGAGTCAGAGAGAGTCAGAGAATGATAGAGAGTGATAGAGAGTGTCATAGAGTGCGAGAGTGTGTCAGAGAGTGATAGAGAGTGTCAGAGAGTGATAGAGAGTGATATAGAGTATCAGAGAGTGATTAAGTGTGTCAGAGAGTGTTGGAGAGTGATACAGAGTGATAGAGAGTATCTGAGACTGTCTGTGAGTGTCAGAGAGTGTCAGAGAGTGTCAGAGAGTGTCAGAGTGTGTCAGAGAGTGCCAGAGAGTGATGGAGAGTGATAGAGAGTGTCATTGAGTGATAGAGAGTGTCAGAGAGTGTCAGAGAGTGATAGAGAGTGTCAGAGTGTGTCAGGGAGTGATAGAGAGTGATAGAGAGTGATAGAGAGTGAAAGAGAGCTTCAGAGAGTGTCAGAGAGCGATAGAGAGTGATAGAGAGTGTCAGAGAGTGTCAGAGAGTGATAGAGAGTGGTAGAGAGTGTCAGGGAGTGTCAGAGTGTGATAGAGAGTGATAGAGAGTTTCAGAGAGTGATAGAGAGTGTCAGAGAGTGTCAGAGAGCGAAAAGGAGTGATAGAGCGAGTCTGAGAGTGTCAGAGAGTGTCTGAGTGTGTCAGAGAGTGTCCGAGAGTGTCAGAGAGTGAGAATGAATGATAGAGAGTGTCTGAGAGTGTCAGGGAGTGTCAGAGAGTGTCAGAGAGTGATAGAGAGTGATACAGAGTGTCAGAGAGTGTCATTGAGTGATGGAGAGTGTCAGAGAGTGTCAGAGAGTGATAGAGAGTGTCTGAGAGTGATAGAGAGTGTCAGAGAGTGATAGAGTTTGTCAGAGAGTGATTAAGTGTGTCAGAGAGTGTTGGAGAGTGATACAGAGTGATAGAGAGTATCTGAGACTGTCTGTGAGTGTCAGAGAGTGTCAGAGAGTGTCAGAGTGTGTCAGAGAGTGTCAGAGTGTGTCAGAGAGTGTCAGAGTGTGTCAGAGAGTGTCAGAGAGTGTCATTGAGTGATAGAGAGTGTCATTGAGTGATAGAGAGTGTCAGAGAGTGATAGAGAGTGATAGAGAGTGTCAGAGATTGTCAGGGAGTGATAGAGAGTGATAGAGAGTGTCAGAGAGTGATAGAGAGTGTCAGAGAGTGACAGAGAGTGAAAGAGAGCTTCAGAGAGTGTCAGAGAGCGATAGAGAGTGATATAGAGTGTCAGAGAGTGTCAGAGAGTGATAGAGAGTGGTAGAGAGTGTCAGGGAGTGTCAGAGTGTGATAGAGAGTTTCAGAGAGTGATAGAGAGTGTCAGAGAGTGTCAGAGAGCGAAAAAGAGTGATAGAGCGAGTCTGAGAGTGTCAGAGAGTGTCTGAGAGTGTCTGAGTGTGTCAGAGAGTGTCAGAGAGTGTCAGAGAGTGAGAAAGAGTGATAGAGAGTGTCTGAGAGTGTCAGAGAGTGTCAGAGAGTGTCAGAGAGTGTCAGAGAGTGATAGAGAGTGATACAGAGTGTCAGAGAGTGTCATTGAGTGATGGAGAGTGTCAGAGAGTGTCAGAGAGTGATAGAGAGTGTCTGAGAGTGATAGAGAGTGTCAGAGAGTGATAGAGAGAGAGAGAGTGAGTCTGAGAGTGTCAGAGAGTGTCAGAGTGTGATAGAGAGCGATCGGGAGTGTCAGAGAGTGTCATTGAGTGTCATTGAGTGTCAGAGAGTGTCAGAGAGTTTCAGAGAGTGAAAGAGAGTGTCAGAGAGTGTGAGAGAGTGATGGAGAGTATCAGAAAGTGTCTGAGAGTGATAGAGAGTGATTGAGGGTATCAGAGAGTGCAGAGAGTGATAGAGAGTGATAGAGGGTGTCAGAGAGTGATAGAGAGTGTCAGAGGGTGATAGAGAGTGATAGAGAGCGTCAGAGAGTGTCATAGAGTGATAGAGAGTGTCAGAGTGCGTCACAGAGTATCTGAGTGTGTCAGAGAGTGTCAGAGAGTGATAGAGAATGTCAGAGAGTGATAGAGAGTGTCAGAGAGTGATAGTGAGTGACAGAGAGATTCAGAGAGTGTCAGAGAGTGATAGAGTGTGATAGAGAGTGTCAGAGAGTGTCAGAGAGTGATATCGAGTGATGGAGAGTGTCAGAGAGTGTCAGAGAGTGATAGAGAGTGATAGAGAATGTCAGAGAGTGATAGAGAGTGTCAGAGAGTGTCAGGGAGTGATAAAGAGTGATAGAGAGTGTCTGAGATTGTCAGAGAGTGTCTGAGAGTGCCAGAGTGTGTCAGAGATTTTCAGAGATGTCACTGAGTGATAGAGAGTGTCTGAGAGTGTCAGAGAGTGTCAGAGTGTGTCAGAGAGTGATGAAGAATGTTAGAGAGTGTCAGAGAGTGATAGAGAGTGATTGAGTGCGTCTGAGAGCGTCAGGGAGTGTCAGAGAGTGATAGAGAGTGTCAGAGAGTGTCAGGGAGTGATAAAGAGTGATAGAGAGTGTCTGAGATTGTCAGAGAGTGTCTGAGAGTGCCAGAGTGTGTCAGAGAGTGTCAGAGAGTGTCAGAGAATGATAGAGAGTGATAGAGATTTTCAGAGAGTGTCACTGAGTGATAGAGAGTGTCAGAGAGTTCTCGAGAGTGTCTGAGAGTGTCAGAGAGTGTCAGAGTGTGTCAGAGAGTGATGAAGAATGTTAGAGAGTGTCAGAGAGTGATAGAGAGTGTCTGAGAGTGTCTGAGAGCGTCAGAGAGGGTCAGAGATTGTCAGAGAGTGTCTGACAGCGTCAGAGAGTGTCTGAGAGCGTCAAAGAGCGTTAGAGTGTGATAGAGAGTGATAGAGAGTGTCTGAGAGTGTCTGAGAGTGACACAGAGAGTCTGAGAGTGTCAGTGAGTGTCAGAGAGTGATAGAGAGTGTCAGAGAGTGACAGAGAGTGTCAGAGAGTGATAGAGAGTGTCTGAGAATGTCAGAGAGTGATAGAGAGTGTCAGAGAGTGATAGAGAGTGTCTGAGAGTCTCAGAGAGTGAGAGAGAGTTTCTGTGAGTGTCAGATGGAGTCAGAGAGTGATAGAGAGTGATAGAGAGTGTCTGAGAGTGTCAGAGACTGTCAGAGTATGTGAGAGTGTCAGAGAGTGATAGAGAGTGTCAGAGAGTGTCAGAGAGTGATAGAGAGTGTCAGAGAGTGATAGAGAGTGTCTGAGAATGTCAGAGTGTGATAGAGAGTGTCAGAGAGTGATAGAGAGTGTCTGAGAGTCTCAGAGAGTGAGAGAGAGTTTCTGTGAGTGTCAGATAGTGTCAGAGAGTGATAGAGAGAGATAGAGAGTGTCTGAGAGTGTCAGAGAGTGTCAGAGTATGTGAGAGTGTCAGAGAGCGATAGAGAGTGTCAGAGAATGATAGAGAGTGTCAGAGACTGTCAGAGAGTGATCGAGAGAGTCTGAGCGTGTCTGAGAGTGACAGAGATTGACAGAGAGTGTCTGAGAGTGTCCGTGAGTGTCAGAGAGTGATAGAGAGTGTCTGAGAGTGTCTGAGAGTGTCAGAGTGTGATAGAGAGTGTTAGACAGTGTCTGAGACAATCAGAGAGTGTCAGAGAGTGATAGAGAGTGATAGAGAGTGTCAGAGAGTATCAGAGAGTGTCAGAGAGTGATAGAGAGTGTCAGAGAGTATCAGAGAGTGTCAGATAGTGATAGAGAGTGATAGAGCGTGTCAGAGAGTCTCAGAGAGTGTCAGAGAGTGATAGAGAGTGATAGAGAGTGTCAGAGTGTGTCAGAGAGTGTCATAGAATGATAGAGAGTGTCAGATTGTGTCACAGAATGTCTGAGAGTGTCAGAGAGTGTCAGAGTGTGATAGAGAGTGATAGAGAGTGTCTGAGAGTGTCAGAGTGTGTCAGAGAGTGATAGACAGTGATAGAGAGTGTTAGAGAGTGTCTGAGAGTGACAGAGAGTGTCTGAGAGTGTCTGAGAGTGTCTGAGAGTGTCTGAGAGTGACAGAGAGTGTCAGAGAGTGTCTGAGAGTGACAGAGAGTGTCTGAGAGTGTCAGTGAGTGTCAGAGAGTGAGAAAGAGTGATAGAGAGTTTCTGAGAGTGTCAGAGAGTGTCAGAGAGTGTCAGAGAGTGTCAGAGAGTGATAGAGAGTGATACAGAATGTCAGAGAGTGTCATTGAGTGATGGAGAGTGTCAGAGAGTGTCAGAGAGTGATAGAGAGTGTCTGAGAGTGATAGAGAGTGTCAGACAGTGATAGAGAGTGATAGAGAGTGTCAGAGAGTGATAGAGAGAGATAGAGAGAGTCTGAGAGTGTCAGAGAGTGTCAGAGAGTGTCAGAGAGTGATAGAGAGCGATAGGGAGTGTCAGAGTGTGTCATTGAGTGTCAGAGAGTGTCAGAGAGTTTCAGAGAGTGAAAGAGAGTGTCAGAGAGTGTCAGAGAGTGATAGAGAGTGTCAGAAAGTGTCTGAGAGTGATAGAGAGTATCAGAGAGTGTCAGAGAGTGATAGAGCGTGATAGAGAGTGTCAGAGAGTGATAGAGAGTGATAGAGAGTTTCAGAGAGTGTCATAGAGTGATAGAGAGTGTCAGAGTGCGTCACAGAGTATCTGAGTGTGTCAGAGAGTGTCAGAGAGTGATGGAGAGTGATAGATAGTGTCACAAAGTGTCATTGTGTGATAGAGAGTGTCAGAGTGTGTCAGAAAGTGATAGAGAGTTATATAGAGTTTCAGAGAGTGTCAGAGAGTGATGGAGAGTGATAGAGAATGTCAGAGAGTGATAGAGATGTCAGAGAGTGATAGTGAGTGATAGAGAGTGTCAGAGAGTGTCAGAGAGTGATATAGAGTGATAGAGAGTGTCAGAGAGTGTCAGAGAGTGATAGAGAGTGATTGAGAATGTCAGAGAGTGATAGAGAGTGAAAGAGAGTGTCAGGGAGTGATAAAGAGTGATAGAGAGTGTCTGAGATTGTCAGAGAGTGTCTGAGAGTGACAGAGTGTGTCAGAGAGTGTCAGAGAGTGTCAGAGAATGATAGAGAGTGATAGAGATTTTCAGAGAGTGTCACTGAGTGATAGAGAGTGTCAGAGAGTTATAGAGAGGGTCTGAGAGTGTCAGAGAGTGTCAGAGTGTGTGAGAGAGTGATGAAGAATGTTAGAGAGTGTCAGAGAGTGTCAGAGAATGATAGAGAGTGATTGAGTGTGTCTGAGAGCGTCAGAGAGTGTCAGAGAGTGATAGAGAGTGTCTGAGAGTGATAGAGAGTGTCTGAGAGTGTCTGAGAGCGTCAGAGATTGTCAGAGAGCGTCTGACAGCGTCAGAGAGTGTCAGAGAGTGTCTGAGTGCGTCAGAGAGTGTCTGAGAGCGTCAAAGAGCGTTAGAGTGTGATAGAGAGTGATAGAGAGTGTCTGAGAGTGTCTGAGAGTGTCTGAGAGTGTCTGAGAGTGACAGAGAGAGTCTGAATGTGTCTGAGAGTGTCAGTGAGTGTCAGAGAGTGATAGAGAGTGTCAGAGAGTGTGAGAGAGTGACAGAGAGTGTCAGAGAGTGATAGAGAGTGTCTGAGAGTGACAGAGAGTGTCAGAGAGTGATAGAGAGTGTCTGAGAGTCTCAGAGAGTGAGAGAGAGTTTCTGTGAGTGTCAGATAGTGTCAGAGAGTGATAGAGAGTGATAGAGAGTGTCTGAGAGTTTCAGAGAGTGTCAGAGTATGTGAGACTGTCAGAGAGTGATAGAGAGTGTCAGATAGTGTCAGAGAGTGTCAGAGAGTGATAGAGAGTGTCAGAGAGTGATAGAGAGTGTCTGAGAATGTCAGAGAGTGATAGAGAGTGTCAGAGAGTGATAGAGAGTGTCTGAGAGTCTCAGAGAGTGAGAGAGAGTTTCTGTGAGTGTCAGATAGTGTCAGAGAGTGACAGAGAGTGATAGAGAGTGTCTGAGATTGTCAGAGAGTGTCAGAGTATGTGAGAGTGCCAGAGAGCGATAGAGAGTGTCAGAGAGTGATAGAGAGTGTCAGAGAGTGTCAGAGAGTGATAGAGAGAGTCTGAGCGTG
Source organism: Heterodontus francisci (assembly GCF_036365525.1). Taxonomy (NCBI): domain Eukaryota; kingdom Metazoa; phylum Chordata; class Chondrichthyes; order Heterodontiformes; family Heterodontidae; genus Heterodontus; species Heterodontus francisci. The sequence goes on along the minus strand of NC_090411.1, from coordinate 4,889,827 downwards.
TCTGAGAGTGACAGAGAGTGTCTGAGAGTGTCCGTGAGTGTCAGAGAGTGATAGAGAGTGTCTGAGAGTGTCAGAGAGTGATAGAGAGTGTTAGACAGTGTCTGAGACAGTCAGAGAGTGTCAGAGAGTGATAGAGAGTGATCGAGAGTGTCAGAGAGTATCAGAGAGTGACAGAGAGAGATAGAGAGTGATAGAGCGTGTCAGAGTGTGTCAGAGAGTGTCATAGAGTGATAGAGAGTGTCAGAGAGTCTCAGAGAGTGTCAGAGAGTGATAGAGAGTGATAGAGAGTGTCAGAGTGTGTCAGAGAGTGTCATAGAGTGTCATAGAGTGATAGAGAGTGTCAGATTATGTCACAGAATGTCTGAGAGTGTCAGAGAGTGTCAGAGTGCGATAGAGAGTGTCATAGAGTGTCATTGAGTGATAGAGATTTTCAAAGAGTACAGAGAGTGATCGAGAGTGTCAGAGAGTGCTAGAGTGTGTCAGAGAGTGATAGAGAGTGTCAGAGATTGATAGAGAGTGATAGAGAGTGTCAGAGAGTGATTACGTGTGTCAGAGAGTGTGAGAGAGTGATACAGAGTGATGGAGAGTATCTGAGACTGTCTGTGAGTGTCAGAGAGTGTCAGAGAGTGTCAGAGAGTGTCAGAGAGTGTCAGAGAGTGACAAAGGGTGATAGAAAGTGTCTGAGAGTGCCAGAGAGTGTCAGAGAGTGTCATAGAACGATAAAGAGTGTCAGAGTGTGGCACAGAGTGTCTGAGTTTGTCAGAGAGAGTCAGAGAGTGACAGAGAGTTACAGAGAGTGTCAGAGAGTGTCAGAGAGTGATAGAGAGTGATCGAGAGTGTCAGAGAGTGTCAGAGAGTGTCAGAGAGTGTCAGAGAGTGATAGAGAGTGATAGAGAGTGTCTGAGAGTGTCAGAGAGTGTCAGAGAGTGTCAGAGAGTGAGAGAGAGTGTATAAGAGTGTCTGAGAGTGTCAGTGAGTGTCAGAGAGTGATAGAGAGTGATAGAGAGTGTCAGCGTGTGATAGAGAGTGTCAGAGAATGTCAGAGTGTGATAGAGAGCGTCAGAGAATGTCAGAGTGTGATAGAGAGTGTCAGAGAATGTCAGATAGTGATAGAGAGTGTCAGAGAGTGATAGAGAGAGATAGAGAGTGTCAGAGAGTGTCAGAGAGTGTCAGAGTGTGTCAGAGAGTGATGAAGAATGTTAGAGAGTGCCAGAGAGAGTCAGAGAGTGATAGAGAGTGATTGAGTGTGATAGAGCATGTCTGAGAGTGATAGAGAGTGTCTGAGAGCGTCAGAGAGTGTCAGAGCGTGATAGAGCATGTCTGAGAGAGATAGAGAGTGTCTGAGAGTGATAGAGAGTTACAGAGAGTGTCAGAGTGTGTCAGAGAGTGATAGAGAGTGAACGAGAGTGTCAGAGTGTCAGAGAGTGTAAGAGAGTGATAGAGAGCGTCTGAGAGTGTCAGAGAGTGTCTGAGAGTGTCAGAGAGTGTCAGAGAGTGAGAGAGAGTGTATAAGAGTGTCTGAGAGTGTCAGTGAGTGTCAGAGAGTGATAGAGAGTGATAGAGAGTGTCAGAGTGTGATAGAGAGTGTCAGAGAATGTCAGAGTGTGACAGAGAGTGTCAGAGAGTGATAGAGAGAGATAGAGAGTGTCAGAGAGTGTCAGAGAGTGTCAGAGAGTGTCAGAGAATGATAGAGAGTGATAGAGATTTTCAGAGAGTGTCACTGAGTGATAGAGAGTGTCAGAGAGTTATAGAGAGGGTCTGAGAGTGTCAGAGAGTGTCAGAGTGTGTCAAAGAGTGATGAAGAATGTTAGAGAGTGTCAGAGAGTGTCAGAGAGTGATAGAGAGTGATTGAGTGTGTCTGAGAGCGTCAGAGAGTGTCAGAGAGTGATAGAGAGTGTCTGAGAGTGATAGAGAGTGTCTGAGAGTGTCTGAGAGCGTCAGAGATTGTCAGAGAGCGTCTGACAGCGTCAGAGAGTGTCAGAGAGTGTCTGAGTGCGTCAGAGACTGTCTGAGAGCGTCAAAGAGCGTTAGAGTGTGATAGAGAGTGATAGAGAGTGTCTGAGAGTGTCTGAGAGTGTCTGAGAGTGACAGAGAGAGTCTGAATGTGTCTGAGAGTGTCAGTGAGTGTCAGAGAGTGATAGAGAGTGTCAGAGAGTGTGAGAGAGTGACAGAGAGTGTCAGAGAGTGATAGAGAGTGTCTGAGAATGTCAGAGAGTGATAGAGAGTGTCACAGAGTGATAGAGAGTGTCTGAGAGTCTCAGAGAGTGAGAGAGAGTTTCTGTGAGTGTCAGATAGTGTCAGAGAGTGATAGAGAGTGATAGAGAGTGTCTGAGAGTTTCAGAGAGTGACAGAGTATGTGAGAGTGTCAGAGAGTGATAGAGAGTGTCAGAGAGTGATAGAGAGTTTCTGAGAATGTCAGAGAGTGATAGAGAGTGTCAGAGAGTGATAGAGAGTGTCTGAGAATGTCAGAGAGTGATAGAGAGTGTCAGAGAGTGATAGAGAGTGTCTGAGAGTCTCAGAGAGTGAGAGAGAGTTTCTGTGAGTGTCAGATAGTGTCAGAGAGTGACAGAGAGTGATAGAGAGTGTCTGAGATTGTCAGAGAGTGTCAGTGTATGTGAGAGTGCCAGAGAGCGATAGAGAGTGTCAGAGAGTGATAGAGAGTGTCAGAGAGTGTCAGAGAGTGATAGAGAGAGTCTGAGCGTGTCTGAGAGTGACAGAGAGTGTCTGAGAGCGTCAGAGAGTGTCAGAGCGTGATAGAGCATGTCTGAGAGAGATAGAGAGTGTCTGAGAGTGATAGAGAGTTACAGAGAGTGTCAGAGTGTGTCAGAGAGTGATAGAGAGTGATCGAGAGTGTCAGAGTGTCAGAGAGTGTAAGAGAGTGATAGAGAGCTTCTGAGAGTGTCAGAGAGTGTCTGAGAGTGTCAGAGAGTGTCAGAGAGTGAGAGAGAGTGTATAAGAGTGTCTGAGAGTGTCAGTGAGTGTCAGAGAGTGATAGAGAGTGATAGAGAGTGTCAGAGTGTGATAGAGAGTGTCAGAGAATGTCAGAGTGTGACAGAGAGTGTCAGAGAGTGATAGAGAGAGATAGAGAGTGTCAGAGAGTGTCAGAGAGTGTCAGAGAGTGTCAGAGAATGATAGAGAGTGATAGAGATTTTCAGAGAGTGTCACTGAGTGATAGAGAGTGTCAGAGAGTTATAGAGAGGGTCTGAGAGTGTCAGAGAGTGTCAGAGTGTGTCAGAGAGTGATGAAGAATGTTAGAGAGTGTCAGAGAGTGTCAGAGAGTGATAGAGAGTGATTGAGTGTGTCTGAGAGCGTCAGAGAGTGTCAGAGAGTGATAGAGAGTGTCTGAGAGTGATAGAGAGTGTCTGAGAGTGTCTGAGAGCGTCAGAGATTGTCAGAGAGCGTCTGACAGCGTCAGAGAGTGTCAGAGAGTGTCTGAGTGCGTCAGAGACTGTCTGAGAGCGTCAAAGAGCGTTAGAGTGTGATAGAGAGTGATAGAGAGTGTCTGAGAGTGTCTGAGAGTGTCTGAGAGTGACAGAGAGAGTCTGAATGTGTCTGAGAGTGTCAGTGAGTGTCAGAGAGTGATAGAGAGTGTCAGAGAGTGTGAGAGAGTGACAGAGAGTGTCAGAGAGTGATAGAGAGTGTCTGAGAATGTCAGAGAGTGATAGAGAGTGTCACAGAGTGATAGAGAGTGTCTGAGAGTCTCAGAGAGTGAGAGAGAGTTTCTGTGAGTGTCAGATAGTGTCAGAGAGTGATAGAGAGTGATAGAGAGTGTCTGAGAGTTTCAGAGAGTGACAGAGTATGTGAGAGTGTCAGAGAGTGATAGAGAGTGTCAGAGAGTGATAGAGAGTTTCTGAGAATGTCAGAGAGTGATAGAGAGTGTCAGAGAGTGATAGAGAGTGTCTGAGAATGTCAGAGAGTGATAGAGAGTGTCAGAGAGTGATAGAGAGTGTCTGAGAGTCTCAGAGAGTGAGAGAGAGTTTCTGTGAGTGTCAGATAGTGTCAGAGAGTGACAGAGAGTGATAGAGAGTGTCTGAGATTGTCAGAGAGTGTCAGTGTATGTGAGAGTGCCAGAGAGCGATAGAGAGTGTCAGAGAGTGATAGAGAGTGTCAGAGAGTGTCAGAGAGTGATAGAGAGAGTCTGAGCGTGTCTGAGAGTGACAGAGAGTGTCTGAGAGTGTCCGTGAGTGTCAGAGAGTGATAGAGTGTCTGAGACTGTCAGAGAGTGATAGAGAGTGTTAGACAGTGTCTGAGACAGTCAGAGAGTGTCAGAGAGTGATCGAGAGTGTCAGAGAGTATCAGAGAGTGTCAGAGAGAGATAGAGAGTGATAGAGCGTGTCAGAGAGTGTCATAGAGTGATAGAGAGTGTATGAGAGTCTCAGAGAGTGTCAGAGAGTCATAGAGAGTGATAGAGAGTGTCAGAGTGTGTCAGAGAGTGTCATAGAGTGATAGAGAGTGTCAGATTGTGTCACAGAATGTCTGAGAGTGTCAGAGAGTGTCAGAGTGCGATAGAGAGTGTCATAGAGTGTCATTGAGTGATAGAGATTTTCAAAGAGTACAGAGAGTGATCGAGAGTGTCAGAGAGTGCTAGAGTGTGTCAGAGAGTGATAGAGAGTGTCAGAGAGTGATAGAGAGTGTCAGAGAGTGATTACGTGTGTCAGAGAGTGTTAGAGAGTGATACAGAGTGATGGAGAGTATCTGAGACTGTCTGTGAGTGTCAGAGAGTGTCAGAGAGTGTCAGAGAGTGTCAGAGAGTGTCAGAGAGTGACAAAGGGTGATAGAAAGTGTCTGAGAGTGCCAGAGAGTGTCAGAGAGTGTCATAGAATGATAAAGAGTGTCAGAGTGTGGCACAGAGTGTCTGAGATTGTCAGAGAGAGTCAGTGAGTGATAGAGAGTTACAGAGAGTGTCAGAGAGTGTCAGAGAGTGATAGAGAGTGATCGAGAGTGTCAGAGAGTGTCAGAGAGTGTCAGAGAGTGATAGAGAGTGATAGAGAGTGTCAGAGAGTGTGAGAGAGTGACAGAGAGTGTCAGAGAGTGATAGAGAGTGTCTGAGAATGTCAGAGAGTGATAGAGAGTGTCACAGAGTGATAGAGAGTGTCTGAGAGTCTCAGAGAGTGAGAGAGAGTTTCTGTGAGTGTCAGATAGTGTCAGAGAGTGATAGAGAGTGTCTGAGAGTTTCAGAGAGTGTCAGAGTATGTGAGAGTGTCAGAGAGTGATAGAGAGTGTCAGAGAGTGATAGAGAGTGTCTGAGAATGTCAGAGAGTGATAGAGAGTGTCAGAGAGTGATAGAGAGTGTCTGAGAATGTCAGAGAGTGATAGAGAGTGTCAGAGAGTGATAGAGAGTGTCTGAGAGTCTCAGAGAGTGAGAGAGAGTTTCTGTGAGTGTCAGATAGTGTCAGAGAGTGACAGAGAGTGATAGAGAGTGTCTGAGATTGTCAGAGAGTGTCAGTGTATGTGAGAGTGCCAGAGAGCGATAGAGAGTGTCAGAGAGTGATAGAGAGTGTCAGAGAGTGTCAGAGAGTGATAGAGAGAGTCTGAGCGTGTCTGAGAGTGACAGAGAGTGTCTGAGAGTGTCCGTGAGTGTCAGAGAGTGATAGAGTGTCTGAGACTGTCAGAGAGTGATAGAGAGTGTTAGACAGTGTCTGAGACAGTCAGAGAGTGTCAGAGAGTGATAGAGAGTGATCGAGAGTGTCAGAGAGTATCAGAGAGCGTCAGAGAGAGATAGAGAGTGATAGAGCGTGTCAGAGAGTGTCATAGAGTGATAGAGAGTGTCAGAGAGTCTCAGAGAGTGTCAGAGAGTGATAGAGAGTGATAGAGAGTGTCAGAGTGTGTCAGAGAGTGTCATAGAGTGATAGAGAGTGTCAGATTGTGTCACAGAATGTCTGAGAGTGTCAGAGAGTGTCAGAGTGCGATAGAGAGTGTCATAGAGTGTCATTGAGTGATAGAGATTTTCAAAGAGTACAGAGAGTGATCGAGAGTGTCAGAGAGTGCTAGAGTGTGTCAGAGAGTGATAGAGAGTGTCAGAGAGTGATAGAGAGTGATAGAGAGTGTCAGAGAGTGATTACGTGTGTCAGAGAGTGTTAGAGAGTGATACAGAGTGATGGAGAGTATCTGAGACTGTCTGTGAGTGTCAGAGAGTGTCAGAGAGTGTCAGAGAGTGTCAGAGAGTGACAAAGGGTGATAGAAAGTGTCTGAGAGTGCCAGAGAGTGTCAGAGAGTGTCATAGAATGATAAAGAGTGTCAGAGTGTGGCACAGAGTGTCTGAGTTTGTCAGAGAGAATCAGAGAGTGATAGAGAGTTACAGAGAGTGTCAGAGAGTGTCAGAGAGTGATAGAGAGTGATCGAGAGTGTCAGAGAGTGTCAGAGAGTGTCAGAGAGTGATAGAGAGTGATAGAGAGTGTCTGAGAGTGTCAGAGAGTGTCAGAGAGTGTCAGAGAGTGTCAGAGAGTGAGAGAGAGTGTATAAGAGTGTCTGAGAGTGTCAGTGAGTGTCAGAGAGTGATAGAGAGTGATAGAGAGTGTCAGAGTGCGATAGAGAGTGTCAGAGAATGTCAGAGTGTGACAGAGAGCGTCAGAGAATGTCAGAGTGTGATAGAGAGTGTCAGAGAATGTCAGATATTGATAGAGAGTGTCAGAGAGTGATAGAGAGAGATAGAGAGTGTCAGAGAGTGTCAGAGAGTGTCAGAGTGTGTCAGAGAGTGATGAAGAATGTTAGAGAGTGCCAGAGAGTGTCAGAGAGTGATAGAGAGTGATTGAGTGTGATAGAGCATGTCTGAGAGTGATATAGAGATTGTCTGAGAGCGTCAGAGAGTGTCAGAGCGTGATAGAGCATGTCTGAGAGAGATAGAGAGTGTCTGAGAGTGATAGAGAGTTACAGAGAGTGTCAGAGTGTGTCAGAGAGTGATAGAGAGTGATCGAGAGTGTCAGAGAGTGTCAGAGAGTGATAGAGAGCGTCTGAGAGTGTCAGAGAGTGTCTGAGAGTGTCAGAGAGTGTCAGAGAGTGAGAGAGAGTGTATAAGAGTGTCTGAGAGTGTCAGTGAGTGTCAGAGAGTGATAGAGAGTGATAGAGAGTGTCAGAGTGTGATAGAGAGTGTCAGAGAATGTCAGAGTGTGACAGAGAGAGTCAGAGAATGTCAGAGTGTGATAGAGAGTGTCAGAGAATGTCAGAGAGTGATAGAGAGTGTCAGAGAGTGATGGAGAGAGATAGAGAGTTTCAGAGAGTGTCAGAGAGTGTCAGAGTGTGTCAGAGAGTGATGAAGAATGTTAGAGAGTGCCAGAGAGTGTCAGAGCGTGTCAGAGCGTGATAGAGCATGTCTGAGAGTGATAGAGAGTGTCTGAGAGCGTCAGAGAGTGTCAGAGAGTGATAGAGAGTGATGGAGAGCGTCAGAGAGTGTCATAGAGTATTAGAGAGTGTCAGAGTGTGTCACAGAGTGTCTGAGTGTGTCAGAGAGTGTCAGAGAGTGATAGAGATTGATAGTGAGTGTCACAGTGTGTCATTGAGTGATAGAGAGTGTCAGAGAGTGTCAGAGAGCGATAGAGAGTGTCAGAGAGTGATATAGATTGTCAGAGATTGATAGAGAGTGTCTGAGAGTGACAGAGTGCGAAGGAGAGTGTCTGAGAGTGTCAGTGAGTGTCAGAGAGTGATAGAGAGGTTTTGAGTGTGTCAGTGAGTGATTGAGAGTGATAGAGTGCCTCTGAGAGTGTCAGAGAGTGTCAGAGGGAGATAGAGAGTGATAGAGAGTGTCTGAGAGTGTCTGAGAGTGTCAGTGAGTGTCAGAGAGTGATAGAGAGTGTCTGAGAGTGTCAGAGAGTGATAGAGAGTGATAGAGAGTGTCAGAGAGTGATTACGTGTGTCAGATAGTGTTAGAGAGTGATACAGAGTGATGGAGAGTATCTGAGACTGTCTGTGAGTGTCAGAGAGTGTCAGAGAGTGTCAGAGAGTGTCAGAGAGTGACAAAGGGTGATAGAAAGTGTCTGAGAGTGCCAGAGAGTGTCAGAGAGTGTCATAGAATGATAAAGAGTGTCTGAGTGTGGCACAGAGTGTCTGAGTTTGTCAGAGAGAGTCAGAGAGTGATAGAGAGTTACAGAGAGTGTCAGAGAGTGTCAGAGAGTGATAGAGAGTGATCGAGAGTGTCAGAGAGTGTCAGAGAGTGTCAGAGAGTGATAGAGAGTGATAGAGAGTGTCTGAGAGTGTCAGAGAGTGTCAGAGAGTGTCAGAGAGTGTCAGAGAGTGAGAGAGAGTGTATAAGAGTGTCTGAGAGTGTCAGTGAGTGTCAGAGAGTGATAGAGAGTGATAGAGAGTGTCAGAGTGCGATAGAGAGTGTCAGAGAATGTCAGAGTGTGACAGAGAGCGTCAGAGAATGTCAGAGTGTGATAGAGAGTGTCAGAGAATGTCAGATATTGATAGAGAGTGTCAGAGAGTGATAGAGAGAGATAGAGAGTGTCAGAGAGTGTCAGAGAGTGTCAGAGTGTGTCAGAGAGTGATGAAGAATGTTAGAGAGTGCCAGAGAGTGTCAGAGAGTGATAGAGAGTGATTGAGTGTGATAGAGCATGTCTGAGAGTGATATAGAGATTGTCTGAGAGCGTCAGAGAGTGTCAGAGCGTGATAGAGCATGTCTGAGAGAGATAGAGAGTGTCTGAGAGTGATAGAGAGTTACAGAGAGTGTCAGAGTGTGTCAGAGAGTGATAGAGAGTGATCGAGAGTGTCAGAGAGTGTCAGAGAGTGTCAGAGAGTGATAGAGAGCGTCTGAGAGTGTCAGAGAGTGTCTGAGAGTGTCAGAGAGTGTCAGAGAGTGAGAGAGAGTGTATAAGAGTGTCTGAGAGTGTCAGTGAGTGTCAGAGAGTGATAGAGAGTGTCAGAGAGTGTCAGAGAGTGTCAGAGAGTGTCAGAGAATGATAGAGAGTGATAGAGATTTTCAGAGAGTGTCACTGAGTGATAGAGAGTGTCAGAGAGTTATAGAGAGGGTCTGAGAGTGTCAGAGAGTGTCAGAGTGTGTCAGAGAGTGATGAGGAATGTTAGAGAGTGTCAGAGAGTGTCAGAGAGTGATAGAGAGTGATTGAGTGTGTCTGAGAGCGTCAGAGAGTGTCAGAGAGTGATAGAGAGTGTCTGAGAGTGATAGAGAGTGTCTGAGAGTGTCTGAGAGCGTCAGAGATTGTCAGAGAGCGTCTGACAGCGTCAGAGAGTGTCAGAGAGTGTCTGAGTGCGTCAGAGACTGTCTGAGAGCGTCAAAGAGCGTTAGAGTGTGATAGAGAGTGATAGAGAGTGTCTGAGAGTGTCTGAGAGTGACAGAGAGAGTCTGAATGTGTCTGAGAGTGTCAGTGAGTGTCAGAGAGTGATAGAGAGTGTCAGAGAGTGTGAGAGAGTGACAGAGAGTGTCAGAGAGTGATAGAGAGTGTCTGAGAATGTCAGAGAGTGATAGAGAGTGTCACAGAGTGATAGAGAGTGTCTGAGAGTCTCAGAGAGTGAGAGAGAGTTTCTGTGAGTGTCAGATAGTGTCAGAGAGTGATAGAGAGTGATAGAGAGTGTCTGAGAGTTTCAGAGAGTGACAGAGTATGTGAGAGTGTCAGAGAGTGATAGAGAGTGTCAGAGAGTGATAGAGAGTTTCTGAGAATGTCAGAGAGTGATAGAGAGTGTCAGAGAGTGATAGAGAGTGTCTGAGAATGTCAGAGAGTGATAGAGAGTGTCAGAGAGTGTCAGAGAGTGTCAGAGAGTGACAAAGGGTGATAGAAAGTGTCTGAGAGTGCCAGAGAGTGTCAGAGAGTGTCATAGAATGATAAAGAGTGTCAGAGTGTGGCACAGAGTGTCTGAGATTGTCAGAGAGAGTCAGTGAGTGATAGAGAGTTACAGAGAGTGTCAGAGAGTGTCAGAGAGTGATAGAGAGTGATCGAGAGTGTCAGAGAGTGTCAGAGAGTGTCAGAGAGTGATAGAGAGTGATAGAGAGTGTCAGAGAGTGTGAGAGAGTGACAGAGAGTGTCAGAGAGTGATAGAGAGTGTCTGAGAATGTCAGAGAGTGATAGAGAGTGTCACAGAGTGATAGAGAGTGTCTGAGAGTCTCAGAGAGTGAGAGAGAGTTTCTGTGAGTGTCAGATAGTGTCAGAGAGTGATAGAGAGTGTCTGAGAGTTTCAGAGAGTGTCAGAGTATGTGAGAGTGTCAGAGAGTGATAGAGAGTGTCAGAGAGTGATAGAGAGTGTCTGAGAATGTCAGAGAGTGATAGAAAGTGTCAGAGAGTGATAGAGAGTGTCTGAGAATGTCAGAGAGTGATAGAGAGTGTCAGAGAGTGATAGAGAGTGTCTGAGAGTCTCAGAGAGTGAGAGAGAGTTTCTGTGAGTGTCAGATAGTGTCAGAGAGTGACAGAGAGTGATAGAGAGTGTCTGAGATTGTCAGAGAGTGTCAGTGTATGTGAGAGTGCCAGAGAGCGATAGAGAGTGTCAGAGAGTGATAGAGAGTGTCAGAGAGTGTCAGAGAGTGATAGAGAGAGTCTGAGCGTGTCTGAGAGTGACAGAGAGTGTCTGAGAGTGTCCGTGAGTGTCAGAGAGTGATAGAGTGTCTGAGACTGTCAGAGAGTGATAGAGAGTGTTAGACAGTGTCTGAGACAGTCAGAGAGTGTCAGAGAGTGATCGAGAGTGTCAGAGAGTATCAGAGAGTGTCAGAGAGAGATAGAGAGTGATAGAGCGTGTCAGAGAGTGTCATAGAGTGATAGAGAGTGTCAGAGAGTCTCAGAGAGTGTCAGAGAGTGATAGAGAGTGATAGAGAGTGTCAGAGTGTGTCAGAGAGTGTCATAGAGTGATAGAGAGTGTCAGATTGTGTCACAGAATGTCTGAGAGTGTCAGAGAGTGTCAGAGTGCGATAGAGAGTGTCATAGAGTGTCATTGAGTGATAGAGATTTTCAAAGAGTACAGAGAGTGATCGAGAGTGTCAGAGAGTGCTAGAGTGTGTCAGAGAGTGATAGAGAGTGTCAGAGAGTGATAGAGAGTGATAGAGAGTGTCAGAGAGTGATTACGTGTGTCAGAGAGTGTTAGAGAGTGATACAGAGTGATGGAGAGTATCTGAGACTGTCTGTGAGTGTCAGAGAGTGTCAGAGAGTGTCAGAGAGTGTCAGAGAGTGACAAAGGGTGATAGAAAGTGTCTGAGAGTGCCAGAGAGTGTCAGAGAGTGTCATAGAATGATAAAGAGTGTCAGAGTGTGGCACAGAGTGTCTGAGATTGTCAGAGAGAGTCAGTGAGTGATAGAGAGTTACAGAGAGTGTCAGAGAGTGTCAGAGAGTGATAGAGAGTGATCGAGAGTGTCAGAGAGTGTCAGAGAGTGTCAGAGAGTGATAGAGAGTGATAGAGAGTGTCAGAGAGTGTGAGAGAGTGACAGAGAGTGTCAGAGAGTGATAGAGAGTGTCTGAGAATGTCAGAGAGTGATAGAGAGTGTCACAGAGTGATAGAGAGTGTCTGAGAGTCTCAGAGAGTGAGAGAGAGTTTCTGTGAGTGTCAGATAGTGTCAGAGAGTGATAGAGAGTGTCTGAGAGTTTCAGAGAGTGTCAGAGTATGTGAGAGTGTCAGAGAGTGATAGAGAGTGTCAGAGAGTGATAGAGAGTGTCTGAGAATGTCAGAGAGTGATAGAGAGTGTCAGAGAGTGATAGAGAGTGTCTGAGAATGTCAGAGAGTGATAGAGAGTGTCAGAGAGTGATAGAGAGTGTCTGAGAGTCTCAGAGAGTGAGAGAGAGTTTCTGTGAGTGTCAGATAGTGTCAGAGAGTGACAGAGAGTGATAGAGAGTGTCTGAGATTGTCAGAGAGTGTCAGTGTATGTGAGAGTGCCAGAGAGCGATAGAGAGTGTCAGAGAGTGATAGAGAGTGTCAGAGAGTGTCAGAGAGTGATAGAGAGAGTCTGAGCGTGTCTGAGAGTGACAGAGAGTGTCTGAGAGTGTCCGTGAGTGTCAGAGAGTGATAGAGTGTCTGAGACTGTCAGAGAGTGATAGAGAGTGTTAGACAGTGTCTGAGACAGTCAGAGAGTGTCAGAGAGTGATAGAGAGTGATCGAGAGTGTCAGAGAGTATCAGAGAGCGTCAGAGAGAGATAGAGAGTGATAGAGCGTGTCAGAGAGTGTCATAGAGTGATAGAGAGTGTCAGAGAGTCTCAGAGAGTGTCAGAGAGTGATAGAGAGTGATAGAGAGTGTCAGAGTGTGTCAGAGAGTGTCATAGAGTGATAGAGAGTGTCAGATTGTGTCACAGAATGTCTGAGAGTGTCAGAGAGTGTCAGAGTGCGATAGAGAGTGTCATAGAGTGTCATTGAGTGATAGAGATTTTCAAAGAGTACAGAGAGTGATCGAGAGTGTCAGAGAGTGCTAGAGTGTGTCAGAGAGTGATAGAGAGTGTCAGAGAGTGATAGAGAGTGATAGAGAGTGTCAGAGAGTGATTACGTGTGTCAGAGAGTGTTAGAGAGTGATACAGAGTGATGGAGAGTATCTGAGACTGTCTGTGAGTGTCAGAGAGTGTCAGAGAGTGTCAGAGAGTGTCAGAGAGTGACAAAGGGTGATAGAAAGTGTCTGAGAGTGCCAGAGAGTGTCAGAGAGTGTCATAGAATGATAAAGAGTGTCAGAGTGTGGCACAGAGTGTCTGAGTTTGTCAGAGAGAGTCAGAGAGTGATAGAGAGTTACAGAGAGTGTCAGAGAGTGTCAGAGAGTGATAGAGAGTGATCGAGAGTGTCAGAGAGTGTCAGAGAGTGTCAGAGAGTGATAGAGAGTGATAGAGAGTGTCTGAGAGTGTCAGAGAGTGTCAGAGAGTGTCAGAGAGTGTCAGAGAGTGAGAGAGAGTGTATAAGAGTGTCTGAGAGTGTCAGTGAGTGTCAGAGAGTGATAGAGAGTGATAGAGAGTGTCAGAGTGCGATAGAGAGTGTCAGAGAATGTCAGAGTGTGACAGAGAGCGTCAGAGAATGTCAGAGTGTGATAGAGAGTGTCAGAGAATGTCAGATATTGATAGAGAGTGTCAGAGAGTGATAGAGAGAGATAGAGAGTGTCAGAGAGTGTCAGAGTGTGTCAGAGAGTGATGAAGAATGTTAGAGAGTGCCAGAGAGTGTCAGAGAGTGATAGAGAGTGATTGAGTGTGATAGAGCATGTCTGAGAGTGATATAGAGATTGTCTGAGAGCGTCAGAGAGTGTCAGAGCGTGATAGAGCATGTCTGAGAGAGATAGAGAGTGTCTGAGAGTGATAGAGAGTTACAGAGAGTGTCAGAGTGTGTCAGAGAGTGATAGAGAGTGATCGAGAGTGTCAGAGAGTGTCAGAGAGTGTCAGAGAGTGATAGAGAGCGTCTGAGAGTGTCAGAGAGTGTCTGAGAGTGTCAGAGAGTGTCAGAGAGTGAGAGAGAGTGTATAAGAGTGTCTGAGAGTGTCAGTGAGTGTCAGAGAGTGATAGAGAGTGATAGAGAGTGTCAGAGTGTGATAGAGAGTGTCAGAGAATGTCAGAGTGTGACAGAGAGAGTCAGAGAATGTCAGAGTGTGATAGAGAGTGTCAGAGAATGTCAGAGAGTGATAGAGAGTGTCAGAGAGTGATGGAGAGAGATAGAGAGTTTCAGAGAGTGTCAGAGAGTGTCAGAGTGTGTCAGAGAGTGATGAAGAATGTTAGAGAGTGCCAGAGAGTGTCAGAGCGTGTCAGAGCGTGATAGAGCATGTCTGAGAGTGATAGAGAGTGTCTGAGAGCGTCAGAGAGTGTCAGAGAGTGATAGAGAGTGATGGAGAGCGTCAGAGAGTGTCATAGAGTATTAGAGAGTGTCAGAGTGTGTCACAGAGTGTCTGAGTGTGTCAGAGAGTGTCAGAGAGTGATAGAGATTGATAGAGAGTGTCACAGTGTGTCATTGAGTGATAGAGAGTGTCAGAGAGTGTCAGAGAGCGAGAGAGAGTGTCAGAGAGTGATATAGATTGTCAGAGATTGATAGAGAGTGTCTGAGAGTGTCTGAGAGTGACAGAGTGCGAAGGAGAGTGTCTGAGAGTGTCAGTGAGTGTCAGAGAGTGATAGAGAGGTTTTGAGTGTGTCAGTGAGTGATTGAGAGTGATAGAGTGCCTCTGAGAGTGTCAGAGAGTGTCAGAGGGAGATAGAGAGTGATAGAGAGTGTCTGAGAGTGTCTGAGAGTGTCAGTGAGTGTCAGAGAGTGATAGAGAGTGTCTGAGAGTGTCAGAGAGTGATAGAGAGTGATAGAGAGTGTCAGAGAGTGATTACGTGTGTCAGAGAGTGTTAGAGAGTGATACAGAGTGATGGAGAGTATCTGAGACTGTCTGTGAGTGTCAGAGAGTGTCAGAGAGTGTCAGAGAGTGTCAGAGAGTGACAAAGGGTGATAGAAAGTGTCTGAGAGTGCCAGAGAGTGTCAGAGAGTGTCATAGAATGATAAAGAGTGTCAGAGTGTGGCACAGAGTGTCTGAGTTTGTCAGAGAGAGTCAGAGAGTGATAGAGAGTTACAGAGAGTGTCAGAGAGTGTCAGAGAGTGATAGAGAGTGATCGAGAGTGTCAGAGAGTGTCAGAGAGTGTCAGAGAGTGATAGAGAGTGATAGAGAGTGTCTGAGAGTGTCAGAGAGTGTCAGAGAGTGTCAGAGAGTGTCAGAGAGTGAGAGAGAGTGTATAAGAGTGTCTGAGAGTGTCAGTGAGTGTCAGAGAGTGATAGAGAGTGATAGAGAGTGTCAGAGTGCGATAGAGAGTGTCAGAGAATGTCAGAGTGTGACAGAGAGCGTCAGAGAATGTCAGAGTGTGATAGAGAGTGTCAGAGAATGTCAGATATTGATAGAGAGTGTCAGAGAGTGATAGAGAGAGATAGAGAGTGTCAGAGAGTGTCAGAGAGTGTCAGAGTGTGTCAGAGAGTGATGAAGAATGTTAGAGAGTGCCAGAGAGTGTCAGAGAGTGATAGAGAGTGATTGAGTGTGATAGAGCATGTCTGAGAGTGATATAGAGATTGTCTGAGAGCGTCAGTGAGTGTCAGAGCGTGATAGAGCATGTCTGAGAGAGATAGAGAGTGTCTGAGAGTGATAGAGAGTTACAGAGAGTGTCAGAGTGTGTCAGAGAGTGATAGAGAGTGATCGAGAGTGTCAGAGAGTGTCAGAGAGTGTCAGAGAGTGATAGAGAGCGTCTGAGAGTGTCAGAGAGTGTCTGAGAGTGTCAGAGAGTGTCAGAGAGTGAGAGAGAGTGTATAAGAGTGTCTGAGAGTGTCAGTGAGTGTCAGAGAGTGATAGAGAGTGATAGAGAGTGTCAGAGTGTGATAGAGAGTGTCAGAGAATGTCAGAGTGTGACAGAGAGAGTCAGAGAATGTCAGAGTGTGATAGAGAGTGTCAGAGAATGTCAGAGAGTGATAGAGAGTGTCAGAGAGTGATGGAGAGAGATAGAGAGTTTCAGAGAGTGTCAGAGAGTGTCAGAGTGTGTCAGAGAGTGATGAAGAATGTTAGAGAGTGCCAGAGAGTGTCAGAGAGTGTCAGAGCGTGATAGAGCATGTCTGAGAGTGATAGAGAGTGTCTGAGAGCGTCAGAGAGTGTCAGAGAGTGATAGAGAGTGATGGAGAGCGTCAGAGAGTGTCATAGAGTATTAGAGAGTGTCAGAGTGTGTCACAGAGTGTCTGAGTGTGTCAGAGAGTGTCAGAGAGTGATAGAGATTGATAGAGAGTGTCACAGTGTGTCATTGAGTGATAGAGAGTGTCAGAGAGTGTCAGAGAGCGATAGAGAGTGTCAGAGAGTGATATAGATTGTCAGAGATTGATAGAGAGTGTCTGAGAGTGTCTGAGAGTGACAGAGTGCGAAGGAGAGTGTCTGAGAGTGTCAGTGAGTGTCAGAGAGTGATAGAGAGGTTTTGAGTGTGTCAGTGAGTGATTGAGAGTGATAGAGTGCCTCTGAGAGTGTCAGAGAGCGTCAGAGGGAGATAGAGAGTGATAGAGAGTGTCTGAGAGTGTCTGAGAGTGTCAGTGAGTGTCAGAGAGTGATAGAGAGTGTCTGAGAGTGTCAGAGAGTGATAGAGAGTGATAGAGAGCCGCTGAGATTGTCAGAGAGTGTCAGAGAGCGATAGAGAGTGTCAGAGAGTGATAGAGAGTGTCAGAGAGTGATAGAGAGTGTCTGAGAATGTCAGATAGTGATAGAGAGTGTCAGAGAGTGATAGAGAGAGATAGAGAGTGTCAGAGAGTGTCAGAGTGTGTCAGAGAGTGATGAAGAATGTTAGAGAGTGCCAGAGAGTGTCAGAGAGTGATAGAGAGTGATTGAGTGTGATAGAGCATGTCTGAGAGTGATAGAGAGTGTCTGAGAGCGTCAGAGAGTGTCAGAGCGTGATAGAGCATGTCTGAGAGTGACAGAGAGTGTCTGAGAGTGATAGAGAGTTACAGAGAGTGTCAGAGAGTGTCAGAGAGTGATAGAGAGTGATCGAGAGTGTCAGAGAGTGTCAGAGAGTGTCAGAGAGTGATAGAGAGTGTCTGAGAGTGTCAGAGAGTGTCAGAGAGTAAGAGAGAGTGTATAAGAGTGTCTGAGAGTGTCAGTGAGTGTCAGAGAGTGATAGAGAGTGATAGAGAGTGTCAGAGTGTGATAGAGAGTGTCAGAGAATGTCAGATAGTGATAGAGAGTGTCAGAGAGTGATAGAGAGAGATAGAGAGTGTCAGAGAGTGTCAGAGAGTGTCAGAGTGTGTCAGAGAGTGATGAAGAATGTTAGAGAGTGCCAGAGAGTGTCAGAGAGTGATAGAGAGTGATTGAGTGTGATAGAGCATATCTGAGAGTGATAGAGAGTGTCTGAGAGCGTCAGAGAGTGTCAGAGCGTGATAGAGCATGCCTGAGAGTGATAGAGAGTGTCTGAGAGTGATAGAGAGTTACAGAGAGTGTCAGAGAGCGATAGAGAGTGTCAGAGAGTGTTATAGATTGTCAGAGATTGATAGAGAGTGTCTGAGAGTGTCTGAGAGTGACAGAGTGCGAAGGAGAGTGTCTGAGAGTGTCAGTGAGTGTCAGAGAGTGATAGAGAGGTTTTGAGTGTGTCAGTGAGTGATTGAGAGTGATAGAGTGCCTCTGAGAGTGTCAGAGAGTGTCAGAGGGAGATAGAGAGTGATAGAGAGTGTCTGAGAGTGTCTGAGAGTGTCAGTGAGTGTCAGAGAGTGATAGAGAGTGTCTGAGAGTGTCAGAGAGTGATAGAGAGTGATAGAGAGCCGCTGAGATTGTCAGAGAGTGTCAGAGAGCGATAGAGAGTGTCAGAGAGTGATAGAGAGTGTCAGAGAGTGATAGAGAGTGTCTGAGAATGTCAGATAGTGATAGAGAGTGTCAGAGAGTGATAGAGAGAGATAGAGAGTGTCAGAGAGTGTCAGAGTGTGTCAGAGAGTGATGAAGAATGTTAGAGAGTGCCAGAGAGTGTCAGAGAGTGATAGAGAGTGATTGAGTGTGATAGAGCATGTCTGAGAGTGATAGAGAGTGTCTGAGAGCGTCAGAGAGTGTCAGAGCGTGATAGAGCATGTCTGAGAGTGATAGAGAGTGTCTGAGAGTGATAGAGAGTTACAGAGAGTGTCAGAGAGTGTCAGAGAGTGATAGAGAGTGATCGAGAGTGTCAGAGAGTGTCAGAGAGTGTCAGAGAGTGATAGAGAGTGTCTGAGAGTGTCAGAGAGTGTCAGAGAGTGAGAGAGAGTGTATAAGAGTGTCTCAGAGTGTCAGTGAGTGTCAGAGAGTGATAGAGAGTGATAGAGAGTGTCAGAGTGTGATAGAGAGTGTCAGAGAATGTCAGATAGTGATAGAGAGTGTCAGAGAGTGATAGAGAGAGATAGAGAGTGTCAGAGAGTGTCAGAGAGTGTCAGAGTGTGTCAGAGAGTGATGAAGAATGTTAGAGAGTGCCAGAGAGTGTCAGAGAGTGATAGAGAGTGATTGAGTGTGATAGAGCATATCTGAGAGTGATAGAGAGTGTCTGAGAGCGTCAGAGAGTGTCAGAGCGTGATAGAGCATGTCTGAGAGTGATAGAGAGTGTCTGAGAGTGATAGAGAGTTACAGAGAGTGTCAGAGAGTGTCAGAGAGTGTCAGAGTGTGTCAGAGAGTGATGAAGAATGTTAGAGAGTGCCAGAGAGTGTCAGAGAGTGTCAGAGCGTGATAGAGCATGTCTGAGAGTGATAGAGAGTGTCTGAGAGCGTCAGAGAGTGTCAGAGAGTGATAGAGAGTGATAGAGAGCGTCAGAGAGTGTCATAGAGTATTAGAGAGTGTCAGAGTGTGTCACAGAGTGTCTGAGTGTGTCAGAGAGTGTCAGAGAGTGATAGAGATTGATAGAGAGTGTCACAGTGTGTCATTGAGTGATAGAGAGTGTCAGAGAGTGTCAGAGAGTGATAGAGAGTGTCAGAGAGTGATATAGATTGTCAGAGATTGATAGAGAGTGTCTGAGAGTGTCTGAGAGTGACAGAGTGCGAAGGAGAGTGTCTGAGAGTGTCAGTGAGTGTCAGAGAGTGATGGAGAGGTTTTGAGTGTGTCAGTGAGTGATTGAGAGTGATAGAGTGCCTCTGAGAGTGTCAGAGAGTGTCAGAGGGAGATAGAGAGTGATAGAGAGTGTCTGAGAGTGTCTGAGAGTGTCAGTGAGTGTCAGAGAGTGATAGAGAGTGTCTGAGAGTGTCAGAGAGTGATAGAGAGTGATAGAGAGCCGCTGAGATTGTCAGAGAGTGTCAGAGAGCGATAGAGAGTGTCAGAGAGTGATAGAGAGTGTCAGAGAGTGATAGAGAGTGTCAGAGAGTGATAGAGAGTGTCTGAGAATGTCAGATAGTGATAGAGAGTGTCAGAGAGTGATAGAGAGAGATAGAGAGTGTCAGAGAGTGTTAGAGAGTGTCAGAGTGTGTCAGAGAGTGCTGAAGAATGTTAGAGAGTGCCAGAGAGTGTCAGAGAGTGATAGAGAGTGATTGAGTGTGATAGAGCATGTCTGAGAGTGATAGAGATTGTCTGAGAGCGTCAGAGAGTGTCAGAGCGTGATAGAGCATGTCTGAGAGTGATAGAGAGTGTCTGAGAGTGATAGAGAGTTACAGAGAGTGTCAGAGAGTGTCAGAGAGTGATAGAGAGTGATCGAGAGTGTCAGAGAGTGTCAGAGTGTGTCAGAGAGTGATAGAGAGTGTCTGAGAGTGTCAGAGAGTGTCTGAGAGTGTCAGAGAGTGTCAGAGAGTGAGAGAGAGTGCTCATTTCCCGGCGGAGCAGCAGGAGAAGGTAGCGACTCTTCGGTGGGTGAGTGAAGGCATCAGGAGCTGTGTTTTAAAAGTAAGTACTTACTGTTTTACTTACTGTTTTCCTTGTCTTTGAGTTTCTTTTGGCGCCGGAGGAACCGGAAGCTGGTCGGCAGCGAGGACTCCTGGGTAGGTATTTTCCTTAAAGGTGCGGAGCTGAGTAAACCCGAGCCACTACACATGTAGTGTCTCCCACCCATCCTCCTCCTCTAACCTAATAATAAGACCCTTTTTACCCTCCTCCTCTAACCAAAAAGGACTGAGCAGGTAAGCTATTTACTGTTTTTGTTAATATCTATAGTTGTACTTAACTAAGGGGTAATTGAATAAAAGAAATGGCAGCCAGTGTAGTGTATTGCTCCTCCTGCAGAATGTTCGAGGTGAGGGAAACCTCCGGTGGCCCTGCCGACTTCACCTGCTGGAAGTGCATCCGTCTCCAGCTCCTATCAGACCGTGTTAGGGAATTGGAGCTGGAGCTGGATGAACTGAGGATCATTCGGGAAGCTGAGGGGTTGATAGATAGAAGCTACACGGAGGTCGTTACTCCACAAATCAAAGGCAGCTGGGTAACAGTTAGAGGTGGGAAGAGGTCAGTGCAGGGATCTCCTGTGGTCGTTCCCCTCAACAACAAGTATACAGTTTTAGATACTGTTGGGGGGGACGGCCTATCGGGGGCAGGCTGCAGTGACCAGGCCTCTGGCACGGGGTCCTGCACTGTGGCTCAGAAGGGAAGGAGGGAGAATGGGAGAGCACTAGTCATCGGGGACTCGATGGTGAGGAGTACGGACAGGCGGTTCTGTGGGCGCAGGCGAGACGCACGGATGGTTTGTTGCCTCCCTGGTGCCAGGGTCCGTGATGTTTGTGATCGCGTCTTCAGGATCCTTAAAGGGGAGGGGGAGCAGCCAGAGGTCGTGGTGCACATTGGCACCAACGACGTAGGAAGGAAGGGTGGCACAGATGTTAGAAGTGAGTTTAGGGAGTTAGGCTGGAAGCTGAAAGCTCGGACGGACAGAGTTGTTATCTCTGGTTTGTTGCCGGCGCCACGTGATAGTGAGGCTAGGAATAGGGAGAGAGCACAGCTGAACACGTGGCTGCAGGAATGGTGTAGGAGGGAGGGCTTCCAGTTCTTGGATAATTGGACTGCATTCTGGGGAAGATGGGACCTGTTCAAACAGGACGGGCTGCATCTGAACCAGAGGGGCACCAATATCCTGGGAGGGAGGTTTGCTAGTACTGTTCGGGAGGGTTTAAACTAGTTTGGGAGGGGGATGGGAACCGGACTTGTAATCCAGGGACCAGTGGGTCCACTCAGAAAGACAAAGAGTGTAGTGAGGTATTGGGGAAGGTAGCACTGTCACAGAGGACAGATGGGCACGGAGAAGGGTTAAAGTGCGTATACTTCAACGCAAGAAGCATCAGGAATAAGGTGAGTGAATTGAAGGCGTGGATGGGCACTTGGGACTACGATGTTGTGGCCATCACTGAAACGTGGATAGGTGAGGGGGAGGAATGGTTTTTGGAGCTACCTGGTTATAGATGTTTTCATAAGATTAGGAATGGTGGTAAAAGAGGTGGGGGGTGGCATTGTTAGTTAGAAATAGTGTAACAACTGCTGAAAGAATTTTCGAGGAGGATCTGCCGACTGAGGCACTGTGGGTTGAGGTCAGGAACAGGAAAGGAGCAGTCACCTTGATGGGAGTTTTCTATAGGCCCCCCAATAGCAGCAGGGAGGTGGAAGAGCAGATTGGGAAACAGATTTTGGAAAGGAGCAGAAGTCACAGGGTAGTAATTATGGGGGATTTCAACTTCCCAAATATTGATTGGCAACTCTTTAGATCGAATAGTTTGGATGGGGTAGTGTTTGTGCAGTATGTCCAGGAAGCTTTTCTGACTCAGTATGTAGACTGCCCGACCAGAGGGGAGGCAATATTGGATTTGGTACTAGGTAATGAACCAGGGCAAGTGATAGAGCTGTTGGTGGGCGAGCACTTTGGAGATAGTGATCACAATTCTGTAGCATTCACTGTGGTAATGGAGAGGGATAGGTATGTGCAACAGGGCAAGGTTTACAATTGGGGGAAGGGTAGATATGATGCTGTCAGGCAGGAACTGAGGAGCATAAGTTGGGAGCATATGCTGGCAGGGAAGGGCACGGTCGAAATGTGGAACTTTTTCAAGGAGCAGATAGTAGGGGCCATTGATAAGCATGTCCCTGTCAGACAGGGAAGGGATGGTCATGTGAGGGAACCGTGGTTGACAAGAGAGGTTGAGAGTCTTGTTAGGAAGAAGAAGGATGCGTATATAAAGTTGAGGAAAAAGGGCACAGGCATAGCTCTGGAGGGATACAAGATGGCCAGGAAGGATCTGAAGAAAGGGATTAGGAGAGCTAAGAGAGGGCATGAAAAATGCTTGGCGGGTAGGATAAAAGAAAACCCCAAGGCCTTTTACGCGTATGTCAGAAATATGAGGATGACTAGGGGGACCATAGGTCCGGTCAAGGACAATAGCGGGAGACTGTGTGTTGAGCCGGAAGAGATAAGTGAGGTTTTGAATGAGTACTTCTCTTCGGTATTTACGAATGAGAAGGGGTGTATTACTGAAGAGGACGGTGTGAAACAGACTGGTAAGCTCGAGGAAGTGCTCGTTAGGAGGGAAGATGTGTTGGGGTTTTTGAATAACTTGAAGATAGACAAGTCTCCCGGGCCTGACGGGGTATATCCAAGGATGTTATGGGAAGCAAGGGATGAAATTGCAGAGCCGCTGGCAATGATCTTTTCATCTTCTCTGCTGACGGGGGTGGTACCAGGTGATTGGAGGGTGGCAAATGTTGTGCCCCTGTTCAAGAAAGGGAATAGGAACAACCCTGGGAATTACAGGCCAGTTAGTCTTACTTCGGTGGTAGGCAAGTTGATGGAAAAGGTGCTGAGGGATAGGATTTCTGAGCATCTGGAAAGACACTGCTTGATTCGGGACAGTCAGCACGGTTTTGTGAGGGGTAGGTCTTGCCTCACAAGCCTGATTGAATTCTTTGAGCAGGTGACCAAGCAAGTGGATGAGGGTAAACCAGTGGATGTGGTGTACATGGATTTTAGTAAGGCATTTGATAAGGTCCCCCATGGTAGACTTATGGAGAAAGTCAGGAGGCATGGGATAGTGGGGAATGTGGCCAGTTGGATTAAGAATTGGCTAACTGATAGAAGGCAGAGAGTGGTCTTAGATGGTAAATACTCAGCCTGGAGCCCAGTTACCAGTGGCGTGCCGCAGGGATCAGTTCTGGGTCCTCTCCTCTTTGTGATTTTTATTAACGACTTGGATGAGGACGTCGAAGGGTGGGTCAGTAAATTTGCAGATGATACAAAGGTTGGTGGAGTTGTGGATACCGAGGAGGGCTATTGTCGTCTGCAAAGGGACTTGGATAGGTTGCAGTGCTGGGCTGAAAAGTGGCAGATGGAGTTTAACCCTGAAAAGTGTGAGGTCGTCCATTTTGGAAGGACAAACATGAATGCAAAATACTGGGTTAACGGTAGGGTTCTTGGGCATGTGGAGGAGCAGAGAGACCTTGGGGTCTATGTGCATAGATCATTGAAAGTTGCAACTCAAGTGGATAGGGCTGTGAAGAAGGCATATGGGGTGTTAGCGTTCATTAGCAGAGGGATTGAATTTAAGAGCCGTGAGGTGATGATGCAGCTGTACAGGACCTTGGTAAGGCCTCATTTGGAGTACTGTGTGCAGTTCTGGTCGCCTCATTTTAGGAAGGATGTGGAAGCCTTGGAGAGGGTGCAGAGGAGATTTACCAGGATGTTGCCTGGAATGGAGAATAAGTCTTACGAGGAAAGGCTGAACATTCTAGGCCTCTTCTCATTAGAAAGGAGAAGGATGAGGGGTGACATGATAGAGGTTTATAAGATGATCAGGGGAATAGATAGGGTAGACAGTCAGAAACTTTTTCCCCGGGTGGAGCAGAGCGTTACAAGGGGTCATAAATTTAAGGTGAAGGGTGGGAGATATAAGGGGGATGTCAGGGGAAGGTTCTTTACCCAGAGAGTGGTCGAGGCATGGAATGCCTTGCCCGGGGAAGTTGTTGAGTCAGAAACTTTAGGGACTTTCAAAAGGCTTTTGGATAGGTATATGGATAAAGGAGAATGATGGGGTATAGATTAAATTGTCCTTGACAGAGGACAAAGGATCGGCACAACATTGTGGGCCGAAGGGCCTGTTCTGTGCTGTATGTTCTATGTTCTATGTTCTATGTTCTATAAGAGTGTCTGAGAGTGTCAGTGAGTGTCAGAGAGTGATAGAGAGTGATAGAGAGTGTCAGAGTGTGATAGAGAGTGTCAGAGAATGTCAGATAGTGATAGAGAGTGTCAGAGAGTGATAGAGAGAGATAGAGAGTGTCAGAGAGTGTCAGAGAGTGTCAGAGTGTGTCAGAGAGTGATGAAGAATGTTAGAGAGTGCCAGAGAGTGTCAGAGAGTGATAGAGAGTGATTGAGTGTGATAGAGCATATCTGAGAGTGATAGAGAGTGTCTGAGAGCGTCAGAGAGTGTCAGAGCGTGATAGAGCATGTCTGAGAGTGATAGAGAGTGTCTGAGAGTGATAGAGAGTTACAGAGAGTGTCAGAGAGTGTCAGAGAGTGTCAGAGAGTGATCGAGAGTGTCAGAGAGTGTCAGAGAGTGATAGAGAGTGTCTGAGAGTGTCAGAGAGTGTCTGAGAGTGTCTGAGAGTGTCAGAGAGTGTCAGAGAGTGAGAGAGAGTGTATAAGAGTGTCTGAGAGTGTCAGTGAGTGTCAGAGAGTGATAGAGAGTGATAGAGAGTGTCAGAGTGTGATAGAGAGTGTCAGAGAATGTCAGAGTGTGATAGAGAGAGTCAGAGAATGTCAGAGTGTGATAGAGAGTGTCAGAGAATGTCAGAGAGTGATAGAGAATGTCAGAGAGTGATAGAGAGAGATAGAGAGTGTCAGAGAGTGTCAGAGAGTGTCAGAGTGTGTCAGAGAGTGATGAAGAATGTTAGAGAGTGCCAGAGAGTGTCAGAGAGTGTCAGAGCGTGATAGAGCATGTCTGAGAGTGATAGAGAGTGATAGAGAGCGTCAGAGAGTGTCATAGAGTATTAGAGAGTGTCAGAGTTTGTCACAGAGTGTCGGAGTGTGTCAGAGAGTGTCAGAGAGTGATAGAGATTGATAGAGAGTGTCACAGAGTGTCATTGAGTGATAGAGAGTGTCAGAGAGTGTCAGAGAGCGATAGAGAGTGTCAGAGAGTGATATAGATTGTCAGAGATTGATAAAGAGTGTCTGAGAGTGTCTGAGAGTGACAGAGAGCGAAGGAGAGTGTCTGAGAGTGTCAGTGAGTGTCAGAGAGTGATAGAGAGTTTTTGAGTGTGTCAGTGAGTGATTGAGAGTGATAGAGTGCCTCTGAGAGTGTCAGAGAGTGTCAGAGGGAGATAGAGAGTGATAGAGAGTGTCTGAGAGTGTCTGAGAGTGTCAGAGAGTGATAGAGAGTGTCAGAGAGTGATAGAGAGTGTCTGAGAGTAACAGAGAGTGAAAGAGAGTGATAGAGAGCCTCTGAGAGTGTCAGAGAGTGTCAGAGAGTGATAGAGAGTGTCTGAGAGGGTCTGAGAGTGACAGACAGAGACAGAGAGTGTCTGAGAGTGTCAGGGAGTTTCAGAGTGTGATAGAGAGCCTCTGAGATTGTCAGAGAGTGTCAGAGAGTGATAGAGAGTGATAGAGAGTGATAGAGAGTGTCAGAGAGTGTCAGATTGTGTCAGAGTGTGTCAGAGGGTGTCAGAGAGTGTAAGAGCGTGATAGAGAGTGATAGAGAGTGTCAGAGAGAGTCAGACAGAGTCATAGAGTGTCAGAGAGTGATAGAGAGTGACAGAGAGTATCAGAGTGTGTCACAGAGTGACTGAGTGTGTCAGAGAGTGTCAGAGAGTGATAGAGTGTGATGGAGAGTGTCACAGAGTGTCATTGAGTGATAGAGAGTGTCAGAGAGTGTCAGAGAGTGATAGAGAGTGATAGAGACAGTCTGAGAGTGACAGAGAGCGTCTGAGAGTGTCAGTGAGTGTCAGAGAGTGTTAGAGAGTGTCAGAGAGTGTCAGAGGGAGATAGAGATTGATAGAGAGTGTCTGAGAGTGTCTGAGAGTGACATAGTGTGACAGAGAGTGTCTGAGAGTGTCAGTGAGTGTCAGAGAGTGATAGAGAGTGTCTGAGAGTGTCAGAGAGTGATAGAGAGTGATAGAGAGCCTATGAGATTGTCAGAGAGTGTCAGAGAGCGATAGAGAGTGTCAGAGAGTGATAGAGAGTGTCAGAGAGTGATAGAGAGTGTCAGAGAGTGATAGAGAGTGTCTGAGAGTAACAGAGAGTGAAAGAGAGTGATAGAGAGCCTCTGAGAGTGTCAGAGAGTGTCAGCGAGTGATAGAGAGTGTCTGAGAGGGTCTGAGAGTGACAGACAGAGACAGAGAGTGTCTGAGAGTGTCAGTGAGTTTCAGAGTGTGATAGAGAGCCTCTGAGATTGTCAGAGAGTGTCAGAGAGTGAGAGAGAGTGATAGAGAGTGATAGAGAGTGATAGAGAGTGTCAGAGAGTGTCAGAGAGTGTCAGATTGTGTCAGAGTGTGTCAGAGGGTGTCAGAGAGTGTAAGAGCGTGATAGAGAGTGTCATAGAGAGTCAGACAGAGTCATAGTGTGTCAGAGAGTGATAGAGAGTGATAGCAAGCGTCAGAGAGTGCCATAGAGTGACAGAGAGTGTCAGAGTGTGTCACAGAGTGATAGAGAGTGATAGAGAGAGTCTGAGAGTGACAGAGAGCGTCTGAGAGTGTCAGTGAGTGTCAGAGAGTGATAGGGAGTGTCAGAGAGTGTCAGAGAGTGATAGAAGAGTGTCAGAGAGTGATAGAGAGTTTCTGAGAATGTCAGAGAGTGATAGGGAGTGTCAGAGAGTGATAGAGAGTGTCTGACAGTGTCGGAGAGTGAGAGAGAGAGATTCTGAGAGGTTCAGAGAGTGTCAGAGAGTGATAGAGAGTGATAGAGAGTGTCTGAGAGTGTCATAAAATGTCAGAGAGTGATAGAGAGTGTCAGAGAGTGATAGAGAGTGTCAGAGAGTGATAGAGAGTGTCTGAGAATGTCAGAGAGTGATAGAGATTGTCAGAGAGTGACAGAGAGTGTATGAGAGTTTCAGAGAGTGAGAGAGAGATTCTGAGAGTGTCAGAGAGTGTCAGAGTGTGATAGAGAGTGATAGAGAGTGTCTGAGAGTGTCAGAGAGTGTCAGATCGTGTCAGAGAGTGTCAGAGAGCGAAAGAGAGTGTCAGAGAGAGATAGAGAGTGTCAGAGAGTGATAGAGAGTGTCTGAGAATGTCTGAGAGTGACAGAGGGTGTCTGAGAGTGACTGCGAGTGTCTGAGAGTGTCAGTGAGTGTCAGAGAGTAATAGAGAGTGATAGAGAGTGATGGAGAGTGATAGAGAGTGATATAGAGTTTCAGAGTGTGTCATTGAGTGATAGAGATTGTCAGACAGTGTCAGAGTGTGATAGAGTGTGTCGGAGATTGTCAGAGAGTGATAGAGAGTGTACGAGAGTGATAGAGAGTGATAGAGAGTGTCATAGAGTATTAGAGAGTGTCAGAGTGTGTCACAGAGTGTCTGAGTGTGTCAGAGAGTGTCAGAGAGTGATAGAGATTGATAGAGAGTGTCACAGTGTGTCATTGAGTGATAGAGAGTGTCAGAGAGTGTCAGAGAGCGATAGAGAGTGTCAGAGAGTGATATAGATTGTCAGAGATTGATAGAGAGTGTCTGAGAGTGTCTGAGAGTGACAGAGTGCGAAGGAGAGTGTCTGAGAGTGTCAGTGAGTGTCAGAGAGTGATAGAGAGGTTTTGAGTGTGTCAGTGAGTGATTGAGAGTGATAGAGTGCCTCTGAGAGTGTCAGAGAGTGTCAGAGGGAGATAGAGAGTGATAGAGAGTGTCAGAGAGTGATAGAGAGTGTCTGAGAATGTCTGAGAGTGACAGAGGGTGTCTGAGAGTGACTGCGAGTGTCTGAGAGTGTCAGTGAGTGTCAGAGAGTAATAGAGAGTGATAGAGAGTGATGGAGAGTGATAGAGAGTGATATAGAGTTTCAGAGTGTGTCCTTGAGTGATAGAGATTGTCAGACAGTGTCAGAGTGTGATAGAGTGTGTCGGAGATTGTCAGAGAGTGATAGAGAGTGTAAGAGAGTGATAGAGAGTGATAGAGAGTGTCACAGAGTATTAGAGAGTGTCAGAGTGTGTCACAGAGTGTCTGAGTGTGTCAGAGAGTGTCAGAGAGTGATAGAGATTGATAGAGAGTGTCACAGTGTGTCATTGAGTGATAGAGAGTGTCAGAGAGTGTCAGAGAGCGATAGAGAGTGTCAGAGAGTGATATAGATTGTCAGAGATTGATAGAGAGTGTCTGAGAGTGTCTGAGAGTGACAGAGTGCGAAGGAGAGTGTCAGTGAGTGTCAGAGAGTGATAGAGAGGTTTTGAGTGTGTCAGTGAGTGATTGAGAGTGATAGAGTGCCTCTGAGAGTGTCAGAGAGTGTCAGAGGGAGATAGAGAGTGATAGAGAGTGTCTGAGAGTGTCTGAGAGTGTCAGTGAGTGTCAGAGAGTGATAGAGAGTGTCTGAGAGTGTCAGAGAGTGATAGAGAGTGATAGAGAGCCGCTGAGATTGTCAGAGAGTGTCAGAGAGCGATAGAGAGTGTCAGAGAGTGATAGAGAGTGTCAGAGAGTGATAGAGAGTGTCAGAGAGTGATAGAGAGTGTCTGAGAATGTCAGATAGTGATAGAGAGTGTCAGAGAGTGATAGAGAGAGATAGAGAGTGTCAGAGAGTGTCAGAGAGTGTCAGAGTGTGTCAGAGAGTGATGAAGAATGTTAGAGACTGCCAGAGAGTGTCAGAGAGTGATAGAGAGTGATTGAGTGTGATAGAGCATGTCTGAGAGTGATAGAGAGTGTCTGAGAGCGTCAGAGCGTGTCAGAGCGTGATAGAGCATGTCTGAGAGTGATAGAGAGTGTCTGAGAGTGATAGAGAGTTACAGAGAGTGTCAGAGAGTTTCAGAGAGTGATAGAGAGTGATCGAGAGTGTCAGAGAGTGTCAGAGAGTGAGAGAGAGTGTATAAGAGTGTCTGAGAGTGTCAGAGAGTGTCTGAGAGTGTCAGAGAGTGTCAGAGAGTGAGAGAGAGTGTATAAGAGTGTCTGAGAGTGTCAGTGAGTGTCAGAGAGTGATAGAGAGTGATAGAGAGTGTCTGAGAGCGTCAGAGAGTGTCAGAGCGTGATAGAGCATGTCTGAGAGTGATAGAGAGTGTCTGAGAGTGATAGAGAGTTACAGAGAGTGATAGAGAGTGATCGAGAGTGTCAGAGAGTGTCAGAGAGTGTCAGAGAGTGATAGAGAGTGTCTGAGAGTGTCAGAGAGTGTCTGAGAGTGTCAGAGAGTGTCAGAGAGTGAGAGAGAGTGTATAAGAGTGTCTGAGAGTGTCAGTGAGTGTCAGAGAGTGATAGAGAGTGATAGAGAGTGTCAGAGTGTGATAGAGAGTGTCAGAGAATGTCAGATAGTGATAGAGAGTGTCAGAGAGTGATAGAGAGAGATAGAGAGTGTCAGAGAGTGTCAGAGAGTGTCAGAGTGTGTCAGAGAGTGATGAAGAATGTTAGAGAGTGCCAGAGAGTGTCAGAGAGTGATAGAGAGTGATTGAGTGTGATAGAGCATATCTGAGAGTGATAGAGAGTGTCTGAGAGCGTCAGAGAGTGTCAGAGCGTGATAGAGCATGTCTGAGAGTGATAGAGAGTGTCTGAGAGTGATAGAGAGTTACAGAGAGTGTCAGAGAGTGTCAGAGAGTGATAGAGAGTGATAGAGAGTGTCAGAGTGTGATAGAGAGTGTCAGATAATGTCAGAGTGTGATAGAGAGAGTCAGAGAATGTCAGAGTGTGATAGAGAGTGTCAGAGAATGTCAGAGAGTGATAGAGAGTGTCAGAGAGTGATAGAGAGAGATAGAGAGTGTCAGAGAGTGTCAGAGAGTTTCAGAGTGTGTCAGAGAGTGATGAAGAATGTTAGAGCGTGCCAGAGAGTGTCAGAGAGTGTCAGAGCGTGATAGAGCATGTCTGAGAGTGATAGAGAGTGTCTGAGAGCGTCAGAGAGTGTCAGAGAGTGATAGAGAGTGATAGAGAGCGTCAGAGAGTGTCATAGAGTATTAGAGAGTGTCAGAGTGTGTCACAGAGTGTCGGAGTGTGTCAGAGAGTGTCAGTGAGTAATAGAGATTGATAGAGAGTGTCACAGTGTGTCATTGAGTGATAGAGAGTGTCAGAGAGTGTCAGAGAGCGATAGAGAGTGGCAGAGAGTGATATAGATTGTCAGAGATTGATAGAGAGTGTCTGAGAGTGTCTGAGAGTGACAGAGAGCGAAGGAGAGTGTCTGAGAGTGTCAGTGAGTGTCAGAGAGTGATAGAGAGTTTTTGAGTGTGTCAGTGAGTGATTGAGAGTGATAGAGTGCCTCTGAGAGTGTCAGAGAGTGTCAGAGGGAGATAGAGAGTGATAGAGAGTGTCTGAGAGTGTCTGAGAGTGTCAGAGAGTGATAGAGAGTGTCAGAGAGTGATAGAGAGTGTCTGAGAGTAACAGAGAGTGAAAGAGAGTGATAGAGAGCCTCTGAGAGTGTCAGAGAGTGTCAGAGAGTGATAGAGAGTGTCTGAGAGGGTCTGAGAGTGACAGACAGAGACAGAGAGTGTCTGAGAGTGTCAGGGAGTTTCAGAGTGTGATAGAGAGCCTCTGAGATTGTCAGAGAGTGTCAGAGAGTGATAGAGAGTGATAGAGAGTGATAGAGAGTGTCAGAGAGTGTCAGAGAGTGTCAGATTGTGTCAGAGTGTGTCAGAGGGTGTCAGAGAGTGTCAGTGAGTCTCAGGGAGTGATAGAGAGTGTCTGAGAGTTTCAGAGAGTGATAGAGAGTGATAGAGAGCCTCACAGGTTGTCAGAGAGTGTCAGAGAGTGATAGAGAGTGTCAGAGAGTGATAGAGAGTGTCAGAGAGTGATAGAGAGTGTCAGAGAGTGATAGAGAGTGTCTGAGAGTAACAGAGAGTGAAAGAGAGTGATAGAGAGCCTCTGAGAGTGTCAGAGAGTGTCAGAGAGTGATAGAGAGTGTCTGAGAGGGTCTGAGAGTGACAGACAGAGACAGAGAGTGTCTGAGAGTGTCAGTGAGTTTCAGAGTGTGATAGAGAGCCTCTGAGATTGTCAGAGAGTGTCAGAGAGTGATAGAGAGTGATACAGAGAGATAGAGAGTGTCAGAGAGTGTCAGAGAGTGTCAGATTGTGTCAGAGTGTGTCAGAGGGTGTCAGAGAGTGTAAGAGCGTGATAGAGAGTGATAGAGAGTGTCAGAGAGAGTCAGACAGAGTCATAGAGTGTCAGAGAGTGATAGAGAGTGATAGCAAGCGTCAGAGAGTGCCATAGAGTGACAGAGAGTGTCAGAGTGTGTCACAGAGTGACTGAGTGTATCAGAGAGTGTCAGAGAGTGATAGAGTGTGATGGAGAGTGTCACAGAGTGTCATTGAGTGATAGAGAGTGTCAGAGAGTGTCAGAGAGTGATAGAGAGTGATAGAGAGCGTCTGAGAGTGTCAGTGAGTGTCAGAGAGTGATAGAGAGTGTCAGAGAGTGTCAGAGAGTGATAGAAGAGTGTCAGAGAGTGATAGAGAGTGTCTGAGAATGTCAGAGAGTGTCAGAGAGTGATAGAGAGTGATAGAGAGTGTCTGAGAGTGTCAGAAAATGTCAGAGAGTGATAGAGAGTGTCAGAGAGTGATAGAGAGTGTCAGAGAGTGACAGAGAGTGTATGAGAGTTTCAGAGAGTGAGAGAGAGATTCTGAGAGTGTCAGAGAGTGTCAGAGAGTGATAGAGAGTGATAGAGAGTGTCTGAGAGTGTCAGAGAGTGTCAGATCGTGTCAGAGAGTGTCAGAGAGCGAAAGAGAGTGTCAGAGAGAGATAGAGAGTGTCAGAGAGTGATAGAGAGTGTCTGAGAATGTCTGAGAGTGACAGAGGGTGTCTGAGAGTGACTGCGAGTGTCTGAGAGTGTCAGTGAGTGTCAGAGAGTAATAGAGAGTGATAGAGAGTGATGGAGAGTGATAGAGAGTGATATAGAGTTTCAGAGTGTGTCATTGAGTGATAGAGATTGTCAGACAGTGTCAGAGTGTGATAGAGTGTGTCGGAGAGTGTCAGAGAGTGATAGAGAGTGTAAGAGAGTGATAGAGAGTGATAGAGAGTGTCAGAGAGTGATAGAGAGTGTCACAGAGTGATAGAGAGTGACAGAGAGTGTCTGAGAGTGTCAGAGAGTGTCAGAGTGTGTCAGAGAGTGATAGAGAGTGATAGAGAGTGTCAGAGAGTGTCAGAGAGTGATAGAGAGTGTCTGAGAGGGTCTGAGAGTGACAGACAGAGACAGAGAGTGTCTGAGAGTGTCAGGGAGTTTCAGAGTGTGATAGAGAGCCTCTGAGATTGTCAGAGAGTGTCAGAGAGTGATAGAGAGTGATAGAGAGTGATAGAGAGTGTCAGAGAGTGTCAGAGAGTGTCAGATTGTGTCAGAGTGTGTCAGAGGGTGTCAGAGAGTGTCAGTGAGTCTCAGGGAGTGATAGAGAGTGTCTGAGAGTTTCAGAGAGTGATAGAGAGTGATAGAGAGCCTCACAGATTGTCAGAGAGTGTCAGAGAGTGATAGAGAGTGTCAGAGAGTGATAGAGAGTGTCAGAGAGTGATAGAGAGTGTCAGAGAGTGATAGAGAGTGTCTGAGAGTAACAGAGAGTGAAAGAGAGTGATAGAGAGCCTCTGAGAGTGTCAGAGAGTGTCAGAGAGTGATAGAGAGTGTCTGAGAGGGTCTGAGAGTGACAGACAGAGACAGAGAGTGTCTGAGAGTGTCAGTGAGTTTCAGAGTGTGATAGAGAGCCTCTGAGATTGTCAGAGAGTGTCAGAGAGTGATAGAGAGTGATACAGAGTGATAGAGAGTGTCAGAGAGTGTCAGAGAGTGTCAGATTGTGTCAGAGTGTGTCAGAGGGTGTCAGAGAGTGTAAGAGCGTGATAGAGAGTGATAGAGAGTGTCAGAGAGAGTCAGACAGAGTCATAGAGTGTCAGAGAGTGATAGAGAGTGATAGCAAGCGTCAGAGAGTGCCATAGAGTGACAGAGAGTGTCAGAGTGTGTCACAGAATGACTGAGTGTATCAGAGAGTGTCAGAGAGTGATAGAGTGTGATGGAGAGTGTCACAGAGTGTCATTGAGTGATAGAGAGTGTCAGAGAGTGTCAGAGAGTGATAGAGAGTGATAGAGAGCGTCTGAGAGTGTCAGAGAGTGTCAGAGAGTGATAGAGAGTGTCAGAGAGTGTCAGAGAGTGATAGAAGAGTGTCAGAGAGTGATAGAGAGTGTCTGAGAATGTCAGAGAGTGTCAGAGAGTGATAGAGAGTGATAGAGAGTGTCTGAGAGTGTCAGAAAATGTCAGAGAGTGATAGAGAGTGTCAGAGAGTGATAGAGAGTGTCAGAGAGTGACAGAGAGTGTATGAGAGTTTCAGAGAGTGAGAGAGAGATTCTGAGAGTGTCAGAGAGTGTCAGAGAGTGATAGAGAGTGATAGAGAGTGTCTGAGAGTGTCAGAGAGTGTCAGATCGTGTCAGAGAGTGTCAGAGAGCGAAAGAGAGTGTCAGAGAGAGATAGAGAGTGTCAGAGAGTGATAGAGAGTGTCTGAGAATGTCTGAGAGTGACAGAGGGTGTCTGAGAGTGACTGCGAGTGTCTGAGAGTGTCAGTGAGTGTCAGAGAGTAATAGAGAGTGATAGAGAGTGATGGAGAGTGATAGAGAGTGATATAGAGTTTCAGAGTGTGTCATTGAGTGATAGAGATTGTCAGACAGTGTCAGAGTGTGATAGAGTGTGTCGGAGAGTGTCAGAGAGTGATAGAGAGTGTAAGAGAGTGATAGAGAGTGATAGAGAGTGATAGAGAGTGTCAGAGAGTGATAGAGAGTGTCACAGAGTGATAGAGAGTGACAGAGAGTGTAAGAGCGTGATAGAGAGTGATAGAGAGTGTCAGAGAGAGTCAGACAGAGTCATAGAGTGTCAGAGAGTGATAGAGAGTGATAGCAAGCGTCAGAGAGTGCCATAGAGTGACAGAGAGTGTCAGAGTGTGTCACAGAGTGACTGAGTGTGTCAGAGAGTGTCAGAGAGTGATAGAGTGTGATGGAGAGTGTCACAGAGTGTCATTGAGTGATAGAGAGTGTCAGAGAGTGTCAGAGAGTGATAGAGAGTGATAGAGAGAGTCTGAGAGTGACAGAGAGCGTCTGAGAGTGTCAGTGAGTGTCAGAGAGTGTTAGAGAGTGTCAGAGAGTGTCAGAGGGAGATAGAGATTGATAGAGAGTGTCTGAGAGTGTCTGAGAGTGACATAGTGTGACAGAGAGTGTCTGAGAGTGTCAGTGAGTCTCAGGGAGTGATAGAGAGTGTCTGAGAGTTTCAGAGAGTGATAGAGAGCGATAGAGAGCCTCTGAGATTGTCAGAGAGTGATAGAGAGTGTCAGAGAGTGATAGAGAGTGTCAGAGAGTGATAGAGAGTGTCTGAGAGTAACAGAGAGTGAAAGAGAGTGATAGAGAGCCTCTGAGAGTGTCAGAGAGTGTCAGAGAGTGATAGAGAGTGTCTGAGAGGGTCTGAGAGTGACAGACAGAGACAGAGAGTGTCTGAGAGTGTCAGTGAGTTTCAGAGTGTGATAGAGAGCCTCTGAGATTGTCAGAGAGTGTCAGAGAGTGATAGAGAGTGATAGAGAGTGATAGAGAGTGTCAGAGAGTGTCAGAGAGTGTCAGATTGTGTCAGAGTGTGTCAGAGGGTGTCAGAGAGTGTAAGAGCGTGATAGAGAGTGATAGAGAGTGTCAGAGAGAGTCAGACAGAGTCATAGAGTGTCAGAGAGTGATAGAGAGTGATAGCAAGCGTCAGAGAGTGCCATAGAGTGACAGAGAGTGTCAGAGTGTGTCACAGAGTGACTGAGTGTATCAGAGAGTGTCAGAGAGTGATAGAGTGTGATGGAGAGTGTCACAGAGTGTCATTGAGTGATAGAGAGTGTCAGAGAGTGTCAGAGAGTGATAGAGAGTGATAGAGAGCGTCTGAGAGTGTCAGTGAGTGTCAGAGAGTGATAGAGAGTGTCAGAGAGTGTCAGAGAGTGATAGAAGAGTGTCAGAGAGTGATAGAGAGTGTCTGAGAATGTCAGAGAGTGTCAGAGAGTGATAGAGAGTGATAGAGAGTGTCTGAGAGTGTCAGAAAATGTCAGAGAGTGATAGAGAGTGTCAGAGAGTGATAGAGAGTGTCAGAGAGTGACAGAGAGTGCATGAGAGTTTCAGAGAGTGAGAGAGAGATTCTGAGAGTGTCAGAGAGTGTCAGAGAGTGATAGAGAGTGATAGAGAGTGTCTGAGAGTGTTAGAGAGTGTCAGATCGTGTCAGAGAGTGTCAGAGAGCGAAAGAGAGTGTCAGAGAGAGATAGAGAGTGTCAGAGAGTGATAGAGAGTGTCTCAGAATGTCTGAGAGTGACAGAGGGTGTCTGAGAGTGACTGCGAGTGTCAGAGAGTGTCAGTGAGTGTCAGAGAGTAATAGAGAGTGATAGAGAGTGATGGAGAGTGACAGAGAGTGATATAGAGTTTCAGAGTGTGTCATTGAGTGATAGAGATTGTCAGACAGTGTCAGAGTGTGATAGAGTGTGTCGGAGAGTGTCAGAGAGTGATAGAGAGTGTAAGAGAGTGATAGAGAGTGATAGAGAGTGATAGAGAGTGTCAGAGAGTGATAGAGAGTGTCACAGAGTGATAGAGAGTGACAGAGAGTGTCTGAGAGTGTCAGAGAGTGTCAGAGTGTGTCAGAGAGTGATAGAGAGTGATAGAGAGTGTCAGAGAGTGTCACAGAGTGAGAGAGAGTGTCAGAGAGTGTCACAGAGTGAGAGAGAGTGTCAGAGTGTGTCAGAGAGTGATAGAGAGTGATTGAGTGTGTCAGAGAGCGATTGAGGGTGTCACAGAGTGATAGAGAGTGTCAGAGAGTGATAGAGAGCATCTGAGAGTGTCTGAGAGTGACAGAGAGTGAAAGAGAGTTTCTGAGAGTGTCAGTGAGTGTCAGAGAGTGATAGTGAGTATCTGAGAGTGTCAGTGAGTTATAGAGAGTGATAGAGAGCCTCTGAGAATGTCAGAGAGTGTCAGAGAGTGATAGAGAGTGTCAGAGAGAGTTAGAGAGTGACAGAGAGTGTCTGAGAGTGTCAGTGAGTGTCAGAGAGTGATAGAGTGTGTCAGACAGTGATAGAGAGTGATAGAGAGTGTCAGAGAATGTCAGAGTGTGATAGAGAGTGTCAGAGAATGTCAGAGAGTGATAGAGAGTGTCAGAAAGTGATAGAGAGAGATAGAGAGTGTCAGAGAGTGTCAGAGTGTGTCAGAGACTGATGAAGAATGTTAGAGAGTGCCAGAGAGTGTCAGAGAGTGATAGAGAGTGATTGAGTGTGATAGAGCATGTCTGAGAGTGATTGAGAGTGTCTGACAATGTCAGGGAGTGTCAGAGCGTGATAGAGCATGTCTGAGAGTGATAGAGAGTGTCTGAGAGCGTCAGAGAGTGTCAGAGAGTGATAGAGAGTGATAGAGAGCGTCAGAGAGTGTCATAGAGTATTAGAGAGTGTCAGAGTGTGTCACAGAGTGTCTGAGTGTGTCAGAGAGTGTCAGAGAGTGATAGAGATTGATAGAGAGTGTCACAGAGTGTCATTGAGTGATAGAGAGTGTCAGAGAGTGTCAGAGAGCGATAGAGAGTGTCAGAGAGTGATATAGATTGTCAGAGATTGATAGAGAGTGTCTGAGAGTGTCTGAGTGTGACAGAGAGCGAAGGAGAGTGTCTGAGAGTGTCAGAGAGTGATAGAGAGTTTTTGAGTGTGTCAGTGAGTGTTTGAGAGTGATAGAGTGCCTCTGAGACTGTCAGAGAGTGTCAGAGGGAGATCGAGAGTGATAGAGAGTGTCTGAGAGTGTCTGAGAGTGACATAGTGTGACAGAGAGTGTCTGAGAGTGTCAGTGAGTGTCAGAGAGTGATAGAGAGTGTCTGAGAGTGTCAGAGAGTGATAGAGAGTGACAGAGAGCCTCTAAGATTGTCAGAGAGTGTCAGAGAGCAATAGAGAGTGTCAGAGAGTGATAGAGAGTGTCAGCGAGTGATAGAGAGTGTCTGAGAGTAACAGAGAGTGAAAGAGAGTGATAGAGAGCCTCTGAGAGTGTCAGAGAGTGTCAGAGAGTGATAGAGAGTGATAGAGAGTGTCTGAGAGAGTCTGAGAGTGACAGAGAGAGACAGAGTGTCTGAGAGTGTCAGTGTGTTTCGGAGTGTGATAGAGAGCCTCTGAGATTGTCAGATAGTGTCAGAGAGTGAAAGAGAGTGTCAGAGAGAGTCAGACAGAGTCATAGAGTGTCAGAGAGTGATAGAGAGTGATAGCAAGCGTCAGAGAGTGCCATAGAGTGACAGAGAGTGTCAGAGAGTGTCAGAGAGTGATAGAGTGTGATGGAGAGTGTCACAGAGTGTCATTGAGTGATAGAGAGTGTCAGAGAGTGTCAGAGAGTGATAGAGAGTGATAGAGAGAGTCTGAGAGTGACAGAGAGCGTCTGAGAGTGTCAGTGAGTGTCAGAGAGTGATAGAGAGTGTCAGAGAGTGTCAGAGAGTGATAGAGAGTGTCAGAGAGTGATAGAGAGTGTCTGAGAATGTCAGAGAGTGATAGAGAGTGTCAGAGAGTGATAGAGAGTGTCTGAGAGTGTCAGAGAGTGAGAGAGAGATTCTGAGAGTGTCAGAGAGTGAGAGAGAGTGATAGAGAGTGATAGACAGTGTCTGAGAGTGTCAGAAAATGTCAGAGAGTGATAGAGAGTGTCAGAGAGTGATAGAGAGTGTCAGAGAGTGATAGAGAGTGTCTGAGAATGTCAGAGAGTGATAGAGATTGTCAGAGAGTGATTAAGAGTGTCAGAGAGTGTTAGAGAATGTCAGATTGTGTCAGAGTGTGTCAGAGGGTGTCAGAGAGTGTAAGAGCGTGATAGAGAGTGATAGAGAGTGTCAGAGAGAGTCAGACAGAGTCATAGAGTGTCAGAGAGTGATAGAGAGTGATAGCAAGCGTCAGAGAGTGCCATAGAGTGACAGAGAGTGCCAGAGAGTGTCAGAGAGAGATAGAGTGTGATGGAGAGTGTCACAGAGTGTCATTGAGTGATAGAGAGTGTCAGAGAGTGTCAGAGAGTGATAGAGAGTGATAGAGAGAGTCTGAGAGTGACAGAGAGCGTCTGAGAGTGTCAGTGAGTGTCAGAGAGTGATGGAGAGTGTCAGAGAGTGTCAGAGAGTGATAGAGAGTGTCAGAGAGTGATAGAGAGTGTCTGAGAATGTCAGAGAGTGATAGAGAGTGTCAGAGAGTGATAGAGAGTGTCTGAGAGTGTCAAAGAGTGAGAGAGAGATTCTGAGAGTGTCAGAGAGTGAGAGAGAGAGTGATAGAGAGTGATAGAGAGTGTCTGAGAGTGTCAGAAAATGTCAGAGAGTGATAGAGAGTGTCAGAGAGTGATAGAGAGTGTCAGAGAGTGATAGAGAGTGTCTGAGAATGTCAGAGAGTGATAGAGATTGTCAGAGAGTGACAGAGAGTGTATGAGAGTTTCAGAGAGTGAGAGAGAGGTTCTGAGAGTGTCAGAGAGTGTCAGAGGGTGATAGAGAGTGATAGAGAGTGTCTGAGAGTGTCAGAGAGTGTCAGATCGTGTCAGAGAGTGTCATAGAGCGAAAGAGAGTGTCAGAGAGAGATAGAGAGTGTCAGAGAGTGATAGAGAGTGTCTGAGAATGTCTGAGAGTGACAGAGGGTGTCTGAGAGTGACTGCGAGTGTCTGAGAGTGTCAGTGAGTGTCAGAGAGTGATAGAGAGTGAAGGTGAGTGATAGAGAGTGATGTAGAGTTTCAGAGTGTGTCATTGAGTGATAGAGATTGTCAGACAGTGTCAGAGTGTGATAGAGTGTGTCGGAGAGTGTCAGAGAGTGATAGAGAGTGTAAGAGAGTGATAGAGAGTGATAGAGAGTGTCAGAGAGTGATAGAGAGTGTCACAGAGTGATAGAGAGTGACAGAGAGTGTCTGAGAGTGTCAGAGAGTGATAGAGAGTGTCAGAGAGTGATAGAGAGTGTCAGAGAGTGATAGAGAGTGTCTGAGAGTAACAGAGAGTGAAAGAGAGTGATAGAGAGCCTCTGAGAGTGTCAGAGAGTGTCAGAGAGTGATAGAGAGTGTCTGAGAGGGTCTGAGAGTGACAGACAGAGACAGAGAGTGTCTGAGAGTGTCAGTGAGTTTCAGAGTGTGATAGAGAGCCTCTGAGATTGTCAGAGAGTGTCAGAGAGTGATAGAGAGTGATACAGAGTGATAGAGAGTGTCAGAGAGTGTCAGAGAGTGTCAGATTGTGTCAGAGTGTGTCAGAGGGTGTCAGAGAGTGTAAGAGCGTGATAGAGAGTGATAGAGAGTGTCAGAGAGAGTCAGACAGAGTCATAGAGTGTCAGAGAGTGATAGAGAGTGATAGCAAGCGTCAGAGAGTGCCATAGAGTGACAGAGAGTGTCAGAGTGTGTCACAGAATGACTGAGTGTATCAGAGAGTGTCAGAGAGTGATAGAGTGTGATGGAGAGTGTCACAGAGTGTCATTGAGTGATAGAGAGTGTCAGAGAGTGTCAGAGAGTGATAGAGAGTGATAGAGAGCGTCTGAGAGTGTCAGAGAGTGTCAGAGAGTGATAGAGAGTGTCAGAGAGTGTCAGAGAGTGATAGAAGAGTGTCAGAGAGTGATAGAGAGTGTCTGAGAATGTCAGAGAGTGTCAGAGAGTGATAGAGAGTGATAGAGAGTGTCTGAGAGTGTCAGAAAATGTCAGAGAGTGATAGAGAGTGTCAGAGAGTGATAGAGAGTGTCAGAGAGTGACAGAGAGTGTATGAGAGTTTCAGAGAGTGAGAGAGAGATTCTGAGAGTGTCAGAGAGTGTCAGAGAGTGATAGAGAGTGATAGAGAGTGTCTGAGAGTGTCAGAGAGTGTCAGATCGTGTCAGAGAGTGTCAGAGAGCGAAAGAGAGTGTCAGAGAGAGATAGAGAGTGTCAGAGAGTGATAGAGAGTGTCTGAGAATGTCTGAGAGTGACAGAGGGTGTCTGAGAGTGACTGCGAGTGTCTGAGAGTGTCAGTGAGTGTCAGAGAGTAATAGAGAGTGATAGAGAGTGATGGAGAGTGATAGAGAGTGATATAGAGTTTCAGAGTGTGTCATTGAGTGATAGAGATTGTCAGACAGTGTCAGAGTGTGATAGAGTGTGTCGGAGAGTGTCAGAGAGTGATAGAGAGTGTAAGAGAGTGATAGAGAGTGATAGAGAGTGATAGAGAGTGTCAGAGAGTGATAGAGAGTGTCACAGAGTGATAGAGAGTGACAGAGAGTGTAAGAGCGTGATAGAGAGTGATAGAGAGTGTCAGAGAGAGTCAGACAGAGTCATAGAGTGTCAGAGAGTGATAGAGAGTGATAGCAAGCGTCAGAGAGTGCCATAGAGTGACAGAGAGTGTCAGAGTGTGTCACAGAGTGACTGAGTGTGTCAGAGAGTGTCAGAGAGTGATAGAGTGTGATGGAGAGTGTCACAGAGTGTCATTGAGTGATAGAGAGTGTCAGAGAGTGTCAGAGAGTGATAGAGAGTGATAGAGAGAGTCTGAGAGTGACAGAGAGCGTCTGAGAGTGTCAGTGAGTGTCAGAGAGTGTTAGAGAGTGTCAGAGAGTGTCAGAGGGAGATAGAGATTGATAGAGAGTGTCTGAGAGTGTCTGAGAGTGACATAGTGTGACAGAGAGTGTCTGAGAGTGTCAGTGAGTCTCAGGGAGTGATAGAGAGTGTCTGAGAGTTTCAGAGAGTGATAGAGAGCGATAGAGAGCCTCTGAGATTGTCAGAGAGTGATAGAGAGTGTCAGAGAGTGATAGAGAGTGTCAGAGAGTGATAGAGAGTGTCTGAGAGTAACAGAGAGTGAAAGAGAGTGATAGAGAGCCTCTGAGAGTGTCAGAGAGTGTCAGAGAGTGATAGAGAGTGTCTGAGAGGGTCTGAGAGTGACAGACAGAGACAGAGAGTGTCTGAGAGTGTCAGTGAGTTTCAGAGTGTGATAGAGAGCCTCTGAGATTGTCAGAGAGTGTCAGAGAGTGATAGAGAGTGATAGAGAGTGATAGAGAGTGTCAGAGAGTGTCAGAGAGTGTCAGATTGTGTCAGAGTGTGTCAGAGGGTGTCAGAGAGTGTAAGAGCGTGATAGAGAGTGATAGAGAGTGTCAGAGAGAGTCAGACAGAGTCATAGAGTGTCAGAGAGTGATAGAGAGTGATAGCAAGCGTCAGAGAGTGCCATAGAGTGACAGAGAGTGTCAGAGTGTGTCACAGAGTGACTGAGTGTATCAGAGAGTGTCAGAGAGTGATAGAGTGTGATGGAGAGTGTCACAGAGTGTCATTGAGTGATAGAGAGTGTCAGAGAGTGTCAGAGAGTGATAGAGAGTGATAGAGAGCGTCTGAGAGTGTCAGTGAGTGTCAGAGAGTGATAGAGAGTGTCAGAGAGTGTCAGAGAGTGATAGAAGAGTGTCAGAGAGTGATAGAGAGTGTCTGAGAATGTCAGAGAGTGTCAGAGAGTGATAGAGAGTGATAGAGAGTGTCTGAGAGTGTCAGAAAATGTCAGAGAGTGATAGAGAGTGTCAGAGAGTGATAGAGAGTGTCAGAGAGTGACAGAGAGTGCATGAGAGTTTCAGAGAGTGAGAGAGAGATTCTGAGAGTGTCAGAGAGTGTCAGAGAGTGATAGAGAGTGATAGAGAGTGTCTGAGAGTGTTAGAGAGTGTCAGATCGTGTCAGAGAGTGTCAGAGAGCGAAAGAGAGTGTCAGAGAGAGATAGAGAGTGTCAGAGAGTGATAGAGAGTGTCTCAGAATGTCTGAGAGTGACAGAGGGTGTCTGAGAGTGACTGCGAGTGTCAGAGAGTGTCAGTGAGTGTCAGAGAGTAATAGAGAGTGATAGAGAGTGATGGAGAGTGACAGAGAGTGATATAGAGTTTCAGAGTGTGTCATTGAGTGATAGAGATTGTCAGACAGTGTCAGAGTGTGATAGAGTGTGTCGGAGAGTGTCAGAGAGTGATAGAGAGTGTAAGAGAGTGATAGAGAGTGATAGAGAGTGATAGAGAGTGTCAGAGAGTGATAGAGAGTGTCACAGAGTGATAGAGAGTGACAGAGAGTGTCTGAGAGTGTCAGAGAGTGTCAGAGTGTGTCAGAGAGTGATAGAGAGTGATAGAGAGTGTCAGAGAGTGTCACAGAGTGAGAGAGAGTGTCAGAGAGTGTCACAGAGTGAGAGAGAGTGTCAGAGTGTGTCAGAGAGTGATAGAGAGTGATTGAGTGTGTCAGAGAGCGATTGAGGGTGTCACAGAGTGATAGAGAGTGTCAGAGAGTGATAGAGAGCATCTGAGAGTGTCTGAGAGTGACAGAGAGTGAAAGAGAGTTTCTGAGAGTGTCAGTGAGTGTCAGAGAGTGATAGTGAGTATCTGAGAGTGTCAGTGAGTTATAGAGAGTGATAGAGAGCCTCTGAGAATGTCAGAGAGTGTCAGAGAGTGATAGAGAGTGTCAGAGAGAGTTAGAGAGTGACAGAGAGTGTCTGAGAGTGTCAGTGAGTGTCAGAGAGTGATAGAGTGTGTCAGACAGTGATAGAGAGTGATAGAGAGTGTCAGAGAATGTCAGAGTGTGATAGAGAGTGTCAGAGAATGTCAGAGAGTGATAGAGAGTGTCAGAAAGTGATAGAGAGAGATAGAGAGTGTCAGAGAGTGTCAGAGTGTGTCAGAGACTGATGAAGAATGTTAGAGAGTGCCAGAGAGTGTCAGAGAGTGATAGAGAGTGATTGAGTGTGATAGAGCATGTCTGAGAGTGATTGAGAGTGTCTGACAATGT
This sequence comes from Heterodontus francisci, assembly GCF_036365525.1. NCBI lineage: Eukaryota > Metazoa > Chordata > Chondrichthyes > Heterodontiformes > Heterodontidae > Heterodontus > Heterodontus francisci. The sequence goes on along the minus strand of NC_090411.1, from coordinate 4,847,799 downwards.
CAGGGAGTGTCAGAGCGTGATAGAGCATGTCTGAGAGTGATAGAGAGTGTCTGAGAGCGTCAGAGAGTGTCAGAGAGTGATAGAGAGTGATAGAGAGCGTCAGAGAGTGTCATAGAGTATTAGAGAGTGTCAGAGTGTGTCACAGAGTGTCTGAGTGTGTCAGAGAGTGTCAGAGAGTGATAGAGATTGATAGAGAGTGTCACAGAGTGTCATTGAGTGATAGAGAGTGTCAGAGAGTGTCAGAGAGCGATAGAGAGTGTCAGAGAGTGATATAGATTGTCAGAGATTGATAGAGAGTGTCTGAGAGTGTCTGAGTGTGACAGAGAGCGAAGGAGAGTGTCTGAGAGTGTCAGAGAGTGATAGAGAGTTTTTGAGTGTGTCAGTGAGTGTTTGAGAGTGATAGAGTGCCTCTGAGACTGTCAGAGAGTGTCAGAGGGAGATCGAGAGTGATAGAGAGTGTCTGAGAGTGTCTGAGAGTGACATAGTGTGACAGAGAGTGTCTGAGAGTGTCAGTGAGTGTCAGAGAGTGATAGAGAGTGTCTGAGAGTGTCAGAGAGTGATAGAGAGTGACAGAGAGCCTCTAAGATTGTCAGAGAGTGTCAGAGAGCAATAGAGAGTGTCAGAGAGTGATAGAGAGTGTCAGCGAGTGATAGAGAGTGTCTGAGAGTAACAGAGAGTGAAAGAGAGTGATAGAGAGCCTCTGAGAGTGTCAGAGAGTGTCAGAGAGTGATAGAGAGTGATAGAGAGTGTCTGAGAGAGTCTGAGAGTGACAGAGAGAGACAGAGTGTCTGAGAGTGTCAGTGTGTTTCGGAGTGTGATAGAGAGCCTCTGAGATTGTCAGATAGTGTCAGAGAGTGAAAGAGAGTGTCAGAGAGAGTCAGACAGAGTCATAGAGTGTCAGAGAGTGATAGAGAGTGATAGCAAGCGTCAGAGAGTGCCATAGAGTGACAGAGAGTGTCAGAGAGTGTCAGAGAGTGATAGAGTGTGATGGAGAGTGTCACAGAGTGTCATTGAGTGATAGAGAGTGTCAGAGAGTGTCAGAGAGTGATAGAGAGTGATAGAGAGAGTCTGAGAGTGACAGAGAGCGTCTGAGAGTGTCAGTGAGTGTCAGAGAGTGATAGAGAGTGTCAGAGAGTGTCAGAGAGTGATAGAGAGTGTCAGAGAGTGATAGAGAGTGTCTGAGAATGTCAGAGAGTGATAGAGAGTGTCAGAGAGTGATAGAGAGTGTCTGAGAGTGTCAGAGAGTGAGAGAGAGATTCTGAGAGTGTCAGAGAGTGAGAGAGAGTGATAGAGAGTGATAGACAGTGTCTGAGAGTGTCAGAAAATGTCAGAGAGTGATAGAGAGTGTCAGAGAGTGATAGAGAGTGTCAGAGAGTGATAGAGAGTGTCTGAGAATGTCAGAGAGTGATAGAGATTGTCAGAGAGTGATTAAGAGTGTCAGAGAGTGTTAGAGAATGTCAGATTGTGTCAGAGTGTGTCAGAGGGTGTCAGAGAGTGTAAGAGCGTGATAGAGAGTGATAGAGAGTGTCAGAGAGAGTCAGACAGAGTCATAGAGTGTCAGAGAGTGATAGAGAGTGATAGCAAGCGTCAGAGAGTGCCATAGAGTGACAGAGAGTGCCAGAGAGTGTCAGAGAGAGATAGAGTGTGATGGAGAGTGTCACAGAGTGTCATTGAGTGATAGAGAGTGTCAGAGAGTGTCAGAGAGTGATAGAGAGTGATAGAGAGAGTCTGAGAGTGACAGAGAGCGTCTGAGAGTGTCAGTGAGTGTCAGAGAGTGATGGAGAGTGTCAGAGAGTGTCAGAGAGTGATAGAGAGTGTCAGAGAGTGATAGAGAGTGTCTGAGAATGTCAGAGAGTGATAGAGAGTGTCAGAGAGTGATAGAGAGTGTCTGAGAGTGTCAAAGAGTGAGAGAGAGATTCTGAGAGTGTCAGAGAGTGAGAGAGAGAGTGATAGAGAGTGATAGAGAGTGTCTGAGAGTGTCAGAAAATGTCAGAGAGTGATAGAGAGTGTCAGAGAGTGATAGAGAGTGTCAGAGAGTGATAGAGAGTGTCTGAGAATGTCAGAGAGTGATAGAGATTGTCAGAGAGTGACAGAGAGTGTATGAGAGTTTCAGAGAGTGAGAGAGAGGTTCTGAGAGTGTCAGAGAGTGTCAGAGGGTGATAGAGAGTGATAGAGAGTGTCTGAGAGTGTCAGAGAGTGTCAGATCGTGTCAGAGAGTGTCAGAGAGCGAAAGAGAGTGTCAGAGAGAGATAGAGAGTGTCAGAGAGTGATAGAGAGTGTCTGAGAATGTCTGAGAGTGACAGAGGGTGTCTGAGAGTGACTGCGAGTGTCTGAGAGTGTCAGTGAGTGTCAGAGAGTGATAGAGAGTGAAGGTGAGTGATAGAGAGTGATGTAGAGTTTCAGAGTGTGTCATTGAGTGATAGAGATTGTCAGACAGTGTCAGAGTGTGATAGAGTGTGTCGGAGAGTGTCAGAGAGTGATAGAGAGTGTAAGAGAGTGATAGAGAGTGATAGAGAGTGTCAGAGAGTGATAGAGAGTGTCACAGAGTGATAGAGAGTGACAGAGAGTGTCTGAGAGTGTCAGAGAGTGTCAGAGTGTGTCAGAGAGTGATAGAGAGTGATATAGAGTGTCAGAGAGTGTCACAGAGTGTCAGATCGTGTCAGAGAGTGTCAGAGAGCGAAAGAGAGTGTCAGAGAGAGATAGAGAGTGTCAGAGAGTGATAGAGAGTGTCTGAGAATGTCTGAGAGTGACAGAGGGTGTCTGAGAGTGACTGCGAGTGTCTGAGAGTGTCAGTGAGTGTCAGAGAGTGATAGAGAGTGATAGAGAGTGAAGGTGAGTGATAGAGAGTGATATAGAGTTTCAGAGTGTGTCATTGAGTGATAGAGATTGTCAGACAGTGTCAGAGTGTGATAGAGTGTGTCGGAGAGTGTCAGAGAGTGATAGAGAGTGTAAGAGAGTGATAGAGAGTGATAGAGAGTGTCAGAGAGTGTCAGAGAGTGATAGAGAGTGTCACAGAGTGATAGAGAGTGACAGAGAGTGTCTGAGAGTGTCAGAGAGTGTCAGAGTGTGTCAGAGAGTGATAGAGAGTGATTGAATGTGTCAGAGAGCGATTGAGGGTGTCAGAGAGTGATAGAGAGTGTCAGAGAGTGATAGAGAGCAAATGAGAGTGTCTGAGAGTGACAGAGAGTTTCTCAGAGTTTCTGAGATTGTCAGTGAGTGTCAGAGAGTGATAGTGAGTGTCTGAGAGTGTCAGTGAGTTATAGAGAGTGATAGAGAGCCTCTGAGAATGTCAGAGAGTGTCAGAGAGTGATAGAGAGTGTCAGAGAGAGTTAGAGAGTGACAGAGAGTATCTGAGAGTGTCAGTGAGTGTCAGAGAGTGTCAGAGTATGTGAGAGTGTCAGAGAGCGATAGAGAGTGTCAGAGAGTGATAGAGAGTGTCAGAGAGTGATAGAGAGTGAAACAGAGTGATAGAGTTATCTGAGAGTGTCAGTGAGTGTCAGAGAGTGTCAGAGAGTGTCAGAGAGTGACAAAGGGTGATAGAAAGTGTCTGAGAGTGTCAGAGACTGTCAGAGACTGTCAGAGTGTGTCAGACAGTGATAGAGAGTGATAGAGAGTGTCTGAGAGTGTCAGAGAGTGTCAGAGTATGTGAGAGTGTCAGAGAGCGATAGAGAGTGTCAGAGAGTGATAGAGAGTGTCAGAGAGTGATAGAGAGAGACAGAAAGTGATAGAGAGAATCTGAGCGTGTCTGAGAGTGACAGTGAGTTTCAGAGTGTGATAGAGAGCCTCTGAGATTGTCAGAGAGTGTCAGAGAGTGATAGAGAGTGATAGAGAGTGATAGAGAGTGTCAGAGAGTGTCAGAGAGTGTCAGATTGTGTCAGAGTGTGTCGGAGGGTGTCAGAGAGTGTAAGAGCGTGATAGAGAGTGATAGAGAGTGTCAGAGAGAGTCAGACAGAGTCATAGAGTGTCAGAGAGTGATAGAGAGTGATAGCAAGCGTCAGAGAGTGCCATAGAGTGACAGAGAGTGTCAGAGTGTGTCACAGAGTGACTGAGTGTATCAGAGAGTGTCAGAGAGTGATAGAGTGTGATGGAGAGTGTCACAGAGTGTCATTGAGTGATAGAGAGTGTCAGAGAGTGATAGAGAGTGATAGAGAGAGTCTGAGAGTGACAGAGAGCGTCTGAGAGTGTCAGTGAGTGTCAGAGAGTGATAGAGAGTGTCAGAGAGTGTCAGAGAGTGATAGAAGAGTGTCAGAGAGTGATAGAGAGTGTCTGAGAATGTCAGAGAGTGATAGGGAGTGTCAGAGAGTGATAGGGAGTGTCTGAGAGTGTCAGAGAGTGAGAGAGAGAGTTTCTGAGAGTGTCAGAGAGTGTCAGAGAGTGATAGAGAGTGATAGAGAGTGTCTGAGAGTGTCAGAAGTGTCAGAAAATGTCAGAGAGCGATAGAGAGTGTCAGAGAGTGATAGAGAGTGTCAGAGAGTGATAGAGAGTGTCTGAGAATGTCAGAGAGTGATAGAGATTGTCAGAGAGTGACAGAGAGTGTATGAGAGTTTTAGAGAGTGAGAGAGAGATTCTGAGAGTGTCAGAGAGTGTCAGAGAGTGATAGAGAGTGATAGAGAGTGTCTGAGAGTGTCAGAGAGTGTCAGATCGTGTCAGAGAGTGTCAGAGAGCGAAAGAGAGTGTCAGAGAGAGATAGAGAGTGTCAGAGAGTGATAGAGAGTGTCTGAGAATGTCAGTGAGTGTCAGAGAGTAATAGAGGGTGATAGAGAGTGATGGAGAGTGATAGAGAGTGATATAGAGTTTCAGAGTGTGTCATTGCGTGATAGAGATTGTCAGACAGTGTCAGAGTGTGATAGAGTGTGTCGGAGAGTGTCAGAGAGTGATAGAGAGTGTAAGAGAGTGATAGAGAGTGATAGAGAGTGTCAGAGAGTGATAGAGAGTGTCACAGAGTGATAGAGAGTGACAGAGAGTGTCTGAGAGTGTCAGAGAGTGTCAGAGTGTGTCAGAGAGTGATAGAGAGTGATAGAGAGTGTCAGAGAGTGTCACAGAGTGAGAGAGAGTGTCAGAGTGTGTCAGAGAGTGATAGAGAGTGATTGAGTGTGTCAGAGAGCGATTGAGGGTGTCAGAGAGTGATAGAGAGTGTCAGAGAGTGATAGAGAGCATCTGAGAGTGTCTGAGAGTGACAGAGAGTGAAAGAGAGTTTCTGAGAGTGTCAGTGAGTGTCAGAGAGTGATAGTGAGTATCTGAGAGTGTCAGTGAGTTATAGAGAGTGATAGAGAGCCTCTGAGAATGTCAGAGAGTGTCAGAGAGTGATAGAGAGTGTCAGAGAGAGTTAGAGAGTGACAGAGAGTGTCTGAGAGTGTCAGTGAGTGTCAGAGAGTGATAGAGTGTGTCAGACAGTGATAGAGAGTGATAGAGAGTGTCAGAGAATGCCAGAGTGTGATAGAGAGTGTCAGAGAATGTCAGAGAGTGATAGAGAGTGTCAGACAGTGATAGAGAGAGATAGAGAGTGTCAGAGAGTGTCAGAGAGTGTCAGAGTGTGTCAGAGAGTGATGAAGAATGTCAGAGAGTGATAGAGAGTGTCAGACAGTGATAGAGAGAGATAGAGAGTGTCAGAGAGTGTCTGAGAGTGTCAGTGAGTGTCAGAGAGTGATAGAGAGTGATTGAGTGTGTCAGAGAGCGATTGAGGGTGTCAGAGAGTGATAGAGAGTGTCAGAGAGTGATAGAGAGTGATAGAGTGTGTCAGAGAATGCCAGAGTGTGATAGAGAGTGTCAGAGAATGTCAGAGAGTGATAGAGAGTGTCAGACAGTGATAGAGAGAGATAGAGAGTGTCAGAGAGTGTCAGAGAGTGCCAGAGAGTGTCAGAGAGTGATAGAGAGTGATTGAGTGTGATAGAGCATGTCTGAGAGTGATTGAGAGTGTCTGACAATGTCAGAGAGTGTCAGAGCGTGATAGAGCATGTCTGAGAGTGATAGAGAGTGTCTGAGAGCGTCAGAGAGTGTCAGAGAGTGATAGAGAGTGATAGAGAGCGTCAGAGAGTGTCATAGAGTATTAGAGAGTGTCAGAGTGTGTCACAGAGTGTCTGAGTGTGTCAGAGAGTGTCAGAGAGTGATAGAGATTGATAGAGAGTGTCACAGAGTGTCATTGAGTGATAGAGAGTGTCAGAGAGTGTCAGAGAGCGATAGAGAGTGTCAGAGATTGATATAGATTGTCAGAGATTGATAGAGAGTGTCTGAGAGTGTCTGAGTGTGACAGAGAGCGAAGGAGAGTGTCTGAGAGTGTCTGTGAGTGTCAGAGAGAGATAGAGAGTTTTTGAGTGTGTCAGTGAGTGATTGAGAGTGATAGAGTGCCTCTGAGAGTGTCAGAGAGTGTCAGAGGGAGATAGAGAGTGTCTGAGAGTGTCTGAGAGTGACATAGTGTGACAGAGAGTGTCTGAGAGTGTCAGTGAGTGTCAGAGAGTGATAGAGAGTGTCTGAGAGTGTCAGAGAGTGATAGAGAGTGACAGAGAGCCTCTGAGATTGTCAGAGAGTGTCAGAGAGCGATAGAGAGTGTCAGCGAGTGATAGAGAGTGTCTGAGAGTAACAGAGAGTGAAAGAGAGTGATAGAGAGCCTCTGAGAGTGTCAGAGAGTGTCAGAGAGTGATAGAGAGTGATAGAGAGTGTCTGAGAGGGTCTGAGAGTGACAGAGAGAGACAGAGTGTCTGAGAGTGTCAGTGAGTTTCGGAGTGTGATAGAGAGCCTCTGAGATTGTCAGAGAGTGTCAGAGAGTGATAGAGAGTGTCAGAGAGTGTCAGAGAATGTCAGATTGTGTCAGAGTGTGTCAGAGGGTGTCAGAGAGTGTAAGAGCGTGATAGAGAGTGATAGGGAGTGATAGAGAGTGTCAGAGAGTGTCAGAGAGTGTCAGATTGTGTCAGAGTGTGTCAGAGGGTGTCAGAGGGTGTCAGAGAGTGTAAGAGCGTGATAGAGAGTGATAGAGAGTGTCAGAGAGAGTCAGACAGAGTCATAGAGTGTCAGAGAGTGATAGAGAGTGATAGCAAGCGTCAGAGAGTGCCATAGAGTGACAGAGAGTGTCAGAGAGTGTCAGAGAGTGATAGAGTGTGATGGAAAGTGTCACAGAGTGTCATTGAGTGATAGAGAGTGTCAGAGAGTGTCAGAGAGTGATAGAGAGTGATAGAGAGAGTCTGAGAGTGACAGAGAGCGTCTGAGAGTGACAGTGAGTGTCAGAGAGTGATAGAGAGTGTCAGAGAGTGTCAGAGAGTGATAGAGAGTGTCAGAGAGTGATAGAGAGTGTCTGAGAATGTCAGAGAGTGATAGAGAGTGTCAGAGAGTGATAGAGAGTGTCTGAGAGTGTCAGAGAGTGAGAGAGAGATTCTGAGAGTGTCAGAGAGTGAGAGAGAGTGATAGAGAGTGATAGACAGTGTCTGAGAGTGTCAGAAAATGTCAGAGAGTGATAGAGAGTGTCAGAGAGTGATAGAGAGTGTCAGAGAGTGATAGAGAGTGTCTGAGAATGTCAGAGAGTGATAGAGATTGTCAGAGAGTGATTAAGAGTGTCAGAGAGTGTCAGAGAATGTCAGATTGTGTCAGAGTGTGTCAGAGGGTGTCAGAGAGTGTAAGAGCGTGATAGAGAGTGATAGAGAGTGTCAGAGAGAGTCAGACAGAGTCATAGAGTGTCAGAGAGTGATAGAGAGTGATAGCAAGCGTCAGAGAGTGCCATAGAGTGACAGAGAGTGTCAGAGAGTGTCAGAGAGTGATAGAGTGTGATGGAGAGTGTCACAGAGTGTCATTGAGTGATAGAGAGTGTCAGAGAGTGTCAGAGAGTGATAGAGAGTGATAGAGAGAGTCTGAGAGTGACAGAGAGCGTCTGAGAGTGTCAGTGAGTGTCAGAGCGTGATAGAGAGTGTCAGAGAGTGTCAGAGAGTGATAGAGAGTGTCAGAGAGTGATAGAGAGTGTCACAGAGTGATAGAGAGTGTCAGAGAGTGTCTGAGAGTTTCAGAGAGTGTCAGAGAGTGTCAGAGAGTGATAGAGAGTGATATAGAGTGTCAGAGAGTGTCACAGAGTGAGAGAGAGTGTCAGAGTGTGTCAGAGAGTGATAGAGAGTGATTGAGTGTGCCAGAGAGCGATTGAGGGTGTCAGAGAGTGATAGAGAGTGTCAGAGAGTGATAGAGAGCATCTGAGAGTGTCTGAGAGTGACAGAGAGTTTCTGAGAGTTTCTGAGAGTGTCAGTGAGTATCAGAGAGTGATAGTGAGTGTCTGAGAGTGTCAGTGAGTTATAGAGAGTGATAGAGAGCCTCTGAGAATGTCAGAGAGTGTCAGAGAGTGATAGAGAGTGTCAGAGAGAGTTAGAGAGTGACAGAGAGTATCTGAGAGTGTCAGTGAGTGTCAGAGAGTGTCAGAGTATGTGAGAGTGTCAGAGAGCGATAGAGAGTGTCAGAGAGTGATAGAGAGTGTCAGAGATTGATAGAGAGTGAAACAGAGTGATAGAGTGTATCTGAGAGTGTCTGTGAGTGTCAGAGAGTGTCAGAGAGTGTCAGAGAGTGACAAAGGGTGATAGAAAGTGTCTGAGAGTGTCAGAGACTGTCAGAGACTGTCAAAGTGTGTCAGACAGTGATAGAGAGTGATAGAGAGTGTCTGAGAGTGTCAGAGAGTGTCAGAGTATGTGAGAGTGTCAGAGAGCGATAGAGAGTGTCAGAGAGTGATAGAGAGTGTCAGAGAGTGATAGAGAGAGTCAGAGAGTGATAGAGAGAATCTGAGCGTGTCTGAGAGTGACAGAGAGTGACAGAGAGTGTCAGAGAGTGTCAGTGAGTGTCAGAGACTGATAGAGAGTGTTTGAGAGTGTCTGAGAGTGATACAGAGTGATAGACAGTGTCTGAGACAGTCAGAGAGTGTCAGAGTGTGATAGAGAGTGATAGAGAGTGTCAGAGAGTGTCAGAGAGTGTCAGAGAGTCTCAGAGAGTGTCAGAGAGTGACAGAGAGTGATTGAGAGTGTCAAAGAGTGATTGAGAGTGTCAGAGAGTGTCAGAGAGTGATAGAGAGTGTCAGACTGTGTCACAGAATGTCTGAGAGTGTCTGAGAATGTCAGAGTGTGTCAGAGAGAGACAGAGAATGATAGAGAGTGATACAGAGTGTCATAGAGTGCCATAGAGTGATAGAGAGTGTCTGAGAGTGTCAGAAAATGTCAGAGAGTGATAGAGAGTGTCAGAGAGTGATAGAGAGTGTCAGAGAGTGATAGAGAGTGTCTGAGAATGTCAGAGAGTGATAGAGATTGTCAGAGAGTGACAGAGAGTGTATGAGAGTTTCAGAGAGTGAGAGAGAGGTTCTGAGAGTGTCAGAGAGTGTCAGAGGGTGATAGAGAGTGATAGAGAGTGTCTGAGAGTGTCAGAGAGTGTCAGATCGTGTCAGAGAGTGTCAGAGAGCGAAAGAGAGTGTCAGAGAGAGATAGAGAGTGTCAGAGAGTGATAGAGAGTGTCTGAGAATGTCTGAGAGTGACAGAGGGTGTCTGAGAGTGACTGCGAGTGTCTGAGAGTGTCAGTGAGTGTCAGAGAGTGATAGAGAGTGAAGGTGAGTGATAGAGAGTGATATAGAGTTTCAGAGTGTGTCATTGAGTGATAGAGATTGTCAGACAGTGTCAGAGTGTGATAGAGTGTGTCGGAGAGTGTCAGAGAGTGATAGAGAGTGTAAGAGAGTGATAGAGAGTGATAGAGAGTGTCAGAGAGTGATAGAGAGTGTCACAGAGTGATAGAGAGTGACAGAGAGTGTCTGAGAGTGTCAGAGAGTGTCAGAGTGTGTCAGAGAGTGATAGAGAGTGATATAGAGTGTCAGAGAGTGTCACAGAGTGTCAGATCGTGTCAGAGAGTGTCAGAGAGCGAAAGAGAGTGTCAGAGAGAGATAGAGAGTGTCAGAGAGTGATAGAGAGTGTCTGAGAATGTCTGAGAGTGACAGAGGGTGTCTGAGAGTGACTGCGAGTGTCTGAGAGTGTCAGTGAGTGTCAGAGAGTGATAGAGAGTGATAGAGAGTGAAGGTGAGTGATAGAGAGTGATATAGAGTTTCAGAGTGTGTCATTGAGTGATAGAGATTGTCAGACAGTGTCAGAGTGTGATAGAGTGTGTCGGAGAGTGTCAGAGAGTGATAGAGAGTGTAAGAGAGTGATAGAGAGTGATAGAGAGTGTCAGAGAGTGTCAGAGAGTGATAGAGAGTGTCACAGAGTGATAGAGAGTGACAGAGAGTGTCTGAGAGTGTCAGAGAGTGTCAGAGTGTGTCAGAGAGTGATAGAGAGTGATTGAATGTGTTAGAGAGCGATTGAGGGTGTCAGAGAGTGATAGAGAGTGTCAGAGAGTGATAGAGAGCAAATGAGAGTGTCTGAGAGTGACAGAGAGTTTCTCAGAGTTTCTGAGATTGTCAGTGAGTGTCAGAGAGTGATAGTGAGTGTCTGAGAGTGTCAGTGAGTTATAGAGAGTGATAGAGAGCCTCTGAGAATGTCAGAGAGTGTCAGAGAGTGATAGAGAGTGTCAGAGAGAGTTAGAGAGTGACAGAGAGTATCTGAGAGTGTCAGTGAGTGTCAGAGAGTGTCAGAGTATGTGAGAGTGTCAGAGAGCGATAGAGAGTGTCAGAGAGTGATAGAGAGTGTCAGAGAGTGATAGAGAGTGAAACAGAGTGATAGAGAGTATCTGAGAGTGTCAGTGAGTGTCAGAGAGTGTCAGAGAGTGTCAGAGAGTGACAAAGGGTGATAGAAAGTGTCTGAGAGTGTCAGAGACTGTCAGAGACTGTCAGAGTGTGTCAGACAGTGATAGAGAGTGATAGAGAGTGTCTGAGAGTGTCAGAGAGTGTCAGAGTATGTGAGAGTGTCAGAGAGCGATAGAGAGTGTCAGAGAGTGATAGAGAGTGTCAGAGAGTGATAGAGAGAGTCAGAAAGTGATAGAGAGAATCTGAGCGTGTCTGAGAGTGACAGTGAGTTTCAGAGTGTGATAGAGAGCCTCTGAGATTGTCAGAGAGTGTCAGAGAGTGATAGAGAGTGATAGAGAGTGATAGAGAGTGTCAGAGAGTGTCAGAGAGTGTCAGATTGTGTCAGAGTGTGTCGGAGGGTGTCAGAGAGTGTAAGAGCGTGATAGAGAGTGATAGAGAGTGTCAGAGAGAGTCAGACAGAGTCATAGAGTGTCAGAGAGTGATAGAGAGTGATAGCAAGCGTCAGAGAGTGCCATAGAGTGACAGAGAGTGTCAGAGTGTGTCACAGAGTGACTGAGTGTATCAGAGAGTGTCAGAGAGTGATAGAGTGTGATGGAGAGTGTCACAGAGTGTCATTGAGTGATAGAGAGTGTCAGAGAGTGTCAGAGAGTGATAGAGAGTGATAGAGAGAGTCTGAGAGTGACAGAGAGCGTCTGAGAGTGTCAGTGAGTGTCAGAGAGTGATAGAGAGTGTCAGAGAGTGTCAGAGAGTGATAGAAGAGTGTCAGAGAGTGATAGAGAGTGTCTGAGAATGTCAGAGAGTGATAGGGAGTGTCAGAGAGTGATAGGGAGTGTCTGAGAGTGTCAGAGAGTGAGAGAGAGAGTTTCTGAGAGTGTCAGAGAGTGTCAGAGAGTGATAGAGAGTGATAGAGAGTGTCTGAGAGTGTCAGAAGTGTCAGAAAATGTCAGAGAGCGATAGAGAGTGTCAGAGAGTGATAGAGAGTGTCAGAGAGTGATAGAGAGTGTCTGAGAATGTCAGAGAGTGATAGAGATTGTCAGAGAGTGACAGAGAGTGTATGAGAGTTTTAGAGAGTGAGAGAGAGATTCTGAGAGTGTCAGAGAGTGTCAGAGAGTGATAGAGAGTGATAGAGAGTGTCTGAGAGTGTCAGAGAGTGTCAGATCGTGTCAGAGAGTGTCAGAGAGCGAAAGAGAGTGTCAGAGAGAGATAGAGAGTGTCAGAGAGTGATAGAGAGTGTCTGAGAATGTCAGTGAGTGTCAGAGAGTAATAGAGGGTGATAGAGAGTGATGGAGAGTGATAGAGAGTGATATAGAGTTTCAGAGTGTGTCATTGCGTGATAGAGATTGTCAGACAGTGTCAGAGTGTGATAGAGTGTGTCGGAGAGTGTCAGAGAGTGATAGAGAGTGTAAGAGAGTGATAGAGAGTGATAGAGAGTGTCAGAGAGTGATAGAGAGTGTCACAGAGTGATAGAGAGTGACAGAGAGTGTCTGAGAGTGTCAGAGAGTGTCAGAGTGTGTCAGAGAGTGATAGAGAGTGATAGAGAGTGTCAGAGAGTGTCACAGAGTGAGAGAGAGTGTCAGAGTGTGTCAGAGAGTGATAGAGAGTGATTGAGTGTGTCAGAGAGCGATTGAGGGTGTCAGAGAGTGATAGAGAGTGTCAGAGAGTGATAGAGAGCATCTGAGAGTGTCTGAGAGTGACAGAGAGTGAAAGAGAGTTTCTGAGAGTGTCAGTGAGTGTCAGAGAGTGATAGTGAGTATCTGAGAGTGTCAGTGAGTTATAGAGAGTGATAGAGAGCCTCTGAGAATGTCAGAGAGTGTCAGAGAGTGATAGAGAGTGTCAGAGAGAGTTAGAGAGTGACAGAGAGTGTCTGAGAGTGTCAGTGAGTGTCAGAGAGTGATAGAGTGTGTCAGACAGTGATAGAGAGTGATAGAGAGTGTCAGAGAATGCCAGAGTGTGATAGAGAGTGTCAGAGAATGTCAGAGAGTGATAGAGAGTGTCAGACAGTGATAGAGAGAGATAGAGAGTGTCAGAGAGTGTCAGAGAGTGTCAGAGTGTGTCAGAGAGTGATGAAGAATGTCAGAGAGTGATAGAGAGTGTCAGACAGTGATAGAGAGAGATAGAGAGTGTCAGAGAGTGTCTGAGAGTGTCAGTGAGTGTCAGAGAGTGATAGAGTGTGTCAGACAGTGATAGAGAGTGATAGAGGGTGTCAGAGAATGCCAGAGTGTGATAGAGAGTGTCAGAGAATGTCAAAGAGTGATAGAGAGTGTCAGACAGTGATAGAGAGAGATAGAGAGTGTCAGAGAGTGTCAGAGAGTGCCAGAGAGTGTCAGAGAGTGATAGAGAGTGATTGAGTGTGATAGAGCATGTCTGAGAGTGATTGAGAGTGTCTGACAATGTCAGAGAGTGTCAGAGCGTGATAGAGCATGTCTGAGAGTGATAGAGAGTGTCTGAGAGTGTCTGAGAGCGTCAGAGAGTGTCAGAGAGTGATAGAGAGTGATAGAGAGCGTCAGAGAGTGTCATAGAGTATTAGAGAGTGTCAGAGTGTGTCACAGAGTGTCTGAGTGTGTCAGAGAGTGTCAGAGAGTGATAGAGATTGATAGAGAGTGTCACAGAGTGTCATTGAGTGATAGAGAGTGTCAGAGAGTGTCAGAGAGCGATAGAGAGTGTCAGAGATTGATATAGATTGTCAGAGATTGATAGAGAGTGTCTGAGAGTGTCTGAGTGTGACAGAGAGCGAAGGAGAGTGTCTGAGAGTGTCTGTGAGTGTCAGAGAGTGATAGAGAGTTTTTGAGTGTGTCAGTGAGTGATTGAGAGTGATAGAGTGCCTCTGAGAGTGTCAGAGAGTGTCAGAGGGAGATAGAGAGTGTCTGAGAGTGTCTGAGAGTGACATAGTGTGACAGAGAGTGTCTGAGAGTGTCAGTGAGTGTCAGAGAGTGATAGAGAGTGTCTGAGAGTGTCAGAGAGTGATAGAGAGTGACAGAGAGCCTCTGAGATTGTCAGAGAGTGTCAGAGAGCGATAGAGAGTTTCAGAGAGTGATAGAGAGTGTCAGCGAGTGATAGAGAGTGTCTGAGAGTAACAGAGAGTGAAAGAGAGTGATAGAGAGCCTCTGAGAGTGTCAGAGAGTGTCAGAGAGTGATAGAGAGTGATAGAGAGTGTCTGAGAGGGTCTGAGAGTGACAGAGAGAGACAGAGTGTCTGAGAGTGTCAGTGAGTTTCGGAGTGTGATAGAGAGCCTCTGAGATTGTCAGAGAGTGTCAGAGAGTGATAGAGAGTGTCAGAGAGTGTCAGAGAATGTCAGATTGTGTCAGAGTGTGTCAGAGGGTGTCAGAGAGTGTAAGAGCGTGATAGAGAGTGATAGGGAGTGATAGAGAGTGTCAGAGAGTGTCAGAGAGTGTCAGATTGTGTCAGAGTGTGTCAGAGGGTGTCAGAGGGTGTCAGAGAGTGTAAGAGCGTGATAGAGAGTGATAGAGAGTGTCAGAGAGAGTCAGACAGAGTCATAGAGTGTCAGAGAGTGATAGAGAGTGATAGCAAGCGTCAGAGAGTGCCATAGAGTGACAGAGAGTGTCAGAGAGTGTCAGAGAGTGATAGAGTGTGATGGAAAGTGTCACAGAGTGTCATTGAGTGATAGAGAGTGTCAGAGAGTGTCAGAGAGTGATAGAGAGTGATAGAGAGAGTCTGAGAGTGACAGAGAGCGTCTGAGAGTGACAGTGAGTGTCAGAGAGTGATAGAGAGTGTCAGAGAGTGTCAGAGAGTGATAGAGAGTGTCAGAGAGTGATAGAGAGTGTCTGAGAATGTCAGAGAGTGATAGAGAGTGTCAGAGAGTGATAGAGAGTGTCTGAGAGTGTCAGAGAGTGAGAGAGAGATTCTGAGAGTGTCAGAGAGTGAGAGAGAGTGATAGAGAGTGATAGACAGTGTCTGAGAGTGTCAGAAAATGTCAGAGAGTGATAGAGAGTGTCAGAGAGTGATAGAGAGTGTCAGAGAGTGATAGAGAGTGTCTGAGAATGTCAGAGAGTGATAGAGATTGTCAGAGAGTGATTAAGAGTGTCAGAGAGTGTCAGAGAATGTCAGATTGTGTCAGAGTGTGTCAGAGGGTGTCAGAGAGTGTAAGAGCGTGATAGAGAGTGATAGAGAGTGTCAGAGAGAGTCAGACAGAGTCATAGAGTGTCAGAGAGTGATAGAGAGTGATAGCAAGCGTCAGAGAGTGCCATAGAGTGACAGAGAGTGTCAGAGAGTGTCAGAGAGTGATAGAGTGTGATGGAGAGTGTCACAGAGTGTCATTGAGTGATAGAGAGTGTCAGAGAGTGTCAGAGAGTGATAGAGAGTGATAGAGAGAGTCTGAGAGTGACAGAGAGCGTCTGAGAGTGTCAGTGAGTGTCAGAGCGTGATAGAGAGTGTCAGAGAGTGTCAGAGAGTGATAGAGAGTGTCAGAGAGTGATAGAGAGTGTCACAGAGTGATAGAGAGTGTCAGAGAGTGTCTGAGAGTTTCAGAGAGTGTCAGAGAGTGTCAGAGAGTGATAGAGAGTGATATAGAGTGTCAGAGAGTGTCACAGAGTGAGAGAGAGTGTCAGAGTGTGTCAGAGAGTGATAGAGAGTGATTGAGTGTGCCAGAGAGCGATTGAGGGTGTCAGAGAGTGATAGAGAGTGTCAGAGAGTGATAGAGAGCATCTGAGAGTGTCTGAGAGTGACAGAGAGTTTCTGAGAGTTTCTGAGAGTGTCAGTGAGTATCAGAGAGTGATAGTGAGTGTCTGAGAGTGTCAGTGAGTTATAGAGAGTGATAGAGAGCCTCTGAGAATGTCAGAGAGTGTCAGAGAGTGATAGAGAGTGTCAGAGAGAGTTAGAGAGTGACAGAGAGTATCTGAGAGTGTCAGTGAGTGTCAGAGAGTGTCAGAGTATGTGAGAGTGTCAGAGAGCGATAGAGAGTGTCAGAGAGTGATAGAGAGTGTCAGAGATTGATAGAGAGTGAAACAGAGTGATAGAGAGTATCTGAGAGTGTCTGTGAGTGTCAGAGAGTGTCAGAGAGTGTCAGAGAGTGACAAAGGGTGATAGAAAGTGTCTGAGAGTGTCAGAGACTGTCAGAGACTGTCAGAGTGTGTCAGACAGTGATAGAGAGTGATAGAGAGTGTCTGAGAGTGTCAGAGAGTGTCAGAGTATGTGAGAGTGTCAGAGAGCGATAGAGAGTGTCAGAGAGTGATAGAGAGTGTCAGAGAGTGATAGAGAGAGTCAGAGAGTGATAGAGAGAATCTGAGCGTGTCTGAGAGTGACAGAGAGTGACAGAGAGTGTCAGAGAGTGTCAGTGAGTGTCAGAGACTGATAGAGAGTGTTTGAGAGTGTCTGAGAGTGATAGAGAGTGATAGACAGTGTCTGAGACAGTCAGAGAGTGTCAGAGTGTGATAGAGAGTGATAGAGAGTGTCAGAGAGTGTCAGAGAGTGTCAGAGAGTCTCACAGAGTGTCAGAGAGTGACAGAGAGTGATTGAGAGTGTCAAAGAGTGATTGAGAGTGTCAGAGAGTGTCAGAGAGTGATAGAGAGTGTCAGACTGTGTCACAGAATGTCTGAGAGTGTCTGAGAATGTCAGAGTGTGTCAGAGAGAGACAGAGAATGATAGAGAGTGATACAGAGTGTCATAGAGTGCCATTGAGTGATAGAGAGCTTCAGAGAGTGTCAGAGAGTGATCGAGAGTGTCAGGGAGTGCTAGAGAGTGTCAGAGAGTGATAGAGATTGTCAGAGAGCGATAGAGAGTGATAGAGATTGTCAGGGAGTGATTAAGTGTGTCAGAGAGTGTTAGAGAGTGAAACAGAGTGATAGAGAGTAGCTGAGAGTGTCTGTGAGTGTCAGAGAGTGTCAGAGAGTGTCAGAGAGTGACAAAGGGTGATAGAAAGTGTCAGAGAGCGATAGAGAGTGTCAGAGAGTGTCATAGAATGATAGAGACAGTCAGAGTGTGTCACAGAGTGTCTGAGGGTGTCTGAGAGTGACAGCGAGTGTCTTAGAGTGTCAGTGAGTGTCAGAGAGTGATAGAGAGTGATAGAGAGTGATATAGAGTTTCAGAGTGTGTCATTGAGTGATAGAGATTGTCAAACAGTGTCAGAGTGTGATAGAGTGTGTCAGACGGTGTCAGAGAGTGATGGAGAGTGCAAGAGAGTGATAGAGAGTGATAGAGAGTGTCAGAGAGTGATAGAGAGTGATAGAGAGTGTGACAGAGTGATAGAGAGTGACAGAGAGTGTCTGAGAGTGTCAGAGAGTGTCAGAGTGTGTCAGAGAGTGATAGAGAGTGATTGAGTGTGTCAGAGAGTGTCAGAGAGCGATTGAGAGTGTCACAGCGTGATAGAGAGTGTCAGAGAGTGATAGAGAGTGATAGAGAGCCTCTGAGAATGTCAGAGAGTGTCAGAGAGTGTTAGAGAGTGTCAGAGAGTGTTAGAGAGTGACAGAGAGTTTCTGAGAGTGTCAGTGAGTGTCAGAGAGTGATAGTGAGTGTCTGAGAGTGTCAGTGAGTTATAGAGAGTGATAGTGAGCCTCTGAGAATGTCAGAGAGTGATAGAGAGTGTCAGAGAGTGTTAGAGAATGACAGAGAGTGTCTGAGAGTGTCAGTGAGTGTCAGAGAGTGATAGAGTGTGTCAGACAGTGATAGAGAGTGATAGAGAGTGTCAGAGAGTGCTAGTGAGAGTCAGAGAGTGATAGAGAGAATCGGAACGTGTCTGAGAGTGACAGAGAGTGACAGAGAGTGTCTGAGAGTGTCAGTGAATGTCAGAGAGTGATAGAGAGTGACAGAGAGCCTCTGAGATTGTCAGAGAGTGTCAGAGAGCGATAGAGAGTGTCCGAGAGTGATAGAGAGTGTCAGAGAGTGATAGAGAGTGTCAGAGAGTGATAGAGAGCCTCTGAGAGTGTCAGAGAGTGTCAGAGAGTGATAGAGAGTGATAAAGAGTGTCTGAGAGGGTCTGAGAGTGACAGACAGAGACAGAGAGTGTCTGAGAGTGTCAGTGAGTTTCAGAGTGTGATAGAGAGCCTCTGAGATTGTCAGAGAGTGTCAGAGAGTGATAGAGAGTGATAGAGAGTGTCAGAGAGTGAGAGAGAGATTCTGAGAGTGTCAGAGAGTGTCAGAGAGTGATAGAGAGTGTCTGAGAGTGTCAGAAAATGTCAGAGAGTGATAGAGAGTGTCAGAGAGTGATAGAGAGTGTCAGAGAGTGATCGAGAGTGATAGAGAGTATCTGAGAGTGTCAGATCATGTCAGAGAGTGTCAGAGAGCGAAAGAGAGTGTCAGAGAGAGATAGAGAGTGTCAGAGAGTGATAGAGAGTGTCTGAGAATGTCTGAGAGTGACAAAGGGTGTCTGAGAGTTTCAGTGAGTGTCAGAGAGTGATAGAGAGTGATAGAGAGTGATGGAGAGTGATAGAGAGTGATATAGAGTTTCAGAGTGTGTCATTGAGTGATAGAGATTGTCAGACAGTGTCAGAGTGTGATAGAGTGTGTCGGAGAGTGTCAGAGAGTGACAGAGAGTGTAAGAGAGTGATAGAGAGTGATAGAGAGTGTCAGAGAGTGATAGAGAGTGTCACAGAGTGATAGAGAGTGACAGAGAGTGTCTGAGAGTGTCAGAGAGTGTCAGAGTGTGTCAGAGAGTGATAGAGAGTGATAGAGAGTGTCAGAGAGTGTCACAGAGTGAGAGAGAGTGTCAGAGTGTGTCAGAGAGTGATAGAGAGTGATTGAGTGTGTCAGAGAGCGATTGAGGGTGTCAGAGAGTGATAGAGAGTGTCAGAGAGTGATAGAGAGCATCTGAGAGTGTCTGAGAGTGACAGAGAGTGAAAGAGAGTTTCTGAGAGTGTCAGTGAGTGTCAGAGAGTGATAGTGAGTATCTGAGAGTGTCAGTGAGTTATAGAGAGTGATAGAGAGCCTCTGAGAATGTCAGAGAGTGTCAGAGAGTGATAGAGAGTGTCAGAGAGAGTTAGAGAGTGACAGAGTGTGTCTGAGAGTGTCAGTGAGTGTCAGAGAGTGATAGATTGTGTCAGACAGTGATAGAGAGTGATAGAGAGTGTCAGAGAATGTCAGAGTGTGATAGAGAGTGTCAGAGAGTGATAGAGAGAGATAGAGAGTGTCAGAGAGTGTCAGAGAGTGTCAGAGTGTGTCAGAGAGTGATGAAGAATGTTAGAGAGTGCCAGAGAGTGTCAGAGAGTGATTGAGAGTGTCTGAGAATGTCAGAGAGTGTCAGAGCGTGATAGAGCATGTCTGAGAGTGACAGAGAGTGTCTGAGAGCGTCAGAGAGTGTCAGAGAGTGACAGAGTGTGATAGAGAGCGTCAGAGAGTGTCATAGAGTATTAGAGAGTGTCAGAGTGTGTCACAGAGTGTCTGAGTGTGTCAGAGAGTGTCAGAGAGTGATAGAGATTGATAGAGAGTGTCACAGAGTGTCAGAGAGCGATAGAGAGTGTCAGAGAGTGATATAGATTGTCAGAGATTGATAGAGAGTGTCTGAGAGTGTCTGAGAGTGACAGAGAGCGAAGGAGAGTGTCTGAGAGTGTCAGTGAGTGTCAGAGAGTGATAGAGAGTTTTTGAGTGTGTCATTGAGTGATTGAGAGTGGTAGAGTGCCTCTGAGAGTGTCAGAGAGTGTCAGAGGGAGATAGAGAGTGATAGAGAGTGTCTGAGAGTGTCTGAGAGTGACATAGTGTGACAGAGAGTGTCTGAGAGTGTCAGTGAGTGTCAGAGAGTGATAGAGAGTGTCTGAGAGTGTCAGAGAGTGATAGAGAGTGACAGAGAGCCTCTGAGATTGTCAGAGAGTGTCAGAGAGCGATAGAGAGTGTCAGAGAGTGATAGAGAGTGTCAGCGAGTGATAGAGAGTGTCTGAGAGTAACAGAGAGTGAAAGAGAGTGATAGAGAGCCTCTGAGAGTGTCAGAGAGTGTCAGAGAGTGATAGAGAGTGATAGAGAGTGTCTGAGAGGGTCTGAGAGTGACAGAGAGAGACAGAGAGTGTCTGAGAGTGTCAGTGAGTTTCAGAGTGTGATAGAGAGCCTCTGAGATTGTCAGAGAGTGTCAGAGAGTGATAGAGAGTGATAGAGAGTGTCAGAGAGTGTCAGAGAGTGTCAGATTGTGTCAGAGTGTGTCAGAGTGTGTCAGAGAGTGTAAGAGCGTGATAGAGAGTGATAGAGAGTGTCAGAGAGAGTCAGACAGAGTCATAGAGTGTCAGAGAGTGATAGAGAGTGATAGCAAGCGTCAGAGAGTGCCAGAGAGTGACAGAGAGTGTCAGAGAGTGATAGAGTGTGATGGAGAGTGTCACAGAGTGTCATTGAGTGATAGAGAGTGTCAGAGAGTGTCAGAGAGTGATAGAGAGTGATAGAGAGAGTCTGAGAGTGACAGAGCGCGTCTGAGAGTGTCAGTGAGTGTCAGAGTGTGATAGAGAGTGTCAGAGAGTGTCAGAGAGTGATAGAGAGTGTCAGAGAGTGATAGAGAGTGTCTGAGAATGTCAGAGAGTGATAGAGAGTGTCAGAGAGTGATAGAGAGTGTCTGAGAGTGTCAGAGAGTGAGAGAGAGATTCTGAGAGTGTCAGAGAGTGAGAGAGAGTGATAGAGAGTGATAGAGAGTGTCTGAGAGTGTCAGAAAATGTCAGAGAGTGATAGAGAGTGTCAGAGAGTGATAGAGAGTGTCTGAGAATGTCAGAGAGTGATAGAGATTGTCAGAGAGTGACAGAGAGTGTATGAGAGTTTCAGAGAGTGAGAGAGATATTCTGAGAGTGTCAGAGAGTGTCAGAGAGTGATAGAGAGTGATAGAGAGTGTCTGAGAGTGTCAGAGTGTCAGATCGTGTCAGAGAGCGATAGAGAGTGTCAGAGAGAGATAGAGGGTGTCAGAGAGTGATAGAGAGTGTCTGAGAATGTCTGAGAGTGACAGAGGGTGTCTGAGAGTGACTGCGAGTGTCTGAGAGTGTCAGTGAGTGTCAGAGAGTGATAGAGAGTGATAGAGCGTGAAGGTGAGTGATAGAGAGTGATATAGAGTTTCAGAGTGTGTCATTGAGTGATAGAGATTGTCAGACAGTGTCAGAGTGTGATAGAGTGTGTCGGAGAGTGTCAGAGAGTGATAGAGAGTGTAAGAGAGTGATAGAGAGTGATAGAGAGTGTCAGAGAGTGATAGAGAGAGTCACAGAGTGATAGAGAGTGACAGAGAGTGTCTGAGAGTGTCAGAGAGTGTCAGAGTGTGTCAGAGAGTGATAGAGAGTGATAGAGAGTGTCAGAGAGTGTCACAGAGTGAGAGAGAGTGTCAGAGTGTGTCAGAGAGTGATAGAGAGTGATCGAGTGTGTCAGAGAGCAATTGAGGGTGTCAGAGAGTGATAGAGAGTGATTGAGTGTGCCAGAGAGCGATTGAGGGTGTCAGAGAGTGATAGAGAGTTTCTGAGAGTTTCTGAGAATGTCAGTGAGTGTCAGAGAGTGATAGTGAGTGTCTGAGAGTGTCAGTGAGTTATAGAGAGTGATAGAGATCCTCTGAGAATGTCAGAGAGTGTCAGAGAGTGATAGAGAGTGTCAGAGAGAGTTAGAGAGTGACAGAGAGTATCTGAGAGTGTCAGTGAGTGTCAGAGAGTGTCAGAGTATGTGAGAGTGTCAGAGAGCGATAGAGAGTGTCAGAGAGTGATAGAGAGTGTCAGAGAGTGATAGAGAGTGAAACAGAGTGATAGAGAGTATCTGAGAGTGTCTGTGAGTGTCAGAGAGTGTCAGAGAGTGACAAAGGGTGATAGAAAGTGTCTGAGAGTGTCAGAGACTGTCAGAGAGTGTCAGAGTGTGTCAGACAGTGATAGAGAGTGATAGAGAGTGTCTGAGAGTGTCAGAGAGTGTCAGAGTATCTGAGAGTGTCAGAGAGCGATAGAGAGTGTCAGAGAGTGATAGGGAGTGATAGACAGTGTCTGAGACAGTCAGAGAGTATCAGAGTGTGATAGAGAGTGATAGAGAGTGTCAGAGAGTGTCAGAGAGTGATAGAGCGTGTCAGAGAGTGTCAAAGAGTGATTGAGAGTGTCAAAGAGTGATTGAGAGTGTCAGAGAGTGTCAGAGAGTGATAGAGAGTGTCAGACTGTGTCACAGAATGTCTGAGAGTGTCTGAGAGTGTCAGAGTGTGTCAGAGAGAGACAGAGAATGATAGAGAGTGATACAGAGTGTCATAGAGTGCCATTGAGTGCTAGAGAGTGTCAGAGAGTGATAGAGAGTGTCAGAGAGTGATTAAGTGTGTCAGAGAGTGTTAGAGAGTGAAACAGAGTGATAGAGAGTATCTGAGAGTGTCTGTGAGTGTCAGAGAGTGTCAGAGAGTGTCAGAGAGTGACAAAGGGTGACAGAAAGTGTCAGAGACCGATAGTGTCAGAGAGTGTCAGAGAGTGTCATAGAATGATAGAGACAGTCAGAGTGTGTCACAGAGTGTCTGAGTGTGTCAGAGAGTGTCAGAGAGTGATAGAGAGTTACAGAGAGTGTCAGAGAATGTCAGAGAGTGATAGAGAGTGATAGAGAGTGTCAGAGAGTGTCAGAGAGTGATAGAGAGTGATAGAGAGTGTCTGAGAGTGTCAGAGAGTGTCTGAGAGTGTCACAGAGTGTCAGTGAGTGAGAGAGACTGCATGAGAGTGTCTGAGACTGTCAGTGAGTGTCAGAGAGTGATAGAGAGTGATAGAGAGTGACAGAGAGTTTCAGAGTGAGTCATTGAGCGATAGTGAGTGTCAGAGAGTGTCAGAGTGTGATAGAGAGTGTCAGAGAGTGATAGAGAGGGATAGAGAGTGTCAGAGAGTGTCAGAGAGTGTCAGAGTGTGTCAGGGAGTGATGAAGAATGTTAGAGAGTGTCAGAGAGTTTCAGAGCGTGATAGAGAGTGTCTGAGAGTGATAGAGAGTGTCTGAGAGTGTCTGAGAGCGTCAGAGAGTGTCAGAGAGTGATAGAGAGTGATCGAGAGCGTCAGAGTGTGTCATAGAGTGATAGAGAGTGTCAGAGTGTGTCACAGAGTGTCTGAGGGTGTCTGAGAGTGACAGCGAGTGTCTGAGTGTGTCAGTGAGTGTCAGAGAGTGATAGAGAGTGATAGAGAGTGATAGAGAGTGATAGAGAGTGATAGAGAGTGTCAGAGAATGATAGAGAGTGTCACAGAGTGATAGAGAGTGACAGAGAGTCTCTGAGAGTGTCAGAGAGTGTCAGAGTGTGTCAGAGAGTGATAGAGAGTGATTGAGTGTGTCAGAGAGTGTCAGAGAGCGATTGAGAGTGTCACAGAGTGATAGAGAGTGTCAGAGAGTGATAGAGAGCATCGGAGAGTGTCTGAGAGTGACAGAGAGTGAAAGAGAGTTTCTGAGAGTGTCAGTGAGTGTCAGAGAGTGATAGTGAGTGTCTGAGAGTGTCAGTGAGTTATAGAGAGTGATAGAGAGCCTCTGAGAATGTCAGAGAGTGTCAGAGAGTGATAGAGAGTGTCAGAGAGTGTTAGAGAGTGACAGAGAGTGTCTGAGAGTGTCAGTGAGTGTCAGAGAGTGATAGAGTGTGTCAGACAGTGATAGAGACTGATAGAGAGTGTCAGAGAGTGCTAGAGAGAGTCAGAGAGTGATAGAGAGAATCGGAACGTGTCTGAGAGTGACAGAGAGTGACAGAGAGTGTCTGAGAGTGTCAGTGAATGTCAGAGAGTGACAGAGAGTGTCTGAGAGTGTCAGTGAGTGTCAGAGAGTGATAGAGAGTGTTAGACAGTGTCTGAGACAGTCAGAGAGTGTCAGAGTGTGATAGAGAGTGATGGAAAGTGTCAGAGAGTGTCAGAGAGTGATGGAGGGTGATAGAGCGTATCAGACAGGGTCAAAGAGTGATTGAGAGTGTCAGAGCGTGTCAGAGAGTGATAGAGAGTGTCAGACTGTGTCACAGAATGTCTGAGAGTGTCTGAGAGTGTCAGAGTGTGTCAGAGAGTGTCTGAGTATGTCAGAGAGTGTCAGATAGTGACAGAGAGTGATAGAGAGTGTCACAGAGTGTCATTGAGTGATAAAGAGTGTCAGAGAGTGTCAGAGAGTGATAGAGAGTGTCAGAGAGCGTCAGAGAGTGTCATAGAGTGATAGAGAGTGAAACAGAGTGATAGAGAGTATCTGAGAGTGTCTGTGAGTGTCAGAGAGTGTCAGAGAGTGTCAGAGAGTGACAAAGGGTGATAGAAAGTTTCTGAGAGTGTCAGAGACTGTCAGAGACTGTCAGAGTGTGTCAGACAGTGATAGAGAGTGATAGAGAGTGTCTGAGAGTGTCAGAGAGTGTCAGAGTATGTGAGAGTGTCAGAGAGCGATAGAGAGTGTCAGAGAGTGGTAGAGAGTGTCAGAGAGTGATAGAGAGAGTCAGAGAGTGATAGAGAGAATCTGAGCGTGTCTGAGAGTGACAGAGAGTGACAGAGAGTGTCTGAGAGTGTCAGTGAGTGTCAGAGACTGATAGAGAGTGTTTGAGAGTGTCTGAGAGTGATAGAGAGTGATAGACAGTGTCTGAGACAGTCAGAGAGTGTCAGAGTGTGATAGAGAGTGATAGAGAGTGTCAGAGAGTGTCAGAGAGTGTCAGAGAGTCTCAGAGAGTGTCAGAGAGTGACAGAGAGTGATTGAGAGTGTCAAAGAGTGATTGAGAGTGTCAGAGAGTGTCAGAGAGTGATAGAGAGTGTCAGACTGTGTCACAGAATGTCTGAGAGTGTCTGAGAGTGTCAGAGTGTGTCAGAGAGAGACAGAGAATGATAGAGAGTGATACAGAGTGTCATAGAGTGCCATTGAGTGCTCGAGAGTGTCAGAGAGTGATAGAGAGTGTCAGAGAGTGATTAAGTGTGTCAGAGAGTGTTAGAGAGTGAAACAGAGTGATAGAGAGTATCTGAGAGTGTCTGTGAGTGTCAGAGAGTGTCAGAGAGTGTCAGAGAGTGACAAAGGGTGATAGAAAGTGTCAGAGAGCGATAGAGAGTGTCAGAGAGTGTCATAGAATGATAGAGACAGTCAGAGTGTGTCACAGAGTGTCTGAGGGTGTCTGAGAGTGACAGCGAGTGTCTGAGAGTGTCAGTGAGTGTCAGAGAGTGATAGAGAGTGATAGAGAGTGATATAGAGTTTCAGAGTGTGTCATTGAGTGATAGAGATTGTCAAACAGTGTCAGAGTGTGATAGAGTGTGTCAGACGGTGTCAGAGAGTGATGGAGAGTGCAAGAGAGTGATAGAGAGTGATAGAGAGTGATAGAGAGTGTCAGAGAGTGATAGAGAGTGATAGAGAGTGTGACAGAGTGATAGAGAGTGACAGAGAGTGTCTGAGAGTGTCAGAGAGTGTCAGAGTGTGTCAGAGAGTGATAGAGAGTGATTGAGTGTGTCAAAGAGTGTCAGAGAGCGATTGAGAGTGTCACAGCGTGATAGAGAGTGTCAGAGAGTGATAGAGAGTGATAGAGAGCCTGTGAGAATGTCAGAGAGTGTCAGAGAGTGTTAGAGAGTGTCAGAGAGTGTTAGAGAGTGATAGTGAGTGTCTGAGAGTGTCAGTGAGTTATAGAGAGTGATAGAGAGCCTCTGAGAATGTCAGAGAGTGATAGAGAGTGTCAGAGAGTGTTAGAGAGTGACAGAGAGTGTCTGAGAGTGTCAGTGCGTGTCAGAGAGTGATAGAGTGTGTCAGACAGTGATAGAGAGTGATAGAGAGTGTCAGAGAGTGCTAGTGAGAGTCAGAGAGTGATAGAGAGAATCGGAACGTGTCTGAGAGTGACAGAGAGTGACAGAGAGTGTCTGAGAGTGTCAATGAATGTCAGAGAGTGATAGAGAGTGACAGAGAGCCTCTGAGATTGTCAGAGAGTGTCAGAGAGCGATAGAGAGTGTCCGAGAGTGATAGAGAGTGTCAGAGAGTGATAGAGAGTGTCAGAGAGTGATAGAGAGTGTCTGAGAGTAACAGAGAGTGAAAGAGAGTGATAGAGAGCCTCTGAGAGTGTCAGAGAGTGTCAGAGAGTGATAGAGAGTGATAAAGAGTGTCTGAGAGGGTCTGAGAGTGACAGACAGAGACAGAGAGTGTCTGAGAGTGTCAGTGAGTTTCAGAGTGTGATAGAGAGCCTCTGAGATTGTCAGAGAGTGTCAGAGAGTGATAGAGAGTGATAGAGAGTGTCAGAGAGTGTCAGAGAGTGTCAGATTGTGTCAGAGTGTGTCAGAGGGTGTCAGAGGGTGTCAGAGAGTGTAAGAGCGTGATAGAGAGTGATAGAGAGTGTCAGAGAGAGTCAGACAGAGTCATAGAGTGTCAGAGAGTGATAGAGAGTGATAGCAAGCGTCAGAGAGTGCCATAGAGTGACAGAGAGTGTCAGAGTGTGTCACAGAGTGACTGAGTGTGTCAGAGAGTGTCAGAGAGTGATAGAGTGTGATGGAGAGTGTCACAGATTGTCATTGAGTGATAGAGAGTGTCAGAGAGTGTCAGAGAGTGATAGAGATAGTCTGAGAGTGACAGAGAGCGTCTGAGAGTGTCAGAGAGTGATAGAGAGTGTCAGAGAGTGATAGAGAGTGTCTGACAGTGTCAGAGAGTGAGAGAGAGATTCTGAGAGTGTCAGAGAGTGTCAGAGAGTGATAGAGAGTGTCTGAGAGTGTCAGAAAATGTCAGAGAGTGATAGAGAGTGTCAGAGAGTGATAGAGAGTGTCAGAGAGTGATCGAGAGTGATAGAGAGTATCTGAGAGTGTCAGATCATGTCAGAGAGTGTCAGAGAGCGAAAGAGAGTGTCAGAGAGAGATAGAGAGTGTCAGAGAGTGATAGAGAGTGTCTGAGAATGTCTGAGAGTGACAGAGGGTGTCTGAGAGTGTCAGTGAGTGTCAGAGAGTGATAGAGAGTGATAGAGAGTGATGGAGAGTGATAGAGAGTGATATAGAGTTTCAGAGTGTGTCATTGAGTGATAGAGATTGTCAGACAGTGTCAGAGTGTGATAGAGTGTGTCGGAGAGTGTCAGAGAGTGACAGAGAGTGTAAGAGAGTGATAGAGAGTGATAGAGAGTGTCAGAGAGTGATAGAGAGTGTCACAGAGTGATAGAGAGTGACAGAGAGTGTCTGAGAGTGTCAGAGAGTGTCAGAGAGTGATAGAGAGTGATAGAGAGTGTCAGAGAGTGTCACAGAGTGAGAGAGAGTGTCAGAGTGTGTCAGAGAGTGATAGAGAGTGATTGAGTGTGTCAGAGAGCGATTGAGGGTGTCAGAGAGTGATAGAGAGTGTCAGAGAGTGATAGAGAGCATCTGAGAGTGTCTGAGAGTGACAGAGAGTGAAAGAGAGTTTCTGAGAGTGTCAGTGAGTGTCAGAGAGTGATAGTGAGTATCTGAGAGTGTCAGTGAGTTATAGAGAGTGATATGGGAGAGCACTAGTCATCGGGGACTCGATGGTGAGGAGTACGGACAGGCGGTTCTGTGGGCGCAGGCGAGACGCACGGATGGTTTGTTGCCTCCCTGGTGCCAGGGTCCGTGATGTTTGTGATCGCGTCTTCAGGATCCTTAAAGGGGAGGGGGAGCAGCCAGAGGTCGTGGTGCACATTGGCACCAACGACGTAGGAAGGAAGGGTGGCACAGATGTTAGAAGTGAGTTTAGGGAGTTAGGCTGGAAGCTGAAAGCTCGGACGGACAGAGTTGTTATCTCTGGTTTGTTGCCGGCGCCACGTGATAGTGAGGCTAGGAATAGGGAGAGAGCACAGCTGAACACGTGGCTGCAGGAATGGTGTAGGAGGGAGGGCTTCCAGTTCTTGGATAATTGGACTGCATTCTGGGGAAGATGGGACCTGTTCAAACAGGACGGGCTGCATCTGAACCAGAGGGGCACCAATATCCTGGGAGGGAGGTTTGCTAGTACTGTTCGGGAGGGTTTAAACTAGTTTGGGAGGGGGATGGGAACCGGACTTGTAATCCAGGGACCAGTGGGTCCACTCAGAAAGACAAAGAGTGTAGTGAGGTATTGGGGAAGGTAGCACTGTCACAGAGGACAGATGGGCACGGAGAAGGGTTAAAGTGCGTATACTTCAACGCAAGAAGCATCAGGAATAAGGTGAGTGAATTGAAGGCGTGGATGGGCACTTGGGACTACGATGTTGTGGCCATCACTGAAACGTGGATAGGTGAGGGGGAGGAATGGTTTTTGGAGGTACCTGGTTATAGATGTTTTCATAAGATTAGGAATGGTGGTAAAAGAGGTGGGGGGGTGGCATTGTTAGTTAGAAATAGTGTAACAACTGCTGAGAGAATTTTCGAGGAGGATCTGCCGACTGAGGCACTGTGGGTTGAGGTCAGGAACAGGAAAGGAGCAGTCACCTTGATGGGAGTTTTCTATAGGCCCCCCAATAGCAGCAGGGAGGTGGAAGAGCAGATTGGGAAACAGATTTTGGAAAGGAGCAGAAGTCACAGGGTAGTAATTATGGGGGATTTCAACTTCCCAAATATTGATTGGCAACTCTTTAGATCGAATAGTTTGGATGGGGTAGTGTTTGTGCAGTATGTCCAGGAAGCTTTTCTGACTCAGTATGTAGACTGCCCGACCAGAGGGGAGGCAATATTGGATTTGGTACTAGGTAATGAACCAGGGCAAGTGATAGAGCTGTTGGTGGGCGAGCACTTTGGAGATAGTGATCACAATTCTGTAGCATTCACTGTGGTAATGGAGAGGGATAGGTATGTGCAACAGGGCAAGGTTTACAATTGGGGGAAGGGTAGATATGATGCTGTCAGGCAGGAACTGAGGAGCATAAGTTGGGAGCATATGCTGGCAGGGAAGGGCACGGTCGAAATGTGGAACTTTTTCAAGGAGCAGATAGTAGGGGCCATTGATAAGCATGTCCCTGTCAGACAGGGAAGGGATGGTCATGTGAGGGAACCGTGGTTGACAAGAGAGGTTGAGAGTCTTGTTAGGAAGAAGAAGGATGCGTATATAAAGTTGAGGAAAAAGGGCACAGGCATAGCTCTGGAGGGATACAAGATGGCCAGGAAGGATCTGAAGAAAGGGATTAGGAGAGCTAAGAGAGGGCATGAAAAATGCTTGGCGGGTAGGATAAAAGAAAACCCCAAGGCCTTTTACGCGTATGTCAGAAATATGAGGATGACCAGGGGGACCATAGGTCCGGTCAAGGACAATAGCGGGAGACTGTGTGTTGAGCCGGAAGAGATAAGTGAGGTTTTGAATGAGTACTTCTCTTCGGTATTTACGAATGAGAAGGGGTGTATTACTGAAGAGGACGGTGTGAAACAGACTGGTAAGCTCGAGGAAGTGCTCGTTAGGAGGGAAGATGTGTTGGGGTTTTTGAATAACTTGAAGATAGACAAGTCTCCCGGGCCTGACGGGGTATATCCAAGGATGTTATGGGAAGCAAGGGATGAAATTGCAGAGCCGCTGGCAATGATCTTTTCATCTTCTCTGCTGACGGGGGTGGTACCAGGTGATTGGAGGGTGGCAAATGTTGTGCCCCTGTTCAAGAAAGGGAATAGGAACAACCCTGGGAATTACAGGCCAGTTAGTCTTACTTCGGTGGTAGGCAAGTTGATGGAAAAGGTGCTGAGGGATAGGATTTCTGAGCATCTGGAAAGACACTGCTTGATTCGGGACAGTCAGCACGGTTTTGTGAGGGGTAGGTCTTGCCTCACAAGCCTGATTGAATTCTTTGAGCAGGTGACCAAGCAAGTGGATGAGGGTAAACCAGTGGATGTGGTGTACATGGATTTTAGTAAGGCATTTGATAAGGTCCCCCATGGTAGACTTATGGAGAAAGTCAGGAGGCATGGGATAGTGGGGAATGTGGCCAGTTGGATTAAGAATTGGCTAACTGATAGAAGGCAGAGAGTGGTCTTAGATGGTAAATACTCAGCCTGGAGCCCAGTTACCAGTGGCGTGCCGCAGGGATCAGTTCTGGGTCCTCTCCTGTTTGTGATTTTTATTAACGACTTGGATGAGGAAGTCGAAGGGTGGGTCAGTAAATTTGCAGATGATACAAAGGTTGGTGGAGTTGTGGATACCGAGGAGGGCTATTGTCGTCTGCAGGGGGACTTGGATAGGTTGCAGTGCTGGGCTGAAAAGTGGCAGATGGAGTTTAACCCTGAAAAGTGTGAGGTCGTCCATTTTGGAAGGACAAACATGAATGCAAAATACTGGGTTAACGGTAGGGTTCTTGGGCATGTGGAGGAGCAGAGAGACCTTGGGGTCTATGTGCATAGATCATTGAAAGTTGCAACTCAAGTGGATAGGGCTGTGAAGAAGGCATATGGGGTGTTAGCGTTCATTAGCAGAGGGATTGAATTTAAGAGCCGTGAGGTGATGATGCAGCTGTACAGGACCTTGGTAAGGCCTCATTTGGAGTACTGTGTGCAGTTCTGGTCGCCTCATTTTAGGAAGGATGTGGAAGCCTTGGAGAGGGTGCAGAGGAGATTTACCAGGATGTTGCCTGGAATGGAGAATAAGTCTTACGAGGAAAGGCTGAACATTCTAGGCCTCTTCTCATTAGAAAGGAGAAGGATGAGGGGTGACATGATAGAGGTTTATAAGATGATCAGGGGAATAGATAGGGTAGACAGTCAGAAACTTTTTCCCCGGGTGGAGCAAAGCGTTACAAGGGGTCATAAATTTAAGGTGAAGGGTGGGAGATATAAGGGGGATGTCAGGGGAAGGTTCTTTACCCAGAGAGTGGTCGAGGCATGGAATGCCTTGCCCGGGGAAGTTGTTGAGTCAGAAACTTTAGGGACTTTCAAAAGGCTTTTGGATAGGTATATGGATAAAGGAGAATGATGGGGTATAGATTAAATTGTCCTTGACAGAGGACAAAGGATCGGCACAACATTGTGGGCCGAAGGGCCTGTTCTGTGCTGTATGTTCTATGTTCTATGTTCTATGTTCTATAGAGAGCCTCTGAGAATGTCAGAGAGTGTCAGAGAGAGTTAGAGAGTGACAGAGTGTGTCTGAGAGTGTCAGTGAGTGTCAGAGAGTGATAGATTGTGTCAGACAGTGATAGAGAGTGATAGAGAGTGTCAGAGAATGTCAGAGTGTGATAGAGAGTGTCAGAGAATGTCAGAGAGTGATAGAGAGTGTCAGAGAGTGATAGAGAGAGATAGAGAGTGTCAGAGAGTGTCAGAGAGTGTCAGAGTGTGTCAGAGAGTGATGAAGAATGTTAGAGAGTGCCAGAGAGTGTCAGAGAGTGATAGAGAGTGATTGAGTGTGATAGAGCATGTCTGAGAGTGATTGGGAGTGTCTGAGAATGTCAGAGAGTGTCAGAGCGTGATAGAGCATGTCTGAGAGTGACAGAGAGTGTCTGAGAGCGTCAGAGAGTGTCAGAGAGTGACAGAGAGTGATAGAGAGCGTCAGAGAGTGTCATAGAGTATTAGAGAGTGTCAGAGTGTGTCACAGAGTGTCTGAGTGTGTCAGAGAGTGTCAGAGAGTGATAGAGATTGATAGAGAGTGTCACAGAGTGTCATTGAGTGATAGAGAGTGTCAGAGAGTGTCAGAGAGCGATAGAGAGTGTCAGAGAGTGATATAGATTGTCAGAGATTGATAGAGAGTGTCTGAGAGTGTCTGAGAGTGACAGAGAGCGAAGGAGAGTGTCTGAGAGTGTCAGTGAGTGTCAGAGAGTGATAGAGAGTTTTTGAGTGTGTCATTGAGTGATTGAGAGTGATAGAGTGCCTCTGAGAGTGTCAGAGAGTGTCAGAGGGAGATAGAGAGTGATAGAGAGTGTCTGAGAGAGTCTGAGAGTGACATAGTGTGACAGAGAGTGTCTGAGAGTGTCAGTGAGTGTCAGAGAGTGATAGAGAGTGTCTGAGAGTGTCAGAGAGTGATAGAGAGTGACAGAGAGCCTCTGAGATTGTCAGAGAGTGTCAGAGAGCGATAGAGAGTGTCAGAGAGTGATAGAGAGTGTCAGCGAGTGATAGAGAGTGTCTGAGAGTAACAGAGAGTGAAAGAGAGTGATAGAGAGCCTCTGAGAGTGTCAGAGAGTGTCAGAGAGTGATGAAGAATGTTAGAGAGTGCCAGAGAGTGTCAGAGAGTGATAGAGAGTGATTGAGTGTGATAGAGCATGTCTGAGAGTGATTGAGAGTGTCTGAGAATGTCAGAGAGTGTCAGAGCGTGATAGAGCATGTCTGAGAGTGACAGAGAGTGTCTGAGAGCGTCAGAGAGTGTCAGAGAGTGACAGAGTGTGATAGAGAGCGTCAGAGAGTGTCATAGAGTATTAGAGAGTGTCAGAGTGTGTCACAGAGTGTCTGAGTGTGTCAGAGAGTGTCAGAGAGTGATAGAGATTGATAGAGAGTGTCACAGAGTGTCATTGAGTGATAGAGAGTGTCAGAGAGTGATATAGATTGTCAGAGATTGATAGAGAGTGTCTGAGAGTGTCTGAGAGTGACAGAGAGCGAAGGAGAGTGTCTGAGAGTGTCAGTGAGTGTCAGAGAGTGATAGAGAGTTTTTGAGTGTGTCATTGAGTGATTGAGAGTGATAGAGTGCCTCTGAGAGTGTCAGAGAGTGTCAGAGGGAGATAGAGAGTGATAGAGAGTGTCTGAGAGTGACATAGTGTGACAGAGAGTGTCTGAGAGTGTCAGTGAGTGTCAGAGAGTGATAGAGAGTGTCTGAGAGTGTCAGAGAGTGATAGAGAGTGACAGAGAGCCTCTGAGATTGTCAGAGAGTGTCAGAGAGCGATAGAGAGTGTCAGAGAGTGATAGAGAGTGTCAGCGAGTGATAGAGAGTGTCTGAGAGTAACAGAGAGTGAAAGAGAGTGATAGAGAGCCTCTGAGAGTGTCAGAGAGTGTCAGAGAGTGATAGAGAGTGATAGAGAGTGTCTGAGAGGGTCTGAGAGTGACAGAGAGAGACAGAGAGTGTCTGAGAGTGTCAGTGAGTTTCAGAGTGTGATAGAGAGCCTCTGAGATTGTCAGAGAGTGTCAGAGAGTGATAGAGAGTGATAGAGAGTGTCAGAGAGTGTCAGAGAGTGTCAGATTGTGTCAGAGTGTGTCAGAGTGTGTCAGAGAGTGTAAGAGCGTGATAGAGAGTGATAGAGAGTGTCAGAGAGAGTCAGACAGAGTCATAGAGTGTCAGAGAGTGATAGAGAGTGATAGCAAGCGTCAGAGAGTGCCAGAGAGTGACAGAGAGTGTCAGAGAGTGATAGAGTGTGATGGAGAGTGTCACAGAGTGTCATTGAGTGATAGAGAGTGTCAGAGAGTGTCAGAGAGTGATAGAGAGTGATAGAGAGAGTCTGAGAGTGACAGAGCGCGTCTGAGAGTGTCAGTGAGTGTCAGAGAGTGATAGAGAGTGTCAGAGAGTGTCAGAGAGTGATAGAGAGTGTCAGAGAGTGATAGAGAGTGTCTGAGAATGTCAGAGAGTGATAGAGAGTGTCAGAGAGTGATAGAGAGTGTCTGAGAGTGTCAGAGAGTGAGAGAGAGATTCTGAGAGTGTCAGAGAGTGAGAGAGAGTGATAGAGAGTGATAGAGAGTGTCTGAGAGTGTCAGAAAATGTCAGAGAGTGATAGAGAGTGTCAGAGAGTGATAGAGAGTGTCTGAGAATGTCAGAGAGTGATAGAGAGTGTCTGAGAGTGTCAGAGTGTCAGATCGTGTCAGAGAGTGTCAGAGAGCGAAAGAGAGTGTCAGAGAGAGATAGAGGGTGTCAGAGAGTGATAGAGAGTGTCTGAGAATGTCTGAGAGTGACAGAGGGTGTCTGAGAGTGACTGCGAGTGTCTGAGAGTGTCAGTGAGTGTCAGAGAGTGATAGAGAGTGATAGAGAGTGAAGGTGAGTGATAGAGAGTGATATAGAGTTTCAGAGTGTGTCATTGAGTGATAGAGATTGTCAGACAATGTCAGAGTGTGATAGAGTGTGTCGGAGAGTGTCAGAGAGTGATAGAGAGTGTAAGAGAGTGATAGAGAGTGATAGAGAGTGTCTGAGAGTGTCAGAGAGTGTCAGAGTATCTGAGAGTGTCAGAGAGCGATAGAGAGTGTCAGAGAGTGATAGGGAGTGATAGACAGTGTCTGAGACAGTCAGAGAGTATCAGAGTGTGATAGAGAGTGATAGAGAGTGTCAGAGAGTGTCAGAGAGTGATAGAGCGTGAAACAGAGTGATAGAGAGTATCTGAGAGTGTCTGTGAGTGTCAGAGAGTGTCAGAGAGTGACAAAGGGTGATAAAAAGTGTCTGAGAGTGTCAGAGACTGTCAGAGAGTGTCAGAGTGTGTCAGACAGTGATAGAGAGTGATAGAGAGTGTCTGAGAGTGTCAGAGAGTGTCAGAGTATCTGAGAGTGTCAGAGAGCGATAGAGAGTGTCAGAGAGTGATAGGGAGTGATAGACAGTGTCTGAGACAGTCAGAGAGTATCAGAGTGTGATAGAGAGTGATAGAGAGTGTCAGAGAGTGTCAGAGAGTGATAGAGCGTGTCAGAGAGTGTCAAAGAGTGATTGAGAGTGTCAAAGAGTGATTGAGAGTGTCAGAGAGTGTCAGAGAGTGATAGAGAGTGTCAGACTGTGTCACAGAATGTCTGAGAGTGTCTGAGAGTGTCAGAGTGTGTCAGAGAGAGACAGAGAATGATAGAGAGTGATACAGAGTGTCATAGAGTGCCATTGAGTGCTCGAGAGTGTCAGAGAGTGATAGAGAGTGTCAGAGAGTGATTAAGTGTGTCAGAGAGTGTTAGAGAGTGAAACAGAGTGATAGAGAGTATCTGAGAGTGTCTGTGAGTGTCAGAGAGTGTCAGAGAGTGTCAGAGAGTGACAAAGGGTGACAGAAAGTGTCAGAGACCGATAGTGTCAGAGAGTGTCAGAGAGTGTCATAGAATGATAGAGACAGTCAGAGTGTGTCACAGAGTGTCTGAGTGTGTCAGAGAGTGTCAGAGAGTGATAGAGAGTTACAGAGAGTGTCAGAGAATGTCAGAGAGTGATAGAGAGTGATAGAGAGTGTCAGAGAGTGTCAGAGAGTGATAGAGAGTGATAGAGAGTGTCTGAGAGTGTCAGAGAGTGTCTGAGAGTGTCACAGAGTGTCAGTGAGTGAGAGAGACTGTATGAGAGTGTCTGAGACTGTCAGTGAGTGTCAGAGAGTGATAGAGAGTGATAGAGAGTGACAGAGAGTTTCAGAGTGAGTCATTGAGCGATAGTGAGTGTCAGAGAGTGTCAGAGTGTGATAGAGAGTGTCAGAGAGTGATAGAGAGGGATAGAGAGTGTCAGAGAGTGTCAGAGAGTGTCAGAGTGTGTCAGGGAGTGATGAAGAATGTTAGAGAGTGTCAGAGAGTTTCAGAGCTTGATAGAGAGTGTCTGAGAGTGATAGAGAGTGTCTGAGAGTGTCTGAGAGCGTCAGAGAGTGTCAGAGAGTGATAGAGAGTGATCGAGAGCGTCAGAGTGTGTCATAGAGTGATAGAGAGTGTCAGAGTGTGTCACAGAGTGTCTGAGGGTGTCTGAGAGTGACAGCGAGTGTCTGAGTGTGTCAGTGAGTGTCAGAGAGTGATAGAGAGTGATAGAGAGTGATAGAGAGTGATAGAGAGTGTCAGAGAATGATAGAGAGTGTCACAGAGTGATAGAGAGTGACAGAGAGTCTCTGAGAGTGTCAGAGAGTGTCAGAGTGTGTCAGAGAGTGATAGAGAGTGATTGAGTGTGTCAGAGAGTGTCAGAGAGCGATTGAGAGTGTCACAGAGTGATAGAGAGTGTCAGAGAGTGATAGAGAGCATCGGAGAGTGTCTGAGAGTGACAGAGAGTGAAAGAGAGTTTCTGAGAGTGTCAGTGAGTGTCAGAGAGTGATAGTGAGTGTCTGAGAGTGTCAGTGAGTTATAGAGAGTGATAGAGAGCCTCTGAGAATGTCAGAGAGTGTCAGAGAGTGATAGAGAGTGTCAGAGAGTGTTAGAGAGTGACAGAGAGTGTCTGAGAGTGTCAGTGAGTGTCAGAGAGTGATAGAGTGTGTCAGACAGTGATAGAGACTGATAGAGAGTGTCAGAGAGTGCTAGAGAGAGTCAGAGAGTGATAGAGAGAATCGGAACGTGTCTGAGAGTGACAGAGAGTGACAGAGAGTGTCTGAGAGTGTCAGTGAATGTCAGAGAGTGACAGAGAGTGTCTGAGAGTGTCAGTGAGTGTCAGAGAGTGATAGAGAGTGTTAGACAGTGTCTGAGACAGTCAGAGAGTGTCAGAGTGTGATAGAGAGTGATGGAAAGTGTCAGAGAGTGTCAGAGAGTGTCAGAGAGTGATGGAGGGTGATAGAGCGTATCAGACAGGGTCAAAGAGTGATTGAGAGTGTCAGAGCGTGTCAGAGAGTGTCAGAGAGTGATAGAGAGTGTCAGACTGAGTCACAGAATGTCTGAGAGTGTCTGAGAGTGTCAGAGTGTGTCAGAGAGTGTCTGAGTATGTCAGAGAGTGTCAGATAGTGACAGAGAGTGATAGAGAGTGTCACAGAGTGTCATTGAGTGATAAAGAGTGTCAGAGAGTGTCAGAGAGTGATAGAGAGTGTCAGAGAGCGTCAGAGAGTGTCATAGAGTGATAGAGAGTGAAACAGAGTGATAGAGAGTATCTGAGAGTGTCTGTGAGTGTCAGAGAGTGTCAGAGAGTGTCAGAGAGTGACAAAGGGTGATAGAAAGTGTCTGAGAGTGTCAGAGACTGTCAGAGACTGTCAGAGTGTGTCAGACAGTGATAGAGAGTGATAGAGAGTGTCTGAGAGTGTCAGAGAGTGTCAGAGTATGTGAGAGTGTCAGAGAGCGATAGAGAGTGTCAGAGAGTGGTAGAGAGTGTCAGAGAGTGATAGAGAGAGTCAGAGAGTGATAGAGAGAATCTGAGCGTGTCTGAGAGTGACAGAGAGTGACAGAGAGTGTCTGAGAGTGTCAGTGAGTGTCAGAGAGTGATTGAGAGTGTCAAAGAGTGATTGAGAGTGTCAGAGAGTGTCAGAGAGTGATAGAGAGTGTCAGACTGTGTCACAGAATGTCTGAGAGTGTCTGAGAGTGTCAGAGTGTGTCAGAGAGAGACAGAGAATGATAGAGAGTGATACAGAGTGTCATAGAGTGCCATTGAGTGATAGAGAGCTTCAGAGAGTGTCAGAGAGTGATCGAGAGTGTCAGGAAGTGCTAGAGAGTGTCAGAGAGTGATAGAGATTGTCAGAGAGCGATAGAGAGTGATAGAGATTGTCAGGGAGTGATTAAGTGTGTCAGAGAGTGTTAGAGAGTGAAATAGAGTGATAGAGAGTATCTGAGAGTGTCTGTGAGTGTCAGAGAGTGTCAGAGAGTGTCAGAGAGTGACAAAGGGTGATAGAAAGTGTCAGAGAGCGATAGAGAGTGTCAGAGAGTGTCATAGAATGATAGAGACAGTCAGAGTGTGTCACAGAGTGTCTGAGGGTGTCTGAGAGTGACAGCGAGTGTCTGAGAGTGTCAGTGAGTGTCAGAGAGTGATAGAGAGTGATAGAGAGTGATATAGAGTTTCAGAGTGTGTCATTGAGTGATAGAGATTGTCAAACAGTGTCAGAGTGTGATAGAGTGTGTCAGACGGTGTCAGAGAGTGATGGAGAGTGCAAGAGAGTGATAGAGAGTGATAGAGAGTGATAGAGAGTGTCAGAGAGTGATAGAGAGTGATAGAGAGTGTGACAGAGTGATAGAGAGTGACAGAGAGTGTCTGAGAGTGTCAGAGAGTGTCAGAGTGTGTCAGAGAGTGATAGAGAGTGATTGAGTGTGTCAAAGAGTGTCAGAGAGCGATTGAGAGTGTCACAGCGTGATAGAGAGTGTCAGAGAGTGATAGAGAGTGATAGAGAGCCTCTGAGAATGTCAGAGAGTGTTAGAGAGTGTCAGAGAGTGTTAGAGAGTGACAGAGAGTTTCTGAGAGTGTCAGTGAGTGTCAGAGAGTGATAGAGTGTGTCAGACAGTGATAGAGAGTGATAGAGAGTGTCAGAGAGTGCTAGTGAGAGTCAGAGAGTGATAGAGAGAATCGGAACGTGTCTGAGAGTGACAGAGAGTGACAGAGAGTGTCTGAGAGTGTCAGTGAATGTCAGAGAGTGATAGAGAGTGCCAGAGAGCCTCTGAGATTGTCAGAGAGTGTCAGAGAGCGATAGAGAGTGTCCGAGAGTGATAGAGAGTGTCAGAGAGTGATAGAGAGTGTCAGAGAGTGATAGAGAGTGTCTGAGAGTAACAGAGAGTGAAAGAGAGTGATAGAGAGCCTCTGAGAGTGTCAGAGAGTGTCAGAGAGTGATAGAGAGTGATAAAGAGTGTCTGAGAGGGTCTGAGAGTGACAGACAGAGACAGAGAGTGTCTGAGAGTGTCAGTGAGTTTCAGAGTGTGATAGAGAGCCTCTGAGATTGTCAGAGAGTGTCAGAGAGTGATAGAGAGTGATAGCGAGTGTCAGAGAGTGTCAGAGAGTGTCAGATTGTGTCAGAGTGTGTCAGAGGGTGTCAGAGGGTGTCAGAGAGTGTAAGAGCGTGATAGAGAGTGATAGAGAGTGTCAGAGAGAGTCAGACAGAGTCATAGAGTGTCAGAGAGTGATAGAGAGTGATAGCAAGCGTCAGAGAGTGCCATAGAGTGACAGAGAGTGTCAGAGTGTGTCACAGAGTGACTGAGTGTGTCAGAGAGTGTCAGAGAGTGATAGAGTGTGATGGAGAGTGTCACAGATTGTCATTGAGTGATAGAGAGTGTCAGAGAGTGTCAGAGAGTGATAGTGAGAGTCTGAGAGTGACAGAGAGCGTCTGAGAGTGTCAGAGAGTGATAGAGAGTGTCAGAGAGTGATAGAGAGTGTCTGACAGTGTCATAGAGTGAGAGAGAGATTCTGAGAGTGTCAGAGAGTGTCAGAGAGTGATAGAGAGTGTCTGAGAGTGTCAGAAAATGTCAGAGAGTGATAGAGAGTGTCAGAGAGTGATAGAGAGTGTCAGAGAGTGATCGAGAGTGATAGAGAGTATCTGAGAGTGTCAGATCATGTCAGAGAGTGTCAGAGAGCGAAAGAGAGTGTCAGAGAGAGATAGAGAGTGTCAGAGAGTGATAGAGAGTGTCTGAGAATGTCTGAGAGTGACAGAGGGTGTCTGAGAGTGTCAGTGAGTGTCAGAGAGTGATAGAGAGTGATAGAGAGTGATGGAGAGTGATAGAGAGTGATATAGAGTTTCAGAGTGTGTCATTGAGTGATAGAGATTGTCAGACAGTGTCAGAGTGTGATAGAGTGTGTCGGAGAGTGTCAGAGAGTGACAGAGAGTGTAAGAGAGTGATAGAGAGTGATAGAGAGTGTCAGAGAGTGATAGAGAGTGTCAGAGTGATAGAGAGTGACAGAGAGTGTCTGAGAGTGTCAGAGAGTGTCAGAGTGTGTCAGAGAGTGATAGAGAGTGATAGAGAGTGTCAGAGAGTGTCACAGAGTGAGAGAGAGTGTCAGAGTGTGTCAGAGAGTGATAGAGAGTGATTGAGTGTGTCAGAGAGCGATTGAGGGTGTCAGAGAGTGATAGAGAGTGTCATAGAGTGATAGAGAGCATCTGAGAGTGTCTGAGAGTGACAGAGAGTGAAAGAGAGTTTTTGAGAGTGTCAGTGAGTGTCAGAGAGTGATAGTGAGTATCTGAGAGTGTCAGTGAGTTATAGAGAGTGATAGAGAGCCTCTGAGAATGTCAGAGAGTGTCAGAGAGTGATAGAGAGTGTCAGAGAGAGTTAGAGAGTGACAGAGTGTGTCTGAGAGTGTCAGTGAGTGTCAGAGAGTGATAGATTGTGTCAGACAGTGATAGAGAGTGATAGAGAGTGTCAGAGAATGTCAGAGTGTGATAGAGAGTGATAGAGAGTGTCAGAGAGTGATAGAGAGAGATAGAGAGTGTCAGAGAGTGTCAGAGAGTGCCAGAGTGTGTCAGAGAGTGATGAAGAATGTTAGAGAGTGCCAGAGAGTGTCAGAGAGTGATAGAGAGTGATTGAGTGTGATAGAGCATGTCTGAGAGTGATTGAGAGTGTCTGAGAATGTCAGAGAGTGTCAGAGCGTGATAGAGCATGTCTGAGAGTGACAGAGAGTGTCTGAGAGCGTCAGAGAGTGTCAGAGAGTGACAGAGAGTGATAGAGAGCGTCAGAGAGTGTCATAGAGTATTAGAGAGTGTCAGAGTGTGTCACAGAGTGTCTGAGTGTGTCAGAGAGTGTCAGAGAGTGATAGAGATTGATAGAGAGTGTCACAGAGTGTCATTGAGTGATGGAGAGTGTCAGAGAGTGTCAGAGAGCGATAGAGAGTGTCAGAGAGTGATATAGATTGTCAGAGATTGATAGAGAGTGTCTGAGAGTGTCTGAGAGTGACAGAGAGCGAAGGAGAGTGTCTGAGAGTGTCAGTGAGTGTCAGAGAGTGATAGAGAGTTTTTGAGTGTGTCATTGAGTGATTGAGAGTGATAGAGTGCCTCTGAGAGTGTCAGAGAGTGTCAGAGGGAGATAGAGAGTGATAGAGAGTGTCTGAGAGTGTCTGAGAGTGACATAGTGTGACAGAGAGTGTCTGAGAGTGTCAGTGAGTGTCAGAGAGTGATAGAGAGTGTCTGAGAGTGTCAGAGAGTGATAGAGAGTGACAGAGAGCCTCTGAGATTGTCAGAGAGTGTCAGAGAGCGATAGTGAGTGTCAGAGAGTGATAGAGAGTGTCAGCGAGTGATAGAGAGTGTCTGAGAGTAACAGAGAGTGAAAGAGAGTGATAGAGAGCCTCTGAGAGTGTCAGAGAGTGTCAGAGAGTGATAGAGAGTGATAGAGAGTGTCTGAGAGGGTCTGAGAGTGACAGAGAGAGACAGAGA
Source organism: Heterodontus francisci (assembly GCF_036365525.1). NCBI lineage: Eukaryota > Metazoa > Chordata > Chondrichthyes > Heterodontiformes > Heterodontidae > Heterodontus > Heterodontus francisci. The sequence goes on along the minus strand of NC_090411.1, from coordinate 4,807,579 downwards.
GTGTCTGAGAGAATCAGTGAGTTTCAGAGTGTGATAGAGAGCCTCTGAGATTGTCAGAGAGTGTCAGAGAGTGATAGAGAGTGATAGAGAGTGTCAGAGAGTGTCAGAGAGTGTCAGATTGTGTCAGAGTGTGTCAGAGTGTGTCAGAGAGTGTAAGAGCGTGATAGAGAGTGATAGAGAGTGTCAGAGAGAGTCAGACAGAGTCATAGAGTGTCAGAGAGTGATAGAGAGTGATAGCAAGCGTCAGAGAGTGCCAGAGAGTGACAGATAGTGTCAGAGAGAGTCAGAGAGTGATAGAGTGTGATGGAGAGTGTCACAATGTGTCATTGAGTGATAGAGAGTGTCAGAGAGTGTCAGAGAGTGATAGAGAGTGATAGAGAGAGTCTGAGAGTGACAGAGCGCGTCTGAGAGTGTCAGTGAGTGTCAGAGAGTGATAGAGAGTGTCAGAGAGTGTCAGAGAGTGATAGAGAGTGTCAGAGAGTGATACAGAGTGTCTGAGAATGTCAGAGAGTGATAGAGAGTGTCAGAGAGTGATAGAGAGTGTCTGAGAGTGTCAGAGAGTGAGAGAGAGATTCTGAGAGTGTCAGAGAGTGAGAGAGAGTGATAGAGAGTGATAGAGAGTGTCTGAGACTGTCAGAAAATGTCAGAGAGTGATAGAGAGTGTCAGAGAGTGATAGAGAGTGTCTGAGAATGTCAGAGAGTGATAGAGATTGTCAGAGAGTGACAGAGAGTGTATGAGAGTTTCAGAGAGTAAGAGAGATATTCTGAGAGTGTCAGAGAGTGTCAGAGAGTGATAGAGAGTGATAGAGAGTGTCTGAGAGTGTCAGAGTGTCAGATCGTGTCAGAGAGTGTCAGAGAGCGAAAGAGAGTGTCAGAGAGAGATAGAGGGTGTCAGAGAGTGATAGAGAGTGTCTGAGAATGTCTGAGAGTGACAGAGGGTGTCTGAGAGTGACTGCGAGTGTCTGAGAGTGTCAGTGAGTGTCAGAGAGTGATAGAGAGTGATAGAGAGTGAAGGTGAGTGATAGAGAGTGATATAGAGTTTCAGAGTGTGTCATTGAGTGATAGAGATTGTCAGACAGTGTCAGAGTGTGATAGAGTGTGTCGGAGAGTGTCAGAGAGTGATAGAGAGTGTAAGAGAGTGATAGAGAGTGATAGAGAGTGTCAGAGAGTGATAGAGAGAGTCACAGAGTGATAGAGAGTGACAGAGAGTGTCTGAGAGTGTCAGAGAGTGTCAGAGTGTGTCAGAGAGTGATAGAGAGTGATAGAGAGTGTCAGAGAGTGTCACAGAGTGAGAGAGAGTGTCAGAGTGTGTCAGAGAGTGATAGAGAGTGATCGAGTGTGTCAGAGAGCGATTGAGGGTGTCAGAGAGTGATAGAGAGTGTCAGAGAGTGATAGAGAGCATCTGAGAGTGTCTGAGAGTGACAGAGAGTTTCTGAGAGTTTCTGAGAATGTCAGTGAGTGTCAGAGAGTGATAGTGAGTGTCTGAGAGTGTCAGTGAGTTATAGAGAGTGATAGAGATCCTCTGAGAATGTCAGAGAGTGTCAGAGAGTGATAGAGAGTGTCAGAGAGAGTTAGAGAGTGACAGAGAGTATCTGAGAGTGTCAGTGAGTGTCAGAGAGGGTCAGAGTATGTGAGAGTGTCAGAGAGCGATAGAGAGTGTCAGAGAGTGATAGAGAGTGTCAGAGAGTGATAGAGAGTGAAACAGAGTGATAGAGAGTATCTGAGAGTGTCTGTGAGTGTCAGAGAGTGTCAGAGAGTGACAAAGGGTGATAGAAAGTGTCTGAGAGTGTCAGAGACTGTCAGAGAGTGTCAGAGTGTGTCAGACAGTGATAGAGAGTGATAGAGAGTGTCTGAGAGTGTCAGAGAGTGTCAGAGTATCTGAGAGTGTCAGAGAGCGATAGAGAGTGTCAGAGAGTGATAGGGAGTGATAGACAGTGTCTGAGACAGTCAGAGAGTATCAGAGTGTGATAGAGAGTGATAGAGAGTGTCAGAGAGTGTCAGAGAGTGATAGAGCGTGTCAGAGAGTGTCAAAGAGTGATTGAGAGTGTCAGAGAGTGATAGAGAGTGTCAGACTGTGTCACAGAATGTCTGAGAGTGTCTGAGAGTGTCAGAGTGTGTCAGAGAGAGACAGAGAATGATAGAATGAAGTAGGTAGATGGGTTACCGTCAGGGGAAGGAGAGGGAACCAGCAGGCAGTGCAGGGATCCCCTGTGGCCGTTTCCCTCAACAACAGGTATACCGTTTTGGATACTGTTGCGGGGGACGACTTACCAGGGGTAAGCAATGGGGTACAGATATCTGGCACAGAGTCTGTCCCTGTTGCTCAGAAGGGAAGGGGGAAGAGGAGCAGAACATTAGTCATTGGGGACTCCATAGTTAGGGGAACAGATAGGAGGTTCTGTGGGAACGAGAGAGACTCACGGTTGGTATGTTGCCTCCCAGGTGCCAGGGTTCGTGATGTCTCGGATCGTGTTTTTGGGATCCTTAATGGGGAGGGGGAGCAGCCCCAAGTCGTGGTCCACATAGGCACCAACGACATAGGTAGGAAGAGAGATGGGGATTTAAGACAGAAATTTAGGGAGCTAGGGTGGAAGCTTAGAGCGAGAACAAACAGAGTTGTTATCTCTGGGTTGTTGCCCGTGCCACGTGATAGCGAAGCGAGGAATACGGAGAGAGAGGAGTTGAACACGTGGCTGCAGGGATGGTGCAGGAGGGAGGGTTTTGGTTTCCTGGATAATTGGGGATCTTTCTGGGGTAGGTGGGACCTCTACAAACAGGATGGTCTTCACCTGAACCAGAGGGGTACCAATATCCTGGGGGGGAGGTTTGCTAGTGCTCTTCGGGGGGGTTTAAACTAATTCAGCAGGGGAATGGGAACCTAAATTGTAGTGCCAGTGCACAGGATGTTGAGAGTAGTCAGGTCAGGGATATGGTTACAAGGACGCAAGAGGGCACTGGCAAGCAAGAACCTGGTTTAAAGTGTGTCTATTTCAACGCCAGGAGCATCCGGAATAAGGTGGGTGAGCTTGCAGCATGGGTTGGTACCTGGGATCTCGATGTAGTGGCCATTTCGGAGACATGGGTAGAGCAGGGGCAGGAATGGATGTTGCAGATTCCGGGATTTAGATGTTTCAGTAAGAACAGAGAAGATGGTAAAAGAGGGGGGGGGGTGTGGCATTGTTAATCAAGGAGAGTATTACGGCGGCAGAAAGGACGTTTGAGGACTCGTCTACTGAGGTAGTATGGGCCGAGGTTAGAAACAGGAGAGGAGAGGTCACCCTGTTGGGAGTCTTTTATAGACCTCCGAATAGTTCCAGAGATGTAGAGGAAAGGATAGCGAAGATGATTCTCGACAGGGGTGAGAGTAACAGGGTAGTTGTTATGGGGGACTTTAACTTTCCAAATATCGACTGGAAATACTATAGTTCGAGTACTTTAGATGGGTCAGTTTTTGTCCAGTGTGTGCAGGAGGGTTTTCTGACACAGTATGCAGACAGGCCAACCAGGGGCGATGCCACATTGGATTTGGTACTGGGAAATGAACCCGGCCAGGTGTTAGATTTAGATGTAGGTGAGCACTTTGGTGATAGTGATCACAATTCGGTTAGGTTTACCTTAGCGATGGGCAGGGACAGGTATATACCGCAGGGCAAGAATTATAACTGGGGGAAAGGAAATTATGATGCGATTAGGCAAGATTTAGGATGCGTAGGATGGGGAAGGAAACTGCAGGGGATGGGAACAATCGAAATGTGGAGCTTATTCAAGGAGCAGCTACTGCGTGTCCTTGATAAGTATGTACCTGTGAGGCAGGGAGGAAGTTGTCGTGCGAGGGAGCCGTGGTTTACGAAAGAAGTTGAAGCGCTTGTCAAGAGGAAGAAGGCGGCTTATGTTAGGATGAGACGTGAAGGCTCAGTTAGGGCGCTTGAGAGCTACAAGCTAGCCAGGAAGGATCTAAAGGGAGAGCTAAGAAGAGCAAGGAGAGGACACGAGAAGTCATTGGTGGATCGGATCAGGGAAAACCCTAAGGCTTTCTATAGGTATATCAGGAATAAAAGAATGACTAGAGTTAGATTAGGGCCAATCAAGGATAGCAGTGGGAAGTTGTGTGTGGAATCAGAGGAGATAGGGGAAGTGTTAAATGAATATTTTGCGTCAGTATTTACAGTAGAGAAAGAAAATGTTGTTGAGAATACTGAGATTCAGACAACTAGGCTAGATGGGATTGAGGTTCACAAGGAGGAGGTGTTAGCAATTTTGGAAAGTGTGAAAATAGATAAGTCCCCTGGGCCAGATGGGATTTATCCTAGGATTCTCTGGGAAGCTAGGGAGGAGATTGCAGAGCCTTTGTCCTTGATCTTTATGTCGTCATTGTCGACAGGAATAGTGCCGGAAGACTGGAGGATTGCAAATGTTGTCCCCTTGTTCAAGAAGGGGAGTAGAGACAGCCCTGGTAATTATAGACCTGTGAGCCTTACTTCGGTTGTGGGTAAAATGTTGGAAAAGGTTATAAGAGACAGGATTTATAATCATCTTGAAAAGAATAAGTACATTAGAGATAGTCAGCACGGTTTTGTGACGGGTAGGTCGTGCCTCACAAACCTTATTGAGTTTTTCGAGAAGGTGACCAAACAGGTGGATGAGGGTAAAGCAGTGGATGTGGTGTATATGGATTTCAGTAAGGCGTTTGATAAGGTACCCCACGGTAGGCTATTGCAGAAAATACGGAAGTATGGAGTTGAAGGTGATTTAGAGCTTTGGATCAGAAATTGGCTAGCTGAAAGAAGACAGAGGGTGGTGGTTGATGGCAAATGTTCATCCTGGAGTTTAGTTACTAGTGGTGTACCGCAAGGATCTGTTTTGGGGCCACTGCTGTTTGTCATTTTTATAAATGACCTGGAAGAGGGTGTAGAAGGGTGGGTTAGTAAATTTGCAGATGACACTAAGGTCGGTGGAGTTGTGGATAGTGCCGAAGGATGTTGTAGGGTACAGAGAGACATAGATAGGCTGCAGAGCTGGGCTGAGAGATGGCAAATGGAGTTTAATGCGGAAAAGTGTGAGGTGATTCACTTTGGAAGGAGTAACAGGAATGCAGAGTACTGGGCTAATGGGAAGATTCTTGGTAGTGTAGATGAGCAGAGAGATCTTGGTGTCCAGGTGCATAAATCCCTGAAGGTTGCTAACCAGGTTAATAGGGCTGTTAAGAAGGCATATGGTGTGTTAGCTTTTATTAGTAGGGGGATCGAGTTTCGGAGCCACGAGGTCATGCTGCAGCTGTACAAAACTCTGGTGAGACCGCACCTGGAGTATTGTGTGCAGTTCTGGTCACCGCATTATAGGAAGGATGTGGAAGCTATGGAAAGGGTGCAGAGGAGATTTACTAGGATGTTGCCTGGTATGGAGGGAAGGTCTTACGAGGAAAGGCTGAGGGACTTGAGGTTGTTTTCGTTGGAGAGAAGGAGGAGGAGAGGTGACTTAATAGAGACATATAAGATAATCAGAGGGTTAGATAGGGTGGATAGTGAGCGTCTTTTTCCTCGGATGGTGATGGCAAACACGAGGGGACATAGCTTCAAGTTGAGGGGTGATAGATATAGGACAGATGTGAGAGGTAGTTTCTTTACTCAGAGAGTAGTAGGGGCGTGGAACGCCCTGCCTGCAGCAGTAGTAGATTCACCAACTTTAAGGGCATTTAAGTGGACATTGGATAGACACATGGATGAAAATGGAATAGTGTAGGTCAGATGGTTTCACAGGTCGGTGCAACATCGAGGGCCGAAGAGCCTGTACTGCGCTGTAATGTTCTAATTCTAATTCTAATTCTAAAAAAAAAGAGAGTGATACAGAGTGTCATAGAGTGCCATTGAGTGCTAGAGAGTGTCAGAGAGTGATAGAGAGTGTCAGAGAGTGATTAAGTGTGTCAGAGAGTGTTAGAGAGTGAAACAGAGTGATAGAGAGTATCTGAGAGTGTCTGTGAGTGTCAGAGAGTGTCAGAGAGTGACAAAGGGTGACAGAAAGTGTCAGAGACCGATAGAGAGTGTCAGAGAGTGTCAGAGAGTGTCATAGAATGATAGAGACAGTCAGAGTGTGTCACAGAGTGTCTGAGTGTGTCAGAGAGTGTCAGAGAGTGATAGAGAGTTACAGAGAGTGTCAGAGAATGTCAGAGAGTGATAGAGAGTGATACAGAGTGTCAGAGAGTGTCAGAGAGTGATAGAGAGTGATAGAGAGTGTCTGAGAGTGTCAGAGAGTGTCTGAGAGTGTCACAGAGAGTCAGTGAGTGAGAGAGACTGCATGAGAGTGTCTGAGACTGTCAGTGAGTGTCAGAGAGTGATAGAGAGTGATAGAGAGTGACAGAGAGTTTCAGAGTGAGTCATTGAGCGATAGTGAGTGTCAGAGAGAGTCAGAGTGTGATAGAGAGTGTCAGAGAGTGATAGAGAGGGATAGAGAGTGTCAGAGAGTGTCAGAGTGTGTCAGGGAGTGATGAAGAATGTTAGAGAGTGTCAGAGAGTTTCAGAGCGTGATAGAGAGTGTCTGAGAGTGATAGAGAGTGTCTGAGAGTGTCTGAGAGCGTCAGAGAGTGTCAGAGAGTGATAGAGAGTGATCGAGAGTGTCAGAGTGTGTCATAGAGTGATAGAGAGTGTCAGAGTGTGTCACAGAGTGTCTGAGGGTGTCTGAGAGTGACAGCGAGTGTCTGAGTGTGTCAGTGAGTGTCAGAGAGTGATAGAGAGTGATAGAGAGTGATAGAGAGTGTCAGAGAATGATAGAGAGTGTCACAGAGTGATAGAGAGTGACAGAGAGTGTCTGAGAGTGTCAGAGAGTGTCAGAGTGTGTCAGAGAGTGATAGAGAGTGATTGAGTGTGTCAGAGAGTGTCAGAGAGCGATTGAGAGTGTCACAGAGTGATAGAGAGTGTCAGAGAGTGATAGAGAGCATCGGAGAGTGTCTGAGAGTGACAGAGAGTGAAAGAGAGTTTCTGAGAGTGTCAGTGAGTGTCAGAGAGTGATAGTGAGTGTCTGAGAGTGTCAGTGAGTTATAGAGAGTGATAGAGAGCCTCTGAGAATGTCAGAGAGTGTCAGAGAGTGATAGAGAGTGTCAGAGAGTGTTAGAGAGTGACAGAGAGTGTCTGAGAGTGTCAGTGAGTGTCAGAGAGTGATAGAGTGTGTCAGGCAGTGATAGAGACTGATAGAGAGTGTCAGAGAGTGCTAGAGAGAGTCAGAGAGTGATAGAGAGAATCGGAACGTGTCTGAGAGTGACAGAGAGTGACAGAGAGTGTCTGAGAGTGTCAGTGAATGTCAGAGAGTGACAGAGAGTGTCTGAGAGTGTCAGTGAGTGTCAGAGAGTGATAGAGAGTGTTAGACAGTGTCTGAGACAGTCAGAGAGTGTCAGAGTGTGATAGAGAGTGATGGAAAGTGTCAGAGAGTGTCAGAGAGTGTCAGAGAGTGATGGAGGGTGATAGAGCGTATCAGACAGGGTCAAAGAGTGATTGAGAGTGTCAGAGCGTGTCAGAGAGTGTCAGAGAGTGATAGAGAGTGTCAGACTGTGTCACAGAATGTCTGAGAGTGTCTGAGAGTGTCAGAGTGTGTCAGAGAGTGTCTGAGTATATCAGAGAGTGTCAGATAGTGACAGAGAGTGATAGAGAGTGTCACAGAGTGTCATTGAGTGATAAAGAGTGTCAGAGAGTGTCAGAGAGTGATAGAGAGTGTCAGAGAGCGTCAGAGAGTGTCATAGAGTGATAGAGAGTGTCAGAGTGTGTCACAGAGTGTCTGAGTATGTCAGAGAGTGTCAGATAGTGATAGAGAGTGATCGAGAGTGTCACAGAGTGTCATTGAGTGATAGAGAGTGTCAGAGAGTGTCAGAGAGTGATAGAGAGTGTGCGAGAGTGTCAGAGAGTGTCAGAGAGTGATAGAGAGTGTCAGACTGTGTCACAGAATGTCTGAGAGTGTCTGAGAGTGTCAGAGTGTGTCAGAGAGAGTCAGAGAATGATAGAGAGTGATAGAGAGTGTCATAGAGTGCCATTGAGTGATAGAGAGTTTCAGAGAGTGTCAAAGAGTGATCGAGAGTGTCAGGGAGTGCTCGAGTGTGTCAGAGAGTGATAGAGAGTGTCAGAGAGTGATAGAGAGTGATAGAGAGTGTCAGAGAGTGATTAAGTGTGTCAGAGAGTGTCAGAGAGTGAAACAGAGTGATAGAGAGTATCTGAGAGTGTCTGTGAGTGTCAGAGAGTGTCAGAGAGTGTCAGTGAGTGTCAGAGAGTGTCAGAGAGTGACAAAGTGTGATAGAAAGTGTCTGAGAGTGTCAGAGAGTGTCAGAGAGTTTCAGAGAGTGTCATAGAATGATAGAGAGAGTCAGAGTGTGTCACATAGTGTCTGAGTGTGTCAGAGAGTGTCAGAGAGTGATAGAGAGTTACAGAGAGTGTCAGAGAGTGTCAGAGAGTGATAGAGAGTGATAGAGAGTGTCAGAGAGTGTCAGAGAGTGATAGAGAGTGATAGAGAGTGATAGAGAGTGACAGAGAGTTTCAGAGTGAGTCATTGAGTGATAGTGAGTGTCAGAGAGTGTCAGAGTTCTATAGAGAGTGGCAGAGAGTGATAGAGAGTGATAGAGAGTGTCAGAGAGTGTCAGAGAGTGTCAGAGTGTGTCAGAGAGTGTCAGAGAGTGTCAGAGAGTGTCAGAGTGTGTCAGGGAGTGATGAAGAATGTTAGAGAGTGTCAGAGAGTGTCACAGAGTGATAGAGAGTGATAGAGAGTAACAGAGAGTTTCAGAGTGAGTCATTGAGTGATAGTGAGAGTCAGAGAGTCTCAGAGTGTGATAGAGAGTGTCAGAGAGTGATAGAGAGTGATAGAGAGTGTCAGAGAGTGTCAGAGAGTGTCAGAGTGTGTCAGGGAGTGATGAATAATGTTAGAGAGTGTCAGAGAGTGTCAGAGAGTGATAGAGAGTGATTGAGTGTGTCTGAGAGCGTCAGAGAGTGTCAGCGCGTGATAGAGAGTGTCTGAGAGTGATAGAGAGTGTCTAAGAGTGTCTGAGAGCGTCAGAGAGTGTCAGAGAGTGATAGAGAGTGCTAGAGAGCGTCAGAGAGTGTCATAGAGTGATAGAGAATGTCAGAGTGTGTCACAGAGTGTCTGAGTATGTCAGAGAGTGTCAGATAGTGATAGAGAGTGATAGAGAGTGTCACAGAGTGTCATTGAGTGATAGAGAGTGTCAGAGAGTGTCAGAGAGTGATAGAGAGTGATAGAGAGTTTCTGAGAGTGTCAGAGAGCGATAGAGAGTGTCAGAGAGTGATATAGATTGTCAGAGAGTGATAGAGAGTGTCTGTGAATGTCTGAGAGTGACAGAGAGCGAAAGAGAGTGTCTGAGAGTGTCAGTGAGTGTCAGAGAGTGATAGAGAGTTTTTGAGTGTGTCAGTGAGTGACAGAGAGTGATAGAGAGCCTCTGAGAGTGTCAGAGAGTGTCAGAGGGAGATAGAGAGTGATAGAGAGCCTCTTAGATTGTCAGAGAGTGATAGAGAGTGATAGAGAGTGTCAGAGAGTGATAGAGAGTGATAGAGAGCCTCTGAGATTGTCAGAGAGTGTCAGAGAGCGATAGAGAGTGTCAGAGAGTGATAGAGAGTGTCAGAGAGTGATAGAGAGTGTCTGAGAGTAACAGAGAGTGAAAGAAAGTGTCTGAGAGTGTCAGTGAGTGTCAGAGAGTGATAGAGAGTGTCTGAGATTGTCAGTGAGTGATAGAGAGTGATAGATAGTGTCTGAGAGGGTCTGAGAGTGACAGAGAGAGACAGAGAGTGTCTGAGAGTGTCGGTGAGTTTCAGAGAGTGATAGAGATTCTCTGAGAGTGTCAGAGAGTGATAGAGTGTGATAGAGAGCCTCTGAGATTGTCAGAGAGTATCAGAGCGTGATAGAGAGTGATAGAGAGTGTCAGAGGGTGTCAGAGAGTGTAAGAGCGTGATAGAGAGTGATAGAGTGTGTCAGAGAGAGTCAGACAGTGTCATAGAGTGTCAGAGAGTGATAGAGAGTGATAGAGAGTGTCAGAGAGTGTCATAGAGTGACAGAGAGTGTCAGAGTGTGTCACAGAGTGTCTGAGTTTGTCAGAGAGAATCAGAGAGTGATAGAGAGTGTCACAGAGTGTCTTTGAGTGATAGAGAGTGTCAGAGAGTGTCAGAGAGTCATAGAGAGTGATAGAGAGAGTCTGAGAGTGACAGAGAGCGTCTGAGAGTGTCAGTGAGTGTCAGAGAGTGATAGAGAGTGTCAGAGAGTGTCAGAGAGTGATAGAGAGTGTCAGAGAGTGATAGAGAGTGTCTGAGAATGTCAGAGAGTGATCGAGAGTGTCAGAGAGTGATAGAGAGTGTCTGAGAGTGTGAGAGAATGAGAGAGAGATTCTGAGAGTGTCAGAGAGTGTCAGAGAGTGATAGAGAGTGATAGAGAGTGTCTGAGAGTGTCAGAAAGTGTCAGAGAGTGATATAGAGTGTCAGAGTGTGTCAGAGAATGATAGAGAGTCAGAGAGTGATAGAGAGTGTCTGAGAATGTCAGAGAGTGATAGAGAGTGTCAGAGAGTGATAGAGAGTGTCTGAGAGTTTCAGAGAGTGAGAGAGAGATTCTGAGAGAGTCAGAGAGTGTCATAGAGTGATAGAGAGTGATAGAGAGTGTCTCAGAGTGACAGAAAGTGTCAGAGTGTGTCTGAGAGTGTCAGAGAGCGAAAGAGAGTGTCAGAGAGTGTTAGAGAGTGTCAGAGAGTGATAGAGAGTGTCTGAGAGTGTCTGAGAGTGACAGAGAGTGTCTGAGAGTGACAGCGAGTGTCTGAGAGTGTCAGTGAGTGTCAGAGTTTGATAGAGAGTGTCTGAGAGGGTCTGAGAGTGACAGAGAGAGAGACAGAAAGTGTCTGAGAGTGTCGGTGAGTTTCAGAGAGTGATAGAGATTCTCTGAGAGTGTCAGAGAGTGATAGAGTGTGATAGAGAGCCTCTGAGATTGTCAGAGAGTATCAGAGCGTGATAGAGAGTGATAGAGAGTGTCAGAGGGTGTCAGAGAGTGTAAGAGCGTGATCGAGAGTGATAGAGTGTGTCAGAGAGAGTCAGACAGTGTCATAGAGTGTCAGAGAGTGATAGAGAGTGATAGAGAGTGTCAGAGAGTGTCATAGAGTGACAGAGAGTGTCAGAGTGTGTCACAGAGTGTCTGAGTTTGTCAGAGAGAGTCAGAGAGTGATAGAGAGTGATAGAGAGTGTCACAGAGTGTCTTTGAGTGATAGAGAGTGTCGGAGAGTGTCAGAGTGTGATAGAGAGTGATAGAGAGAGGCTGAGAGTGACAGAGAGCGTCTGAGAGTGTCAGTGAGTGTCAGAGAGTGATAGAGAGTGTCAGGGAGCGTCAGAGAGAAATAGAGAGTGTCAGAGAGTGATAGAGAGTGTCTGAGAATGTCAGAGAGTGATAGAGAGTGTCAGAGAGTGACAGAGAGTGTCTGAGATTGTCAGAGAGTGAGAGAGAGATTCTGAGAGTGTCAGAGAGTGTCAGAGAGTGATAGAGAGTGATAGAGAGTGTCTGAGAGTGTCAGAAAGTGTCAGAGAGTGAAATAGAGTGTCAGAGTGTGTCAGAGAATGATAGAGAGTCAGAGAGTGATAGAGAGTGTCTGAGAATGTCAGAGATTGATAGAGAGCGTCAGAGAGTGTCATGGAGTGAAGAGAGTGTCAGAGTGTGTCACAGAGTGTCTGAGTATGTCAGAGAGTGTCAGATAGTGATAGAGAGTGATAGAGAGTGTCACAGAGTGTCATTGAGTGATAGAGAGTGTCAGAGAGTGTCAGAGAGTGATAGAGAGTGATAGAGAGTTTCTGAGAGTGTCAGAGAGCGATAGAGAGTGTCAGAGAGTGATATAGATTGTCAGAGAGTGATAGAGAGTGTCTGTGAGTGTCTGAGAGTGACAGAGAGCGAAAGAGAGTGTCTGAGAGTGTCAGAGAGTGTCAGATAGTGACAGAGAGTGATAGAGAGTGTCACAGAGTGTCATTGAGTGATAAAGAGTGTCAGAGAGTGTCAGAGAGTGATAGAGAGTGTCAGAGAGCGTCAGAGAGTGTCATAGAGTGATAGAGAGTGTCAGAGTGTGCCACAGAGTGTCTGAGTATGTCAGAGAGTGTCAGATAGTGATAGAGAGTGATCGAGAGTGTCACAGAGTGTCATTGAGTGAGAGAGAGTGTCAGAGAGTGTCAGAGCGTGATAGAGAGTGTCTGAGAGTGATAGAGAGTGTCTGAGAGTGTCTGAGAGCGTCAGAGAGTGTCAGAGAGTGATAGAGTGTGTCAGAGAGTGTTAGAGAGTGAAACAGAGTGATAGAGAGTATCTGAGAGTGTCTGTGAGTGTCAGAGAGTGTCAGAGAGTGTCAGAGAGTGACAAAGTGTGATAGAAAGTGTCTGAGAGTGTCAGAGAGTGTCAGAGAGTTTCAGAGAGTGTCATAGAATGATAGAGAGAGTCAGAGTGTGTCACATAGTGTCTGAGTGTGTCAGAGAGTGTCAGAGAGTGATAGAGAGTTACAGAGAGTGTCAGAGAGTGTCAGAGAGCGATAGAGAGTGATAGAGAGTGTCAGAGAGTGTCAGAGAGTGATAGAGAGTGATAGAGAGTGACAGAGAGTTTCAGAGTGAGTCATTGAGTGATAGTGAGTGTCAGAGAGTGTCAGAGTGCGATAGAGAGTGTCAGAGAGTGATAGGGAGTGATAGAGAGTGTCAGAGAGTGTCAGAGAGTGTCAGAGTGTGTCAGAGAGTGTCAGAGTGTGTCAGGGAGTGATGAAGAATGTTAGAGAGTGTCAGAGAGTGTCAGAGAGTGTCAGAGAGTGATAGAGAGTGATAGAGAGTAACAGAGAGTTTCAGAGTGAGTCATTGAGTGATAGTGAGAGTCAGAGAGTCTCAGAGTGTGACAGAGAGTGTCAGAGAGTGATAGAGAGTGATAGAGAGTGTCAGAGAGTGTCAGAGAGTGTCAGAGTGTGTCAGGGAGTGATGAATAATGTTAGAGAGTGTCAGAGAGTGTCAGAGAGTGATAGAGAGTGATTGAGTATGTCTGAGAGCGTCAGAGAGTGTCAGAGCGTGATAGAGAGTGTCTGAGAGTGATAGAGAGTGTCTGAGAGTGTCTGAGAGCGTCAGAGAGTGTCAGAGAGTGATAGAGAGTGCTAGAGAGCGTCAGAGAGTGTCATAGAGTGATAGAGAATGTCAGAGTGTGTCACAGAGTGTCTGAGTATGTCAGAGAGTGTCAGATAATGATAGAGAGTGATAGAGAGTGTCACTGAGTGTCATTGAGTGATAGAGAGTGTCAGAGAGTGTCAGAGAGTGATAGAGAGTGATAGAGAGTTTCTGAGAGTGTCAGAGAGCGATAGAGAGTGTCAGAGAGTGATATAGATTGTCAGAGAGTGATAACGAGTGTCTGTGAGTGTCTGAGAGTGACAGAGAGCGAAAGAGAGTTTTTGAGTGTGTCAGTGAGTGACAGAGAGTGATAGAGAGCCTCTGAGAGTGTCAGAGAGTGTCAGAGGGAGATAGAGAGTGATAGAGAGCCTCTTAGATTGTCAGAGAGTGATAGAGAGTGATAGAGAGTGTCAGCGAGTGATAGAGAGTGATAGAGAGCCTCTGAGATTGTCAGAGAGTGTCAGAGAGCGATAGAGAGTGCCAGAGAGTGATAGAGAGTGTCAGAGAGTGATAGAGAGTGTCTGAGAGTAACAGAGAGTGAAAGAGAGTGTCTGAGAGTGTCAGTGAGTGTCAGAGAGTGATAGAGAGTGTCTGAGATTGTCAGTGAGTGATAGAGAGTGATAGATAGTGTCTGAGAGGGTCTGAGAGTGACAGAGAGAGAGACAGAGAGTGTCTGAGAGTGTCGGTGAGTTTCAGAGAGTGATAGAGATTCTCTGAGAGTGTCAGAGAGTGATAGAGTGTGATAGAGAGCCTCTGAGATTGTCAGAGAGTATCAGAGCGTGATAGAGAGTGATAGAGAGTGTCAGAGGGTGTCAGAGAGTGTAAGAGCGTGATAGAGAGTGATAGAGTGTGTCAGAGAGAGTCAGACAGTGTCATAGAGTGTCAGAGAGTGATAGAGAGTGATAGAGAGTGATAGAGAGTGTCAGAGAGTGTCATAGAGTGACAGAGAGTGTCAGAGTGTGTCACAGATTGTCTGAGTTTGTCAGAGAGAATCAGAGATTGATAGAGAGTGTCACAGAGTGTCTTTGAGTGATAGAGAGTGTCAGAGAGTGTCAGAGAGTGATAGAGAGTGATAGAGAGAGTCTGAGAGTGACAGAGAGCGTCTGAGAGTGTCAGTGAGTGTCAGAGAGTGATAGAGAGTGTCAGAGAGTGTCAGAGAGTGATAGAGAGTGTCAGAGAGTGATAGAGAGTGTCTGAGAATGTCAGAGAGTGATCGAGAGTGTCAGAGAGTGATAGAGAGTGTCTGAGAGTGTGAGAGAATGAGAGAGAGATTCTGAGAGTGTCAGAGAGTGTCAGAGAGTGATAGAGAGTGATAGAGAGTGTCTGAGAGTGTCAGAAAGTGTCAGAGAGTGATATAGAGTGTCAGAGTGTGTCAGAGAATGATAGAGAGTCAGAGAGTGATAGAGAGTGTCTGAGAATGTCAGAGAGTGATAGAGAGTGTCAGAGAGAGATAGAGAGTGTCTGAGAGTTTCAGAGAGTGAGAGAGAGATTCTGAGAGAGTCAGAGAGTGTCATAGAGTGATAGAGAGTGATAGAGAGTGTCTCAGAGTGTCAGAAAGTGTCAGAGTGTGTCTGAGAGTGTCAGAGAGCGAAAGAGAGTGTCAGAGAGTGTTAGAGAGTGTCAGAGAGTGACAGCGAGTGTCTGAGAGTGTCAGTGAGTGTCAGAGTTTGATAGAGAGTGTCTGAGAGGGTCTGAGAGTGACAGAGAGAGAGACAGAAAGTGTCTGAGTGTGTCGGTGAGTTTCAGAGAGTGATAGAGATTCTCTGAGAGTGTCAGAGAGTGATAGAGTGTGATAGAGAGCCTCTGAGATTGTCAGAGAGTATCAGAGCGTGATAGAGAGTGATAGAGAGTGTCAGAGGGTGTCAGAGAGTGTATAGGCGTGATCGAGAGTGATAGAGTGTGTCAGAGAGAGTCAGACAGTGTCATAGAGTGTCAGAGAGTGATAGAGAGTGATAGAGAGTGATAGAGAGTGTCAGAGAGTGTCATAGAGTGACAGAGAGTGTCAGAGTGTGTCACAGAGTGTCTGAGTTTGTCAGAGAGAGTCAGAGAGTGATAGAGAGTGATAGAGAGTGTCACAGAGTGTCTTTGAGTGATAGAGAGTGTCGGAGAGTGTCAGAGTGTGATAGAGAGTGATAGAGAAAGGCTGAGAGTGACAGAGAGCGTCTGAGAGTGTCAGTGAGTGTCAGAGAGTGATAGAGAGTGTCAGGGAGTGTCAGAGAGAAATAGAGAGTGTCAGAGAGTGATAGAGAGTGTCTGAGAATGTCAGAGAGTGATAGAGAGTGTCAGAGAGTGATAGAGAGTGTCTGAGATTGTCAGAGAGTGAGAGAGAGATTCTGAGAGTGTCAGAGAGTGTCAGAGAGTGATAGAGAGTGATAGAGAGTGTCTGAGAGTGTCAGAAAGTGTCAGAGAGTGATATAGAGTGTCAGAGTGTGTCAGAGAATGATAGAGAGTCAGAGAGTGATAGAGAGTGTCTGAGAATGTCAGAGATTGATAGAGAGCGTCAGAGAGTGTCATGGAGTGAAGAGAGTGTCAGAGTGTGTCACAGAGTGTCTGAGTATGTCAGAGAGTGTCAGATAGTGATAGAGAGTGATAGAGAGTGTCACAGAGTGTCATTGAGTGATAGAGAGTGTCAGAGAGTGTCAGAAAGTGATAGAGAGTGATAGAGAGTTTCTGAGAGTGTCAGAGAGCGATAGAGAGTGTCAGAGAGTGATATAGATTGTCAGAGAGTGATAGAGAGTGTCTGTGAGTGTCTGAGAGTGACACAGAGCGAAAGAGAGTGTCTGAGAGTGTCAGTGAGTGTCAGAGAGTGATAGAGAGTTTTTGAGTGTGTCAGTGAGTGACAGAGAGTGATAGAGAGCCTCTGAGAGTGTCAGAGAGTGTCAGAGGGAGATAGAGAGTGATAGAGAGCCTCTTAGATTGTCAGAGAGTGATAGAGAGTGATAGAGAGTGTCAGAGAGTGATAGAGAGTGTCTGAGAGTAACAGAGAGTGAATGAGAGTGTCTGAGAGTGTCAGTGAGTGTCAGAGAGTGATAGAGAGTGTCTGAGATTGTCAGTGAGTGATAGAGAGTGATAGATAGTGTCTGAGAGGGTCTGAGAGTGACAGAGAGAGACAGAGAGTGTCTGAGAGTGACGGTGAGTTTCAGAGAGTGATAGAGAGTGTCTGAGATTGTCAGTGAGTGATAGAGAGTGATAGATAGTGTCTGAGAGGGTCTGAGAGTGACAGAGAGAGACAGAGAGTGTCTGAGAGTGACGGTGAGTTTCAGAGAGTGATAGAGATTCTCTGAGAGTGTCAGAGAATGATAGAGTGTGATAGAGAGCCTCTGAGATTGTCAGAGAGTATCAGAGCGTGATAGACAGTGATAGAGAGTGTCAGAGGGTGTCAGAGAGTGTAAGAGCGTGATAGAGAGTGATAGAGTGTGTCAGAGAGAGTCAGACAGTGTCATAGAGAGTCAGAGAGTGATAGAGAGTGATAGAGAGTGTCACAGGGTGTCTTTGAGTGATAGAGAGTGTCTGAGAATGTCAGAGAGTGATAGAGAGTGATAGAGAGTGACTGAGAGTGTCAGAGAGTGATAGAGAGTGTCTGAGAGTGTCAGAGAGTGTCAGAGAGTGATATAGAGTGTCAGAGAGTGTCAGAGAATGATAGAGAGTGTCAGAGAGTGATAGAGAGTGTCTGAGAATGTCAGAGAGTGATATAGAGTGTCAGAGAGTGATAGAGAGTGTCTGAGAGTTTCAGAGAGTGAGAGAGAGATTCTGAGAGAGTCAGAGAGTGTCATAGAGAGATAGAGAGTGATAGAGAGTGTCTGAGAGTGTCAGAAAGTGCCAGAGTGTGTCAGTGAGTGTCAGAGAGCGAAAGAGAGTGTCAGAGAGTGATAGAGAGTGTCAGAGAGTGATAGAGAGTGTCTGAAAGTGTCTGAGAGTGACAGAGAGTGTCTGATAGTGACAGCGAGTGTCTGAGAGTGTCAGTGAGTGTCAGAGTTTGATAGAGAGTGATAGAGAGTAATAGAGAGTTTCAGAGTGTGTCATTGAGTGATAGAGAGTGTCAGACAGTATCAGAATGTGATAGGGTGTGTCAGAGAGCGTCAGAGAGTGATAGAGAGTGTCAGAGAGTGATAGAGAGTGATAGAGAGTGTCAGAGAGTGTCAGAGTGTGTCAGAGAGTGATAGAGAGTGATAGAGAGTGTCAGAGAGTTTCATGGAGTGATAGAGAGTGTCAGAGTGCGTCAGAGAGTGATAGAGAGTGATTGAGTGTGTCAGAGAGTTTCAGAGAGCGATTGAGAGTGTCAGAGAGTGAGAGAGAGCGTCTGAGAGTGTCAGTGAGTGTCAGAGAGTGATAGTGAGCGTCTGAGAGTGTCGGTGAGTGATGGAGAGTGATAGAGAGCCTCTGAGAGTTTCAGAGAGTGTCAGAGAGTGATAGAGAGTGTCAGAGAGATTTAGAGAGTGAGAGAGAGTGTCTGAGAGTGTCAGTGAGTGTTAGAGAGTGATAGAGAGTGTCAGAGAGTGATAGAGGGTGATAGAGAGTGTCAGAGAGTGATAGAGAGTGATAGAGAGTGATAGAGAGTGTCGGAGAGTGATAGAGAGTGTCACAGAGTGTCAGAGAGTGATACGGAGTGTGAAAGAGAGTGTCTGAGAGTGTCTGAGAGTGTCAGAGTGTGTCAGAGAGTGTCAGAGAGTGATGGAGAGTGATAGAGAGTGTCACAGAGTGTCATTGAGTGATAGAGATTGCCAGAGAGCGTCAGAGAGTGATAGAGAGTGATAGAGATTGTCATAGAGTGTCAGAGAGTGATAGAGAGTGATAGAGAGTGTCAGAGAGTGATAGAGTGTCAGAGAGTGGTAGAGAGTGATGGAGTGCTTCACAGAGTGTCAGAGAGTGTCAGAGTGTGTCAGAGAGTGATAGAGAGTGATAGAGACTGTCAGAGAGTGTCATAGAGTGATAGAGAGTGTCAGAGTGTGTCAGAGAGTGATAGAAAGTGATTGATTATTGTCAGAGAGTGTCAGACAGCGATAGAGAGTGTCAGAGAGTGATAGAGAGTTTCAGAGGGTGATAGAGAGTGTCTGAGAGTGTCTGAGAGTGACAGAGAGTGAAAGAGAGTGTCTGAGAGTGTCAGTGAGTGTCAAAGAGAGATAGAGAGTTTCTGAGATTGTCAGAGAGTGATAGAGAGCCTCTGAGAGTGTCAGAGAGTGTCAGAGAGTGATAGAGAGTGTCAGAGAGTGATAGAGAGTGTCAGAGAGTGATAGAGAGTGATAGAGAGCCTCTGAGAGTGTCAGAGTGCGTCAGATAGTGTCAGAGAGGTTCAGAGTGTGTCAGAGTGTGTCAGAGGGTGTCAGAGAGTGTCAGAGAGTGATAGAGAGTGATAGAGAGTGTCAGAGAGTGTCATAGAGTGATGGAGAGTGTCAGCGAGTGTCACAGAGTGTCAGAGACTGATAGAGAGTGATAGAGAGTGTCAGAGTGTGTCAGAGAGTGTCAGAGAGTGATAGAGAGTGATAGAGAGCGTCAGAGAGTGTCATAGAGTGACGAGAGGTATAGAGAGTGTCACAGAGTGTCATTGAGTTAGAGAGAGTGTCAGAGAGTGTCGGAGAGTGATAGAGAGTGATAGAGATTGTCAGAGAGTGATAGAGAGTGATAGAGAGTTTCACAGAGAGATAGAGAGTGTCAGAGAGTGTCAGAGAGTGATATGGAGTGTGAAAGAGAGTGTCTTAGACTGTCAGAGAGTGTTAGAGTGTGATGGAGAGTGATAGAGAGTGTCAGAGAGTGATAGAGAGTGATAGAGAGTTTCACAGAGAGATAGAGAGTGTCAGAGAGTGTCAGAGAGTGATACGGAGTGTGAAAGAGAGTGTCTTAGACTGTCAGAGAGTGTTAGAGTGTGATGGAGAGTGATAGAGAGTGTTACAGAGTGTCATTGAGTGATAGAGAGTGTCAGAGAGCGTCAGAGATTGATAGAGAGTGATAGAGAGTATCAGAGAGTGTCAGAGAGTGATAGAGAGAGATAGAGAGTGTCAGAGAGTGTCAGAGAGTGATACGGAGTGTGAAAGAGAGTGTCTTCGAGTGTCAGAGAGTGATGGAGAGTGATAGAGAGTGTCAGAGAGCGTCAGAGATTGATAGAGAGTGATAGAGAGTGTCAGAGAGTGTCAGAGAGTGATAGAGAGTGATAGAGAGTGTCAGAGAGTGATAGAGAGTGTCAGAGAGTGATCGAGAGTGATAGAGAGCTTCACAGAGTGTCAGAGAGTGATAGAGAGTGATAGAGAGTGTCAGAGAGTGTTTGAGTGTGATAGAGAGTGATAGAGAGTGTCTGAGAGGGTCTGAGAGTGACAGAGAGTTTCTGAGAGTGTCAGTGTGTGTCAGAGAGTGATAGATAGTATCAGAGAGTGATAGCGAGTGTCTGAGAGTGACAGTGAGTGTCTGAGAATGTCAGAGAGTGTCAGAGAGTGTCAGAGAGTGTCAGAGAGTGACAGAGAGTGTCAGAGAGTGATAGAGAGTGTCTGAGAATGTCTGAGAGTGATAGAGAGTGTCAGAGAGTGATAGAGAGTGTCTGAGAGTCTCAGAGAGTGAGAGAGTGTTTCTGAGAGTGTCAGATAGAGTCAGAGAGTGATCGAGAGTGACAGAGAGTGATAGAGAGTGTCTGAGAGTGGTGGAGAGTGTCTGAGAGTGTCAGTGAGTGTCAGAGAGTGATAGAGTGTCAGAGAGTGTTAGCGAGTGTCTGAGAGTGACAGAGAGTGTCTGAGAGTGTCAGAGAGTGTCAGAGAGTGATAGAGAGTGTCAGAGAGTGATAGAGAGTTTCTGAGAATGTCAGAGAGTGATAGAGAGTGTCAGAGAGTGATAGAGAGTGTCTGAGTGTCTCAGAGAGTGAGAGAGAGTTTCTGAGAGTGTCAGATAGTGTCAGAGAGTGATAGAGAGTGTCAGAGAGTGATAGAGAGTGATAGAGAGTGATAGAGAGTGTCAGAGAGTGTCAGAGAGTGATAGAGAGGGTGAGAGAGTGATAGAGAGTGTCAGAGAGTGTCAGAGAGTGATAGAGAGTGATAGAGAGGGTGAGAGAGTGACAGAGAGTGTCTGAGAGTGACAGGGAGTGTCTGAGAGTGTCAGTGAGTGTCAGAGTTTGATAGAGATTGATAGAGAGTGATAGAGAGTTTCAGAGTGTGTCATTGAGTGATAGAGAGTGTCAGACAGTGTCAGAGTGTGATAGAGTGTGTCAGAGAGTGTTAGAGAGTGTAAGAGAGTGATAGAGAGTGATAGAGAGTGTCAGAGAGTGATAGAGACAGTCAGAGAGTGATAGAGAGTGACAGAGAATGTCTGAGAGTGTCAGAGAGTGTCAGAGAGTGTCAGAGTGTGTCAGAGAGTGATAGAGAGTGTCAGAGAGTGTCACAGAGTGTCACAGAGTGATAGAGAGTGTCAGAGTGTGTCAGAGAGTCATAGAGAGTGATTGAGTGTGTCAGAGAGTTTCAGAGAGCGATTGAGAGTGTCAGAGTGCGTCAGAGAGTGATAGAGAGTGATTGAGTGTGTCAGAGAGTTTCAGAGAGCGATTGAGAGTGTCAGGAGTGATAGAGAGTGATAGAGAGTGATAGAGAGTCTCATAGAGTGTCATTGAGTGATAAAGAGTTCAGAGAGTGTCAGAGAGTGATCGAGAGTGTCAGAGAGTGCTAGAGTGTGTCAGAGAGTGATAGAGAGTGATAGAGAGTGTCAGATAGTGATTAAGTGTGTCAGAGAGTGTTAGAGATTGATACAGAGTGATCGAGAGTATCTGAGACTGTCTGTGAGTGTCAGAGAGTGTCAGAGAGTGTCAGAGAGTGACAAAGGGTGATAGAAAGTGTCTGAGAGTGTCTGAGAGTGTCAGAGAGTGTCAGAGAGTGTCAGAGAGTGTCATAGAGTGTCTGAGTGTGTCAGAGAGTGTCAGAGAGTGATGGAGAGTTACAGAGGGTGACAGAGAGTGTCAAAGAGTGGTAGAGAGTGATAGAGAGTGTCTGAGAGTGTCTGAGAGTGTCAGAGAGTGTCAGAGAGTGTCAGAGAGTGATAGAGAGTGTCAGAGAGTGATAGAGAGTTTCTGAGAATGTCAGAGAGTGATAGAGAGTGTCAGAGAGTGATAGAGAGTGTCTGAGTGTCTCAGAGAGTGAGAGAGAGTTTTTGAGAGTGTCAGATAGTGTCAGAGAGTGATAGAGAGTGATAGAGAGTGATAGAGAGTGTCTGAGAGTGTCTGAGAGTGTCAGAGTGTGTCAGAGAGTGTCAGAGAGTGATGGAGAGTTACAGAGGGTGTCAGCGAGTGTCAAAGAGTGATAGAGAGTGATAGAGAGTGTCTGAGAGTGCAAGAGAGTGTCAGAGTGTTAGAGAGAGTGTATGAGAGTGTCTGAGAGTGTCAGTGAGTGTCAGAGAGTGATAGAGAGTGATAGAGAGTGACAGAGAGTTTCAGAGTGTGTCATTGAGTGATAGAGAGTGTCAGAGAGAGTCAGAGTGTGATAGAGAGTGTCAGAGAATGTCAGAGAGTGATAGAGAGTGTCAGAGAGTGATAGAGAGTGATAGAGAGTGTCAGAGAGTGTCAGAGAGTGTCAGAGTGTGTCAGAGAGTGATGAAGAATGTTAGAGATTGTCAGAGAGTGTCAGAGAGTGATAGAGAGTGATTGAGTGTGTCTGAGAGCGTCAGAGAGTGTCAGAGCGTGATAGAGAGTGTCTGAGAGTGTCTCAGAGTGATAGAGAGTGTCACAGAGTGTCTGAGTGTGTCAGAGAGTGTCAGATAGTGATAGAGAGTGATAGAGAGTGTCACAGAGTGTCATTGAGTGATAGAGAGTGTCAGAGAGTGTCAGAGAGTGTCAGAGAGTATCAGAGAGTGTCAGAGAGTGATAGAGAGTGTCAGAGAGTGTCAGAGAGTGATAGAGAGGGTGAGAGAGTGATAGAGAGTGTCAGAGAGTGTCAGAGAGTGATAGAGAGTGATAGAGAGGGTGAGAGAGTGACAGAGAGTGTCTGAGAGTGACAGGGAGTGTCTGAGAGTGTCAGTGAGTGTCAGAGTTTGATAGAGATTGATAGAGAGTGATAGAGAGTTTCAGAGTGTGTCATTGAGTGATAGAGAGTGTCAGACAGTGTCAGAGTGTGATAGAGTGTGTCAGAGAGTGTTAGAGAGTGTAAGAGAGTGATAGAGAGTGATAGAGAGTGATAGAGAGTGTCAGAGAGTGATAGAGAGAGTCAGAGAGTGATAGAGAGTGACAGAGAATGTCTGAGAGTGTCAGAGAGTGTCAGAGAGTGTCAGAGTGTGTCAGAGAGTGATAGAGAGTGTCAGAGAGTGTCACAGAGTGTCAGAGAGTGATAGAGAGTGTCAGAGTGTGTCAGAGAGTCATAGAGAGTGATTGAGTGTGTCAGAGAGTTTCAGAGAGCGATTGAGAGTGTCAGAGTGCGTCAGAGAGTGATAGAGAGTGATTGAGTGTGTCAGAGAGTTTCAGAGAGCGATTGAGAGTGTCAGGAGTGATAGAGAGTGATAGAGAGTGATAGAGAGTCTCATAGAGTGTCATTGAGTGATAGAGAGTTCAGAGAGTGTCAGAGAGTGATCGAGAGTGTCAGAGAGTGCTAGAGTGTGTCAGAGAGTGATAGAGAGTGATAGAGAGTGTCAGATAGTGATTAAGTGTGTCAGAGAGTGTTAGAGATTGATACAGAGTGATCGAGAGTATCTGAGACTGTCTGTGAGTGTCAGAGAGTGTCAGAGAGTGTCAGAGAGTGACAAAGGGTGATAGAAAGTGTCTGAGAGTGTCTGAGAGTGTCAGAGAGTGTCAGAGAGTGTCAGAGAGTGTCATAGAGTGTCTGAGTGTGTCAGAGAGTGTCAGAGAGTGATGGAGAGTTACAGAGGGTGACAGAGAGTGTCAAAGAGTGGTAGAGAGTGATAGAGAGTGTCTGAGAGTGTCTGAGAGTGTCAGAGAGTGTCAGAGAGTGTCAGAGAGTGATAGAGAGTGTCAGAGAGTGATAGAGAGTTTCTGAGAATGTCAGAGAGTGATAGAGAGTGTCAGAGAGTGATAGAGAGTGTCTGAGTGTCTCAGAGAGTGAGAGAGAGTTTTTGAGAGTGTCAGATAGTGTCAGAGAGTGATAGAGAGTGATAGAGAGTGATAGAGAGTGTCTGAGAGTGTCTGAGAGTGTCAGAGTGTGTCAGAGAGTGTCAGAGAGTGATGGAGAGTTACAGAGGGTGTCAGCGAGTGTCAAAGAGTGATAGAGAGTGATAGAGAGTGTCTGAGAGTGTCAGAGAGTGTCAGAGTGTTAGAGAGAGTGTATGAGAGTGTCTGAGAGTGTCAGTGAGTGTCAGAGAGTGATAGAGAGTGATAGAGAGTGACAGAGAGTTTCAGAGTGTGTCATTGAGTGATAGAGAGTGTCAGAGAGAGTCAGAGTGTGATAGAGAGTGTCAGAGAATGTCAGAGAGTGATAGAGAGTGTCAGAGAGTGATAGAGAGTGATAGAGAGTGTCAGAGAGTGTCAGAGAGTGTCAGAGTGTGTCAGAGAGTGATGAAGAATGTTAGAGATTGTCAGAGAGTGTCAGAGAGTGATAGAGAGTGATTGAGTGTGTCTGAGAGCGTCAGAGAGTGTCAGAGCGTGATAGAGAGTGTCTGAGAGTGTCTCAGAGTGATAGAGAGTGTCACAGAGTGTCTGAGTGTGTCAGAGAGTGTCAGATAGTGATAGAGAGTGATAGAGAGTGTCACAGAGTGTCATTGAGTGATAGAGAGTGTCAGAGAGTGTCAGAGAGTATCAGAGAGTGTCAGAGAGTGATAGAGAGTGTCAGAGAGTGTCAGAGAGTGATAGAGAGGGTGAGAGAGTGATAGAGAGTGTCAGAGAGTGTTAGAGAGTGTAAGAGAGTGATAGAGAGTGATAGAGAGTGATAGAGAGTGTCAGAGAGTGATAGAGAGAGTCAGAGAGTGATAGAGAGTGACAGAGAATGTCTGAGAGTGTCAGAGAGTGTCAGAGAGTGATAGAGAGTGTCAGAGAGTGTCACAGAGTGTCACAGAGTGATAGAGAGTGTCAGAGTGTGTCAGAGAGTCATAGAGAGTGATTGAGTGTGTCAGAGAGTTTCAGAGAGCGATTGAGAGTGTCAGAGTGCGTCAGAGAGTGATAGAGAGTGATTGAGTGTGTCAGAGAGTTTCAGAGAGCGATTGAGAGTGTCAGGAGTGATAGAGAGTGATAGAGAGTGATAGAGAGTCTCATAGAGTGTCATTGAGTGATAGAGAGTTCAGAGAGTGTCAGAGAGTGATCGAGAGTGTCAGAGAGTGCTAGAGTGTGTCAGAGAGTGATAGAGAGTGATAGAGAGTGTCAGATAGTGATTAAGTGTGTCAGAGAGTGTTAGAGATTGATACAGAGTGATCGAGAGTATCTGAGACTGTCTGTGAGTGTCAGAGAGTGTCAGAGAGTGTCAGAGAGTGACAAAGGGTGATAGAAAGTGTCTGAGAGTGTCTGAGAGTGTCAGAGAGTGTCAGAGAGTGTCAGAGAGTGTCATAGAGTGTCTGAGTGTGTCAGAGAGTGTCAGAGAGTGATGGAGAGTTACAGAGGGTGACAGAGAGTGTCAAAGAGTGGTAGAGAGTGATAGAGAGTGTCTGAGAGTGTCTGAGAGTGTCAGAGAGTGTCAGAGAGTGTCAGAGAGTGATAGAGAGTGTCAGAGAGTGATAGAGAGTTTCTGAGAATGTCAGAGAGTGATAGAGAGTGTCAGAGAGTGATAGAGAGTGTCTGAGTGTCTCAGAGAGTGAGAGAGAGTTTTTGAGAGTGTCAGATAGTGTCAGAGAGTGATAGAGAGTGATAGAGAGTGATAGAGAGTGTCTGAGAGTGTCTGAGAGTGTCAGAGTGTGTCAGAGAGTGTCAGAGAGTGATGGAGAGTTACAGAGGGTGTCAGCGAGTGTCAAAGAGTGATAGAGAGTGATAGAGAGTGTCTGAGAGTGTCAGAGAGTGTCAGAGAGTGTCAGAGTGTTAGAGAGAGTGTATGAGAGTGTCTGAGAGTGTCAGTGAGTGTCAGAGAGTGATAGAGAGTGATAGAGAGTGACAGAGAGTTTCAGAGTGTGTCATTGAGTGATAGAGAGTGTCAGAGAGAGTCAGAGTGTGATAGAGAGTGTCAGAGAATGTCAGAGAGTGATAGAGAGTGTCAGAGAGTGATAGAGAGTGATAGAGAGTGTCAGAGAGTGTCAGAGAGTGTCAGAGTGTGTCAGAGAGTGATGAAGAATGTTAGAGATTGTCAGAGAGTGTCAGAGAGTGATAGAGAGTGATTGAGTGTGTCTGAGAGCGTCAGAGAGTGTCAGAGCGTGATAGAGAGTGTCTGAGTGTGTCTCAGAGTGATAGAGAGTGTCACAGAGTGTCTGAGTGTGTCAGAGAGTGTCAGATAGTGATAGAGAGTGATAGAGAGTGTCACAGAGTGTCATTGAGTGATAGAGAGTGTCAGAGAGTGTCAGAGAGTGTCAGAGAGTATCAGAGAGTGTCAGAGAGTGATAGAGAGTGATAGAGAGTGTCAGAGAGTGGTAGAGAGTGTCAGAGTGTCAGAGAGTGATACGGAGTGTGAACGAGAGTGTCTGAGAGTGTCAGAGTGTGTCAGAGTGTGTCAGAGAGTGTCAGAGAGTGATGGAGAGTGATAGAGTGTGTCAGAGAGTGTCATTGACTGATAGAGAGTGCCAGAGAGCGTCAGAGAGTGATGGAGAGTGATAGAGAGTGTCAGAGAGTGTCAGAGAGTGATATAGAGTGATAGAGAGCCTCTGAGAGTGTCAGAGAGTGTCAGAGAGTGTCAGAGAGTGATAGAGAGTGATAGAGAGTGTCGGAGAGTGTCGGAGAGTGTCAGAGAGTGATGGAGAGTGTCAGAGAGTGTCACAGAATGTCAGAGACTGATAGTGAGTGATAGAGAGCGTCAGAGAGTGTCATAGAGTAAGAGAGAGTGTCAGAGAGTGTCGGAGAATGATAGAGAGTGATAGAGAGTGTCAGAGAGTGTCAGAGAGTGATAGAGAGTGATAGAGAGTGTCGGAGAGTGTTAGAGAGTGTCAGAGAGTGATGGAGAGTGTCAGAGAGTGTCACAGTGTGTCAGAGACTGATAGAGAGTGATAGAGAGCGTCAGAGAGTGTCATAAAGTAAGAGAGAGTGTCAGAGAGTGGCGGAGAATGATAGAGAGTGATAGAGAGTGTCAGAGAGTGTCAGAGAGTGATAGAGAGTTTCACAGAGAGATAGAGAGTGTCAGAGAGTGTCAGAGAGTGATACGGAGTGTGAAAGAGAGTGTCTTAGAGTGTCAGAGTGTGTTAGAGAGTGATGGAGAGTGATAGAGAGTGTTACAGAGTGTCATTGAGTGATAGAGAGTGTCAGAGAGCGTCAGAGATTGATAGAGAGTGATAGAGAGTGTCAGAGAGTGTCAGAGAGTGATAGAGAGTGATAGAGAGTGTCAGAGAGTGTCAGAGAGTGATAGAGAGTGATAGAGAGTGTGAGATAGTGATAGAAAGTGTCAGAGAGTGTCAGAGAGTGTCAGAGAGCGATAAAGAATGATAGAGAGTTTCTGAGAGAGTCAGAGAGTGTCTGAGAGTGTCAGAGTGTTTCAGAGAGTGTCAGAGAGTGTCAGAGAGTGATAGAGAGTGATAGAGATTTTCAGAGTGTGTCATTGAGTGATAGAGAGTGTCAGAGAGTGATAGAGAGTGATAGGGAACGTCTGAGAGTGTCAGAGAGTGTCAGAGTGTGTCAGAGAGTGATAAAGTGTGTTAGAGAGTGTCAGAGAGTGAGAGAGAGTGTATGAGAGTGTCTGAGAGTGTCAGTGAGTGTCAGAGAGTGATAGAGAGTGATAGAGAGTGACAGAGAGTTTCAGAGTGTGTCATTGAGTGATAGAGTGTGTCAGAGAGTGTCAGAGTGTGATAGAGAGTGTCAGAGAATGTCAGAGAGTGATAGAGAGTGTCAGAGAGTGATAGAGAGTGATAGAGAGTGTCAGAGAGTGTCAGAGAGTGTCAGAGTGTGTCAGAGAGTGATGAAGAATGTTAGAGAGTGTCAGAGAGTGTCAGAGAGTGATAGAGAGTGATTGAGTGTGTCTGAGAGCGTCAGAGAGTGTCAGAGCATGATAGAGAGTGTCTGAGAGTGATAGAGAGTGTCTGAGAGTGTCTGAGAGCGTCAGAGAGTGTCAGAGAGTGATAGAGAGTTGTAGAGAGCTTCAGAGAGTGTCATAGAGTGATAGAGAGTGTCAGAGTGTGTCACAGAGTGTCTGAGTGTGTCAGAGAGTTTTCAGATAGTGATAGAGTGTAATAGAGAGTGTCACAGAGTGTCATTGAGTGATAGAGAGTGTCAGAGAGTGTCAGAGAGTGATAGAGAGTGATAGAGAGTGTCTGAGAGTGTCTGAGAGTGTCAGAGAGCGATAGAGAGTGTCAGAAAGTGATATAGATTGTCAGAGAGTGTCTGAGAGTGACAGAGAGCGAAGGAGAGTGTCTGAGAGTGTCAGTGAGTGTCAGAGAGTGATAGAGAGTTTTTGAGTGTGTCAGTGAGTGATAGAGTGTGATAGAGAGCCTCTGAGAGTGTCAGAGAGTGTCAGAGGGAGATAGAGAGTGATAGAGAGTGTTTGAGAGTGTCTGAGAGTGAAGAGTGTGACAGAGAGTGTCTGAGAGTGTCAGTGAGTGTCAGAGAGTGATGGAGAGTGTCTGAGTGTGTCAGAGACTGATAGACACTGTCAGAGAGTGTCATGAAGTGATTGATTATGTCTGAGAGTGTCAGAGAGCGATAGAGAGTGTCAGAGAGTGATAGAGAGTTTCAGAGTGATAGAGAGTGTCTGAGAGTGTCTGATAGTGACAGAGAGTGAAAGAGAGTGTCTGAGAGTGTCTGAGAGTGTCAGTGAGTGACAGAGAGTGATAGAGAGCCTCTGAGAGTGTCAGAGAGTGTCAGAGAGTGATAGAGAGTGTCAGAGAGTGATAGAGAGTGTCAGAGAGTGATAGAGAGTGATAGAGAGCCTCTGAGAGTGTCAGAGTGTGTCAGATAGTGTCAGAGAGTTTCAGAGTGTGTCAGAGAGTGATAGAGGGTGTCAGAGAGTGTCAGAGAGTGATGGAGAGTGTCAGAGAGTGTCACAGAGTGTCAGAGACTGATAGAGAGTGATAGAGAGTGTCAGAGTGTGTCAGAGAGTGTCAGAGAGTGATAGAGCGTGATAGAGAGCGTCAGAGAGTGTCATAGAGTGATAGAGAGGGATAGAGAGTGTCACAGAGTGTCATTGAGTAAGAGAGAGTGTCAGAGAGTGTCAGAGAGTAATAGAGAGTGATAGAGAGTTTCAGAGAGAGATAGAGAGTGTCAGAGAGTGTCAGAGAGTGATACGGAGTGTGAAAGTGAGTGTCTTAGAGTGTCAGAGAGAGTCAGAGAGTGATGGAGAGTGATAGAGAGTGTTACAGAGTGTCATTGAGTGATAGAGAGTGTCAGAGAGCGTCAGAGATTGATAGAGAGTGATAGACAGTGTCAGAGAGTGTCAGAGAGTGTCAGAGAGTGATAGAGAGTGATAGAGTGTGTCTGAGAGTGTCAGAGAGTGTCAGAGTGTGTCAGATAGTGTCAGAGAGTTTCAGAGTGTGTCAGAGTGTGTCAGAGGATGTCAGAGAGTGTCATAGAGTGATAGAGAGTGATAGAGAGTGTCGGAGAGTGTCGGAGAGTGTCATAGACTGATGGAGAGTGTCAGAGAGTGTCACAGAGTGTCAGAGACTGATAGAGAGTGATAGAGTGCGTCAGAGAGTGTCATAGAGTAAGAGAGAGTGTCAGAGAGTGTCGGAGAATGATAGAGAGTGATAGAGAGTGTCAGAGAGTGTCAGAGAGTGATAGAGAGTGATAGAGAGTTTCACAGAGAGATAGAGAGTGTCAGAGAGTGTCAGAGAGTGATACGGAGTGTGAAAGAGAGTGTCTTAGAGTGTCAGAGAGTGTTAGAGAGTGATGGAGAGTGATAGAGAGTGTTACAGAGTGTCATTGAGTGATAGAGAGTGTCAGAGAGCGTCAGAGATTGATAGAGAGTGATAGAGAGTGTCAGAGAGTGTCAGGGAATGATAGAGAGTGATAGAGAGTGTTAGAGAGTGTCAGAGAGTTATAGAGAGTGATAGAGAGTGTGAGAGAGTGATAGAAAGTGTCAGAGAGTGTCAGAGAGTGTCAGAGAGCGATAAAGAATGATAGAGAGTTTCTGAGAGTGTCAGAGAGTGTCTGAGAGTGTCAGAGTGTTTCAGAGAGTGTCAGAGAGTGTCAGAGAGTGATAGAGAGTGATAGAGATTTTCAGAGTGTGTCATTGAGTGATAGAGAGTGTCAGAGAGTGATAGAGAGTGATAGGGAACGTCTGAGAGTGTCAGAGAGTGTCAGAGTGTGTCAGAGAGTGATAAAGAGTGTTAGAGAGTGTCAGAGAGTGTGAGAGAGTGTATGAGAGTGTCTGAGAGTGTCAGTGAGTGTCAGAGAGTGATAGAGAGTGATAGAGAGTGACAGAGAGTTTCAGAGTGTGTCATTGAGTGATAGAGTGTGTCAGAGAGTGTCAGAGTGTGATAGAGAGTGTCAGAGAATGTCAGAGAGTGATAGAGAGTGTCAGAGAGTGATACAGATTGATAGAGAGTGTCAGAGAGTGATAGAGGGTGTCAGAGAGTGTCAGAGAGTGATGGAGAGTGTCAGAGAGTGTCACAGAGTGTCAGAGACTGATAGAGAGTGATAGAGAGTGTCAGAGTGTGTCAGAGAGTGTCAGAGAGTGATAGAGCGTGATAGAGAGCGTCAGAGAGTGTCATAGAGTGATAGAGAGGGATAGAGAGTGTCACAGAGTGTCACTGAGGAAGAGAGAGTGTCAGAGAGTGATAGAGAGTTTTAGAGAATTTCAGAGAGAGATAGAGAGTGTCAGAGAGTGTCAGAGAGTGATACGGAGTGTGAAAGTGAGTGTCTTAGAGTGTCAGAGAGAGTCAGAGAGTGATGGAGAGTGATAGAGAGTGTTACAGAGTGTCATTGAGTGATAGAGAGTGTCAGAGAGCGTCAGAGATTGATAGAGAGTGATAGAGTGTCAGAGAGTGTCAGAGAGTGATAGAGAGTGGCTGAGAGTGTCAGAGTGTGTCTGAGAGTGTCAGAGAGTGTCAGAGTGTTAGAGAGAGTGTATAAGAGTGTCTGAGAGTGTCAGTGAGTGTCAGAGAGTGATAGAGAGTGATAGAGAGTGACAGAGACTTTCAGAGTGAGTCATTGAGTGATAGAGAGTGTCAGAGAGTGTCAGAGAGTGTCAGAGTGTGACAGAGATTGTCAGAGAATGTCAGAGAGTGATAGAGAGTGTCAGAGTGTGGTAGAGAGTGATAGAGAGTGATAGAGAGTGTCAGAGAGTGTCAGAGAGTGATAGAGAGTGTCAGAGAGTGTCTGAGAGTGATAGAGAGTGATTAAGTGTGTCTGAGAGCGTCAGAGAGTGTCAGAGCGTGATAGAGAGTGTCTGAGAGTGTCTGAGAGCGTCAGAGAGTGTCAGAGACTGATAGAGAGTGGTAGAGAGCGTCAGAGAGTGTCATAGAGTGATAGAGAGTGTCAGAGTGTGTCACAGAGTGTCTGAGTGTGTCAGAGAGTGTCAGATAGCGATAGAGAGTGATAGAGAGTGTCAGAGAGTGTCAGAGAGTGATAGAGAGTGTCACAGAGTGTCAGAGAGTGATACGGAGTGTGAAAGAGAGTGTCTGAGAGTGTCAGAGTGTGTCAGAGTGTGTCAGAGAGTGATGGAGAGTGATAGAGAGTGTCAGAGAGTGTCATTGAGTGATAGAGAGTGCCAGAGAGCGTCAGAGAGTGATAGAGAGTGATAGAGAGTGTCAGAGAGTGTCAGAGAGTGTCAGAGAGTGATAGTGTCAGAGAGTGATAGAGAGTGTCAGAGAGTGATAGAGAGTGATCGGGAGTGATAGAGACTGTCAGAGAGTGTCATAGAGTGATAGAGAGTGTCAGAGTGTGTCAGAGAGTGTCAGAGAGTGATAGTGTCAGAGAGTGATAGAGAGTGTCAGAGTGTGTCAGAGAGTGATCGGGAGTGATAGAGACTGTCAGAGAGTGTCATAGAGTGATAGAGAGTGTCAGAGTGTGTCAGAGAGTGTCAGAGAGTGATAGAGAGTGATAGAGATTTTCAGAGAGTGTCATTGAGTGATCGAGAGTGTCAGAGAGTGATAGAGTGTGATTGAGTGTGTCTGAGAGCATCAGAGAGTGTCAGAGAGTGACAGAGAGTGTCTGAGAGTGATAGAGAGTGTCTGAGAGTGTCAGACAATGTCAGAGAGTGTCTGAGAGCATCAGAGAGTGTCAGGGAGCGTCTGAGTGCGTCAGAGAGTGTCTGAGTGCGTCAAAGAGCGTTTGAGTGTGATAGAGAGTGATAGAGAGTGTCAGAGAGGGTCTGAGAGTGACAGAGAGTGTCTGAGAGTGTCAGTGTGTGTCAGAGAGTGATAGATAGTATCAGAGAGTGATAGCGAGTGTCTGAGATTGACAGAGAGTGTCTGACAGTGTCAGAGAGTGTCAGAGAGTGACAGAGAGTGTTAGAGAGTGATAGAGAGTGTCTGAGAGTCTCAGAGAGTGAGAGAGAGTTTCTGAGAGTGTCAGATAGAGTCAGAGAGTGATAGAGAGTGACAGAGAGTGATGGAGAGTGTCTGAGAGTGATGGAGAGTGTCTGAGAGTGTCAGTGCGTGTCAGAGAGTGATAGAGTGTCAGAGAGTGATAAAGAATGATAGAGAGTGTCTGAGAGTGTCAGAGAGTGTCTGAGAGGGTCAGAGTGTTTCAGAGAGTGTCTGAGAGTGTCAGAGAGTGATAGAGAGTGATAGAGATTTTCAGAGTGTGTCATTGAGTGATAGAGAGTGTCAGAGAGTAATAGAGAGTGATAGGGAATGTCTGAGAGTGTCAGAGACTGTCAGAGTGTGTCAGAGAGTGATACTGAGTGTTAGAGAGTGTCAGAGAGTGAGAGAGAGTGTATGAGAGTGTCTGAGAGAGTCAGTGAGTGTCAGAGAGTGATAGAGAGTGATAGAGAGTGACAGAGAGTTTCAGAGTGTGTCATTGAGTGATAGTGAGTGTCAGAGAGTGTCAGAGTGTGATAGAGAGTGTCAGAGGATGTCAGAGAGTGTCAGAGAGTGTCAGAGAGTGTCAGAGTGTGTCAGAGAGTGATGAAGAATGTTAGAGAGTGTCAGAGAGTGTCAGAGAGTGATAGAGAGTGATTGAGTGTGTCTGAGAGCGTCAGAGAGTGTCAGAGCATGATAGAGAGTGTCTGAGAGTGATAGAGAGTGTCTGAGAGTGTCTGAGAGCGTCAGAGAGTGTCAGAGAGTGATAGAGAGTGATAGAGAGCTTCAGAGTGTGTCATAGAGTGATAGAGAGTGTCAGAGTGTGGCACAGAGTCTCTGAGTGTGTCAGAGAGTGTCAGATAGTGATAGAGAGTGATAAAGAGTGTCACAGAGTGTCATTGAGTGATAGAGAGTGTCAGAGAGTGTCAGAGAGTGATGGAGAGTGATAGAGAGTGTCTGAGAGTGTCAGAGAGCGATAGAGAGTGTCAGAGAGTGATATAGATTGTCAGCGAGTGATAGAGAGTGTCTGAGAGTGTCTGAGAGTGACAGAGAGCGAAGGAGAGTGTCTGAGAGTGTCAGTGAGTGTCAGAGAGTGATAGAGAGTTTTTGAGTGTGTCAGTGAGTGATAGAGAGTGATAGAGAGCCTCTGAGAGTGTCAGAGAGTGTCAGAGGGAGATAGAGAGTGATAGAGAGTGTCTGAGATTGTCTGAGAGTGAAGAGTGTGACAGAGAGTGTCTGAGAGTGTCAGTGAGTGTCAGAGAGTGATAGAGAGTGTCTGAGTGTGTCAGAGACTGATAGGGACTGTCAGAGAGTGTCATGGAGTGATAGAGAGTGATGGAGAGTGTCTGAGTGTGTCAGAGAGTGTCAGAGGGAGATAGAGAGTGATAGAGAGTGTCTGAGAGTGTCTGAGAGTGAAGAGTGTGACAGAGAGTGTCTGAGAGTGTCAGTGAGAGTCAGAGAGTGATGGAGAGTGTCTGAGTGTGTCAGAGACTGATAGACACTGTCAGAGAGTGTCATGGAGTGATAGAGAGTGTCAGAGTGTGTCAGAGAGTGATAGAAAGTGATTGATTATGTCTGAGAGTGTCATAGAGTGATAGAGAGGGATAGAGAGTGTCACAGAGTGTCACTGAGGAAGAGAGAGTGTCAGAGAGTGTCAGAGAGTGATAGAGAGTTTTAGAGAATTTCAGAGAGAGATAGAGAGTGTCAGAGAGTGTTAGAGCATGATAGAGAGTGTCTGAGAGTGATAGAGAGTGTCTGAGAGTGTCTGAGTGCGTCAGAGAGTGTCAGAGAGTGATAGAGAGTGATAGAGAGCTTCAGAGTGTGTCATAGAGTGATAGAGAGTGTCAGAGTGTGGCACAGAGTCTCTGAGTGTGTCAGAGAGTGTCAGATAGTGATAGAGAGTGATAAAGAGTGTCACAGAGTGTCATTGAGTGATAGAGAGTGTCAGAGAGTGATGGAGAGTGATAGAGAGTGTCTGAGAGTGTCAGAGAGCGATAGAGAGTGTCAGAGAGTGATATAGATTGTCAGCGAGTGATAGAGAGTGTCTGAGAGTGTCTGAGAGTGACAGAGAGCGAAGGAGAGTGTCTGAGAGTGTCAGTGAGTGTCAGAGAGTGATAGAGAGTTTTTGAGTGTGTCAGTGAGTGATAGAGAGTGATAGAGAGCCTCTGAGAGTGTCAGAGAGTGTCAGAGGGAGATAGAGAGTGATAGAGAGTGTCTGAGATTGTCTGAGAGTGAAGAGTGTGACAGAGAGTGTCTGAGAGTGTCAGTGAGTGTCAGAGAGTGATAGAGAGTGTCTGAGTGTGTCAGAGACTGATAGGGACTGTCAGAGAGTGTCATGGAGTGATAGAGAGTGATGGAGAGTGTCTGAGTGTGTCAGAGAGTGTCAGAGGGAGATAGAGAGTGATAGAGAGTGTCTGAGAGTGTCTGAGAGTGAAGAGTGTGACAGAGAGTGTCTGAGAGTGTCAGTGAGTGTCAGAGAGTGATGGAGAGTGTCTGAGTGTGTCAGAGACTGATAGACACTGTCAGAGAGTGTCATGGAGTGATAGAGAGTGTCAGAGTGTGTCAGAGAGTGATAGAAAGTGATTGATTATGTCTGAGAGTGTCATAGAGTGATAGAGAGGGATAGAGAGTGTCACAGAGTGTCACTGAGGAAGAGAGAGTGTCAGAGAGTGTCAGAGAGTGATAGAGAGTTTCAGAGAATTTCAGAGAGAGATAGAGAGTGTCAGAGAGTGTTAGAGCATGATAGAGAGTGTCTGAGAGTGATAGAGAGTGTCTGAGAGTGTCTGAGTGCGTCAGAGAGTGTCAGAGAGTGATAGAGAGTGATAGAGAGCTTCAGAGTGTGTCATAGAGTGATAGAGAGTGTCAGAGTGTGGCACAGAGTCTCTGAGTGTGTCAGAGAGTGTCAGATAGTGATAGAGAGTGATAAAGAGTGTCACAGAGTGTCATTGAGTGATAGAGAGTGTCAGAGAGTGTCAGAGAGTGATGGAGAGTGATAGAGAGTGTCTGAGAGTGTCAGAGAGCGATAGAGAGTGTCAGAGAGTGATATAGATTGTCAGCGAGTGATAGAGAGTGTCTGAGAGTGTCTGAGAGTGACAGAGAGCGAAGGAGAGTGTCTGAGAGTGTCAGTGAGTGTCAGAGAGTGATAGAGAGTTTTTGAGTGTGTCAGTGAGTGATAGAGAGTGATAGAGAGCCTCTGAGAGTGTCAGAGAGTGTCAGAGGGAGATAGAGAGTGATAGAGAGTGTCTGAGAGTGTCTGAGAGTGAAGAGTGTGACAGAGAGTGTCTGAGAGTGTCAGTGAGTGTCAGAGAGTGATAGAGAGTGTCTGAGTGTGTCAGAGACTGATAGAGACTGTCAGAGAGTGTCATGGAGTGATAGAGAGTGATGGAGAGTGTCTGGGTGTGTCAGAGAGTGTCAGAGGGAGATAGAGAGTGATAGAGAGTGTCTGAGAGTGTCTGAGAGTGAAGAGTGTGACAGAGAGTGTCTGAGAGTGTCAGTGAGTGTCAGAGAGTGATGGAGAGTGTCTGAGTGTGTCAGAGACTGATAGACACTGTCAGAGAGTGTCATGGAGTGATAGAGAGTGTCAGAGTGTGTCAGAGAGTGATAGAAAGTGATTGATTATGTCTGAGAGTGTCATAGAGTGATAGAGAGGGATAGAGAGTGTCACAGAGTGTCACTGAGGAAGAGAGAGTGTCAGAGAGTGTCAGAGAGTGATAGAGAGTTTTAGAGAATTTCAGAGAGAGATAGAGAGTGTCAGAGAGTGTCAGAGAGTGATACGGAGTGTGAAAGTGAGTGTCTTAGAGTGTCAGAGAGAGTCAGAGAGTGATGGAGAGTGATAGAGAGTGTTACAGAGTGTCATTGAGTGATAGAGAGTGTCAGAGAGCGTCAGAGATTGATAGAGAGTGATAGAGAGTGTCAGAGAGTGTCAGAGAGTGATAGAGAGTGGCTGAGAGTGTCAGAGTGTGTCTGAGAGTGTCAGAGAGTGTCAGAGTGTTAGAGAGAGTGTATAAGAGTGTCTGAGAGTGTCATTGAGTGTCAGAGAGTGATAGAGAGTGATAGAGAGTGACAGAGACTTTCAGAGTGAGTCATTGAGTGATAGAGAGTGTCAGAGAGTGTCAGAGAGTGTCAGAGTGTGACAGAGATTGTCAGAGAATGTCAGAGAGTGATAGAGAGTGTCAGAGTGTGGTAGAGAGTGATAGAGAGTGATAGAGAGTGTCAGAGAGTGTCAGAGAGTGATAGAGAGTGTCAGAGAGTGTCTGAGAGTGATAGAGAGTGATTGAGTGTGTCTGAGAGCGTCAGAGAGTGTCAGAGCGTGATAGAGAGTGTCTGAGAGTGTCTGAGAGCGTCAGAGAGTGTCAGAGACTGATAGAGAGTGGTAGAGAGCGTCAGAGAGTGTCATAGAGTGTCAGAGTGTGTCACAGAGTGTCTGAGTGTGTCAGAGAGTGTCAGATAGCGATAGAGAGTGATAGAGAGTGTCAGAGAGTGTCAGAGAGTGATAGAGAGTGTCACAGAGTGTCAGAGAGTGATACGGAGTGTGAAAGAGAGTGTCTGAGAGTGTCAGAGTGTGTCAGAGTGTGTCAGAGAGTGATGGAGAGTGATAGAGAGTGTCAGAGAGTGTCATTGAGTGATAGAGAGTGCCAGAGAGCGTCAGAGAGTGATAGAGAGTGATAGAGAGTGTCAGAGAGTGTCAGAGAGTGTCAGAGAGTGATAGTGTCAGAGAGTGATAGAGAGTGTCAGAGAGTGATAGAGAGTGATAGAGAGCTTCACAGAGTGTCAGAGAGTGTCAGAGTGTGTCAGAGAGTGATCGGGAGTGATAGAGACTGTCAGAGAGTGTCATAGAGTGATAGAGAGTGTCAGAGTGTGTCAGAGAGTGATAGAAAGTGATTGATTATGTCAGAGAGTGTCAGAGAGCGATAGAGAGTGTCAGAGAGTGATAGAGAGTGATAGAGATTTTCAGAGAGTGTCATTGAGTGATAGAGAGTGTCAGAGAGTGATAGAGTGTGATTGAGTGTGTCTGAGAGCATCAGAGAGTGTCAGAGAGTGACAGAGAGTGTCTGAGAGTGATAGAGAGTGTCTGAGAGTGTCAGACAGTGTCAGAGAGTGTCTGAGAGCATCAGAGAGTGTCAGGGAGCGTCTGAGTGCGTCAGAGAGTGTCTGAGTGCGTCAAAGAGCGTTTGAGTGTGATAGAGAGTGATAGAGAGTGTCAGAGAGGGTCTGAGAGTGACAGAGAGTGTCTGAGAGTGTCAGTGTGTGTCAGAGAGTGATAGATAGTATCAGAGAGTGATAGCGAGTGTCTGAGATTGACAGTGAGTGTCTGACAGTGTCAGAGAGTGTCAGAGAGTGACAGAGAGTGTTAGAGAGTGATAGAGAGTGTCTGAGAGTCTCAGAGAGTGAGAGAGATTTTCTGAGAGTGTCAGATAGAGTCAGAGAGTGATAGAGAGTGACAGAGAGTGATGGAGAGTGTCTGAGAGTGATGGAGAGTATCTGAGAGTGTCAGTGCGTGTCAGAGAGTGATAGAGTGTCAGAGAGTGATAAAGAATGATAGAGAGTGTCTGAGAGTGTCAGAGAGTGTCTGAGAGGGTCAGAGTGTTTCAGAGAGTGTCTGAGAGTGTCAGAGAGTGATAGAGAGTGATAGAGATTTTCAGAGTGTGTCATTGAGTGATAGAGAGTGTCAGAGAGTAATAGAGAGTGATAGGGAATGTCTGAGAGTGTCAGAGACTGTCAGAGTGTGTCAGAGAGTGATACTGAGTGTTAGTGAGTGTCAGAGAGTGAGAGAGAGTGTTTGAGAGTGTCTGAGAGAGTCAGTGAGTGTCAGAGAGTGATAGAGAGTGATAGAGAGTGACAGAGAGTTTCAGAGTGTGTCATTGAGTGATAGTGAGTGTCAGAGAGTGTCAGAGTGTGATAGAGAGTGTCAGAGGATGTCAGAGAGTGTCAGAGAGTGTCAGAGAGTGTCAGAGTGTGTCAGAGAGTGATGAAGAATGTTAGAGAGTGTCAGAGAGTGTCAGAGAGTGATAGAGAGTGATTGAGTGTGTCTGAGAGCGTCAGAGAGCGTCAGAGCATGATAGAGAGTGTCTGAGAGTGATAGAGAGTGTCTGAGAGTGTCTGAGAGCGTCAGAGAGTGTCAGAGAGTGATAGAGAGTGATAGAGAGCTTCAGAGTGTGTCATAGAGTGATAGAGAGTGTCAGAGTGTGGCACAGAGTCTCTGAGTGTGTCAGAGAGTGTCAGATAGTGATAGAGAGTGATAGAGAGTGTCACAGAGTGTCATTGAGTGATAGAGAGTGTCAGAGAGTGTCAGAGAGTGATGGAGAGTGATAGAGAGTGTCTGAGAGTGTCAGAGAGCGATAGAGAGTGTCAGAGAGTGATATAGATTGTCAGCGAGTGATAGAGAGTGTCTGAGAGTGTCTGAGAGTGACAGAGAGCGAAGGAGAGTGTCTGAGAGTGTCAGTGAGTGTCAGAGAGTGATAGAGAGTTTTTGAGTGTGTCAGTGAGTGATAGAGAGTGATAGAGAGCCTCTGAGACTGTCAGAGAGTGTCAGAGGGAGATAGAGAGTGATAGAGAGTGTCTGAGAGTGTCTGAGAGTGAAGAGTGTGACAGAGAGTGTCTGAGAGTGTCAGTGAGTGTCAGAGAGTGATAGAGAGTGTCTGAGTGTGTCAGAGACTGATAGAGACTGTCAGAGAGTGTCATGGAGTGATAGAGAGTGATGGAGAGTGTCTGAGTGTGTCAGAGAGTGTCAGAGGGAGATAGAGAGTGATAGAGAGTGTCTGAGAGTGTCTGAGAGTGAAGAGTGTGACAGAGAGTGTCTGAGAGTGTCAGTGAGTGTCAGAGAGTGATGGAGAGTGTCTGAGTGTGTCAGAGACTGATAGACACTGTCAGAGAGTGTCATGGAGTGATAGAGAGTGTCAGAGTGTGTCAGAGAGTGATAGAAAGTGATTGATTATGTCTGAGAGTGTCATAGAGTGATAGAGAGGGATAGAGAGTGTCACAGAGTGTCATTGAATAAGAGAGAGTGTCAGAGAGTGTCAGAGAGTAATAGAGAGTGATAGAGAGTTTCAGAGAGAGATAGAGAGTGTCAGAGACTGTCAGAGAGTGATACGGAGTGTGAAAGTGAGTGTCTTAGAGTGTCAGAGAGAGTCAGAGAGTGATGGAGAGTGATAGAGATTGTTACAGAGTGTCATTGAGTGATAGAGAGTGTCAGAGAGCGTCAGAGATTGATAGAGAGTGATAGAGAGTGTCAGAGAGTGTCAGAGAGTGATAGAGAGTGATAGAGAGTGTCTGAGAGTGTCAGAGTGTGTCTGAGAGTGTCAGAGAGTGTCAGAGTGTGTCAGATAGTGTCAGAGAGTTTCAGAGTGTGTCAGAGTGTGTCAGAGGATGTCAGAGAGTGTCAGAGAGTGATAGAGAGTGATAGAGAGTGTCGGAGAGTGTCGGAGAGTGTCAGAGACTGATGGAGAGTGTCAGAGAGTGTCACAGAGTGTCAGAGACTGATAGAGAGTGATAGAGTGCGTCAGAGAGTGTCATAGAGTAAGAGAGAGTGTCAGAGAGTGTCGGAGAATGATAGAGAGTGATAGAGAGTGTCAGAGAGTGTCAGAGAGTGATAGAGAGTGATAGAGAGTTTCACAGAGAGATAGAGAGTGTCAGAGAGTGTCAGAGAGTGATACGGAGTGTGAAAGAGAGTGTCTTAGAGTGTCAGAGAGTGTTAGAGAGTGATGGAGAGTGATAGAGAGTGTTACAGAGTGTCATTGAGTGATAGAGAGTGTCAGAGAGCGTCAGAGATTGATAGAGAGTGATAGAGAGTGTCAGAGAGTGTCAGGGAGTGATAGAGAATGATAGAGAGTGTTAGAGAGTGTCAGAGAGTGATAGAGAGTGATATAGAGTGTGAGAGAGTGATAGAAAGTGTCAGAGATTGTCAGAGAGTGTCAGAGAGCGATAAAGAATGATAGAAAGTTTCTGAGAGTGTCAGAGAGTGTCTGAGAGTGTCAGAGTGTTTTAGAGAGTGTCAGAGAGTGTCAGAGAGTGATAGAGAGTGATAGAGATTTTCAGAGTGTGTCATTGAGTGATAGAGAATGTCAGAGAGTGATAGAGAGTGATAGGGAACGTCTGAGAGTGTCAGAGAGTGTCAGAGTGTGTCAGAGAGTGATAAAGAGTGTTAGAGAGTGTCAGAGAGTGTGAGAGAGAGTATGAGAGTGTCTGAGAGTGTCAGTGAGTGTCAGAGAGTGATAGAGAGTGATAGAGAGTGACAGAGAGTTTCAGGGTGTGTCATTGAGTGATAGAGTGTGTCAGAGAGTGTCAGAGTGTGATAGAGAGTGTCAGAGAATGTCAGAGAGTGATAGAGAGTGTCAGAGAGTGATACAGATTGATAGAGAGTGTCAGAGAGTGATAGAGGGTGTCAGAGAGTGTCAGAGAGTGATGGAGAGTGTCAGAGAGTGTCACAGAGTGTCAGAGACTGATAGAGAGTGATAGAGAGTGTCAGAGTGTGTCAGAGAGTGTCAGAGAGTGATAGAGCGTGATAGAGAGCGTCAGAGAGTGTCATAGAGTGATAGAGAGGGATAGAGAGTGTCACAGAGTGTCACTGAGGAAGAGAGAGTGTCAGAGAGTGTCAGAGAGTGATAGAGAGTGATAGAGAATTTCAGAGAGAGATAGAGAGTGTCAGAGAGTGTCAGAGAGTGATACGGAGTGTGAAAGTGAGTGTCTTAGAGTGTCAGAGAGAGTCAGAGAGTGATGGAGAGTGATAGAGAGTGTTACAGAGTGTCATTGAGTGATAGAGAGTGTCAGAGAGCGTCAGAGATTGATAGAGAGTGATAGAGAGTGTCAGAGAGTGTCAGAGAGTGATAGAGAGTGGCTGAGAGTGTCAGAGTGTGTCTGAGAGTGTCAGAGAGTGTCAGAGTGTTAGAGAGAGTGTATAAGAGTGTCTGAGAGTGTCAGTGAGTGTCAGAGAGTGATAGAGAGTGACAGAGACTTTCAGAGTGAGTCATTGAGTGATAGAGAGTGTCAGAGAGTGTCAGAGAGTGTCAGAGTGTGACAGAGATTGTCAGAGAATGTCAGAGAGTGATAGAGAGTGTCAGAGTGTGGTAGAGAGTGATAGAGAGTGATAGAGAGTGTCAGAGAGTGTCAGAGAGTGATAGAGAGTGTCAGAGAGTGTCTGAGAGTGATAGAGAGTGATTGAGTGTGTCTGAGAGCGTCAGAGAGTGTCAGAGCGTGATAGAGAGTGTCTGAGAGTGTCTGAGAGCGTCAGAGAGTGTCAGAGACTGATAGAGAGTGGTAGAGAGCGTCAGAGAGTGTCATAGAGTGATAGAGAGTGTCAGAGTGTGTCACAGAGTGTCTGAGTGTGTCAGAGAGTGTCAGATAGCGATAGAGAGTGATAGAGAGTGTCAGAGAGTGTCAGAGAGTGATAGAGAGTGTCACAGAGTGTCAGAGAGTGATACGGAGTGTGAAAGAGAGTGTCTGAGAGTGTCAGAGTGTGTCAGAGTGTGTCAGAGAGTGATGGAGAGTGATAGAGAGTGTCAGAGAGTGTCATTGAGTGATAGAGAGTGCCAGAGAGCGTCAGAGAGTGATAGAGAGTGATAGAGAGTGTCAGAGAGTGTCAGAGAGTGTCAGAGAGTGATAGTGTCAGAGAGTGATAGAGAGTGTCAGAGAGTGATAGAGAGTGATAGAGAGCTTCACAGAGTGTCAGAGAGTGTCAGAGTGTGTCAGAGAGTGATCGGGAGTGATAGAGACTGTCAGAGAGTGTCATAGAGTGATAGAGAGTGTTAGAGTGTGTCAGAGAGTGATAGAAAGTGATTGATTATGTCAGAGAGTGTCAGAGAGCGATAGAGAGTGTCAGAGAGTGATAGAGAGTGATAGAGATTTTCAGAGAGTGTCATTGAGTGATAGAGAGTGTCAGAGAGTGATAGAGTGTGATTGAGTGTGTCTGAGAACATCAGAGAGTGTCAGGGAGCGTCTGAGTGCGTCAGAGAGTGTCTGAG
Source organism: Heterodontus francisci (assembly GCF_036365525.1). NCBI lineage: Eukaryota > Metazoa > Chordata > Chondrichthyes > Heterodontiformes > Heterodontidae > Heterodontus > Heterodontus francisci. The sequence goes on along the minus strand of NC_090411.1, from coordinate 4,766,079 downwards.
TGCGTCAAAGAGCGTTTGAGTGTGATAGAGAGTGATAGAGAGTGTCAGAGAGGGTCTGAGAGTGACAGAGAGTGTCTGAGAGTGTCAGTGTGTGTCAGAGAGTGATAGATAGTATCAGAGAGTGATAGCGAGTGTCTGAGATTGACAGAGAGTGTCTGACAGTGTCAGAGAGTGTCAGAGAGTGACAGAGAGTGTTAGAGAGTGATAGAGAGTGTCTGAGAGTCTCAGAGAGTGAGAGAGAGTTTCTGAGAGTGTCAGATAGAGTCAGAGAGTGATAGAGAGTGACAGAGAGTGATGGAGAGTGTCTGAGAGTGATGGAGAGTGTCTGAGAGTGTCAGTGCGTGTCAGAGAGTGATAGAGTGTCAGAGAGTGATAAAGAATGATAGAGAGTGTCTGAGAGTGTCAGAGAGTGTCTGAGAGGGTCAGAGTGTTTCAGAGAGTGTCTGAGAGTGTCAGAGAGTGATAGAGAGTGATAGAGATTTTCAGAGTGTGTCATTGAGTGATAGAGAGTGTCAGAGAGTAATAGAGAGTGATAGGGAATGTCTGAGAGTGTCAGAGACTGTCAGAGTGTGTCAGAGAGTGATACTGAGTGTTAGAGAGTGTCAGAGAGTGAGAGAGAGTGTATGAGAGTGTCTGAGAGAGTCAGTGAGTGTCAGAGAGTGATAGAGAGTGATAGAGAGTGACAGAGAGTTTCAGAGTGTGTCATTGAGTGATAGTGAGTGTCAGAGAGTGTCAGAGTGTGATAGAGAGTGTCAGAGAGTGTCAGAGAGTGTCAGAGAGTGTCAGAGAGTGTCAGAGAGTGATGAAGAATGTTAGAGAGTGTCAGAGAGTGTCAGAGAGTGATAGAGAGTGATTGAGTGTGTCTGAGAGCGTCAGAGAGTGTCAGAGCATGATAGAGAGTGTCTGAGAGTGATAGAGAGTGTCTGAGAGTGTCTGAGAGCGTCAGAGAGTGTCAGAGAGTGATAGAGAGTGATAGAGAGCTTCAGAGTGTGTCATAGAGTGATAGAGAGTGTCAGAGTGTGGCACAGAGTCTCTGAGTGTGTCAGAGAGTGTCAGATAGTGATAGAGAGTGATAAAGAGTGTCAGAGAGTGTCATTGAGTGATAGAGAGTGTCAGAGAGTGTCAGAGAGTGATGGAGAGTGATAGAGAGTGTCTGAGAGTGTCAGAGAGCGATAGAGAGTGTCAGAGAGTGATATAGATTGTCAGCGAGTGATAGAGAGTGTCTGAGAGTGTCTGAGAGTGACAGAGAGCGAAGGAGAGTGTCTGAGAGTGTCAGTGAGTGTCAGAGAGTGATAGAGAGTTTTTGAGTGTGTCAGTGAGTGATAGAGAGTGATAGAGAGCCTCTGAGAGTGTCAGAGAGTGTCAGAGGGAGATAGAGAGTGATAGAGAGTGTCTGAGAGTGTCTGAGAGTGAAGAGTGTGACAGAGAGTGTCTGAGAGTGTCAGTGAGTGTCAGAGAGTGATAGAGAGTGTCTGAGTGTGTCAGAGACTGATAGAGACTGTCAGAGAGTGTCATGGAGTGATAGAGAGTGTCAGAGTGTGTCAGAGAGTGATAGAAAGTGATTGATTATGTCTGAGAGTGTCAGAGAGCGATAGAGAGTGTCAGAGAGTGATAGAGAGTTTCAGAGTGATAGAGAGTGTCTGAGAGTGTCTGAGAGTGACAGAGAGTGAAAGAGAGTGTCTGAGAGTGTCAGTGAGTGTCAGTGAGTGTCAGTGAGTGACAGAGAGTGATAGAGAGCCTCTGAGAGTGTCAGAGAGTGTCAGAGAGTGATAGAGAGTGTCAGAGAGTGATAGAGAGTGATAGAGAGCCTCTGAGAGTGTCAGAGTGTGTCAGATAGTGTCAGAGAGTTTCAGAGTGTGTCAGAGAGTGATAGAGGGTGTCAGAGAGTGTCAGAGAGTGATGGAGAGTGTCAGAGAGTGTCACAGAGTGTCAGAGACTGATAGAGAGTGATAGAGAGTGTCAGAGTGTGTCAGAGAGTGTCAGAGAGTGATAGAGCGTGATAGAGAGCGTCAGAGAGTGTCATAGAGTGATAGAGAGGGATAGAGAGTGTCACAGAGTGTCACTGAGGAAGAGAGAGTGTCAGAGAGTGTCAGAGAGTGATAGAGAGTGATAGAGAGTGATAGAGAATTTCAGAGAGAGATAGAGAGTGTCAGAGAGTGTCAGAGAGTGATACGGAGTGTGAAAGTGAGTGTCTTAGAGTGTCAGAGAGAGTCAGAGAGTGATGGAGAGTGATAGAGAGTGTTACAGAGTGTCATTGAGTGATAGAGAGTGTCAGAGTGTGTCAGCGAGTGATAGAGAGTGGCTGAGAGTGTCAGAGTGTGTCTGAGAGTGTCAGAGAGTGTCAGAGTGTTAGAGAGAGTGTATAGACATAGACATAGACATAGAAAATACAGCACAGAACAGGCCCTTCGGCCCACGATGTTGTGCCGATCCTTTGTCTTCTGTCAAGGACAATTTAATCTATACCCCATCATTCTCCTTTATCCATATACCTATCTAAAAGCCGTTTGAAAGTCCCTAAAGTTTCTGACTCAACAACTTCCCCAGGCAAGGCATTCCATGCCCCGACCACTCTCTGGGTAAAGAACCTTCCCCTGACATCCCCCTTATATCTCCCACCCTTCACCTTAAATTTATGACCCCTTGTAACGCTTTGCTCCACCCGGGGAAAAAAGTTTCTGACTGTCTACCCTATCTATTCCCCTGATCATCTTATAAACCTCTATCATGTCACCCCTCATCCTTCTCCGTTCTAATGAGAAGAGGCCTAGAATGTTCAGCCTTTCCTCGTAAGACTTATTCTCCATTCCAGGCAACATCCTGGTAAATCTCCTCTGCACCCTCTCCAAGGCTTCCACATCCTTCCTAAAATGAGGCGACCAGAACTGCACACAGTACTCCAAATGAGGCCTTACCAAGGTCCTGTACAGCTGCATCATCACCTCACGGCTCTTAAATTCAATCCCTCTGCTAATGAACGCTAACACCCCATATGCCTTCTTCACAGCCCTATCCACTTGAGTTGCAACTTTCAACGATCTATGCACATAGACCCCAAGGTCTCTCTGCTCCTCCACATGCCCAAGAACCCTACCGTTAACCCAGTATTTTGCATTCGTGTTTGTCCTTCCAAAATGGACGACCTCACACTTTTCAGGGTTAAACTCCATCTGCCACTTTTCAGCCCAGCACTGCAACCTATCCAAGTCCCTTTGCAGACGACAATAGCCCTCCTCGGTATCCACAACTCCACCAACCTTTGTATCATCTGCAAATTTACTGACCCACCCTTCGACTTCCTCATCCAAGTCGTTAATAAAAATCACAAACAGGAGAGGACCCAGAACTGATCCCTGTGGCACGCCACTGGTAACTGGGCTCCAGGCTGAGTATTTACCATCTAAGACCACTCTCTGCCTTCTATCAGTTAGCCAATTCTTAATCCAACTGGCCACATTCCCCACTATCCCATGCCTCCTGACTTTCTCCATAAGTCTACCATGGGGGACCTTATCAAATGCCTTACTAAAATCCATGTACACCACATCCACTGGTTTACCCTCATCCACTTGCTTGGTCACCTGCTCAAAGAATTCAATCAGGCTTGTGAGGCAAGACCTACCCCTCACAAAACCGTGCTGACTGTCCCGAATCAAGCAGTGTCTTTCCAGATGCTCAGAAATCCTATCCCTCAGCACCTTTTCCATCAACTTGCCTACCACCGAAGTAAGACTAACTGGCCTGTAATTCCCAGGGTTGTTCCTATTCCCTTTCTTGAACAGGGGCAAGAGTGTCTGAGAGTGTCAGTGAGTGTCAGAGAGTGATAGAGAGTGATAGAGAGTGACAGAGACTTTCAGAGTGAGTCATTGAGTGATAGAGAGTGTCAGAGAGTGTCAGAGAGTGTCAGAGTGTGACAGAGATTGTCAGAGAATGTCAGAGAGTGTCAGAGTGTGGTAGAGAGTGATAGAGAGTGATAGAGAGTGTCAGAGAGTGTCAGAGAGTGATAGAGAGTGTCAGAGAGTGTCTGAGAGTGATAGAGAGTGATTGAGTGTGTCTGAGAGCGTCAGAGAGTGTCAGAGCGTGATAGAGAGTGTCTGAGAGTGTCTGAGAGCGTCAGAGAGTGTCAGAGACTGATAGAGAGTGGTAGAGAGCGTCAGAGAGTGTCATAGAGTGATAGAGAGTGTCAGAGTGTGTCACAGAGTGTCTGAGTGTGTCAGAGAGTGTCAGATAGCGATAGAGAGTGATAGAGAGTGTCAGAGAGTGTCAGAGAGTGATAGAGAGTGTCACAGAGTGTCAGAGAGTGATACGGAGTGTGAAAGAGAGTGTCTGAGAGTGTCAGAGTGTGTCAGAGTGTGTCAGAGAGTGATGGAGAGTGATAGAGAGTGTCAGAGAGTGTCATTGAGTGATAGAGAGTGCCAGAGAGCGTCAGAGAGTGATAGAGAGTGATAGAGAGTGTCAGAGAGTGTCAGAGAGTGTCAGAGAGTGATAGTGTCAGAGAGTGATAGAGAGTGTCAGAGAGTGATAGAGAGTGATAGAGAGCTTCACAGAGTGTCAGAGAGTGTCAGAGTGTGTCAGAGAGTGATCGGGAGTGATAGAGACTGTCAGAGAGTGTCATAGAGTGATAGAGAGTGTCAGAGTGTGTCAGAGAGTGATAGAAAGTGATTGATTATGTCAGAGAGTGTCAGAGAGCGATAGAGAGTGTCAGAGAGTGATAGAGAGTGATAGAGATTTTCAGAGAGTGTCATTGAGTGATAGAGAGTGTCAGAGAGTGATAGAGTGTGATTGAGTGTGTCTGCTAGCATCAGAGAGTGTCAGAGAGTGACAGAGAGTGTCTGAGAGTGATAGAGAGTGTCTGAGAGTGTCAGACAGTGTCAGAGAGTGTCTGAGAGCATCAGAGAGTGTCAGGGAGCGTCTGAGTGCGTCAGAGAGTGTCTGAGTGCGTCAAAGAGCGTTTGAGTGTGATAGAGAGTGTTAGAGAGTGTCAGAGAGGGTCTGAGAGTGACAGAGAGTGTCTGAGAGTGTCAGTGTGTGTCAGAGAGTGATAGATAGTATCAGAGAGTGATAGCGAGTGTCTGAGATTGACAGAGAGTGTCTGACAGTGTCAGAGAGTGTCAGAGAGTGACAGAGAGTGTTAGAGAGTGATAGAGAGTGTCTGAGAGTCTCAGAGAGTGAGAGAGAGTTTCTGAGAGTGTCAGATAGAGTCAGAGAGTGATAGAGAGTGACAGAGAGTGATGGAGAGTGTCTGAGAGTGATGGAGAGTGTCTGAGAGTGTCAGTGCGTGTCAGAGAGTGATAGAGTGTCAGAGAGTGATAAAGAATGATAGAGAGTGTCTGAGAGTGTCAGAGAGTGTCTGAGAGGGTCAGAGTGTTTCAGAGAGTGTCTGAGAGTGTCAGAGAGTGATAGAGAGTGATAGAGATTTTCAGAGTGTGTCATTGAGTGATAGAGAGTGTCAGAGAGTAATAGAGAGTGATAGGGAATGTCTGAGAGTGTCAGAGACTGTCAGAGTGTGTCAGAGAGTGATACTGAGTGTTAGAGAGTGTCAGAGAGTGAGAGAGAGTGTATGAGAGTGTCTGAGAGAGTCAGTGAGTGTCAGAGAGTGATAGAGAGTGATAGAGAGTGACAGAGAGTTTCAGAGTGTGTCATTGAGTGATAGTGAGTGTCAGAGAGTGTCAGAGTGTGATAGAGAGTGTCAGAGGATGTCAGAGAGTGTCAGAGAGTGTCAGAGAGTGTCAGAGTGTGTCAGAGAGTGATGAAGAATGTTAGAGAGTGTCAGAGAGTGTCAGAGAGTGATAGAGAGTGATTGAGTGTGTCAGAGAGCGTCAGAGAGTGTCAGAGCATGATAGAGAGAGTCTGAGAGTAATAGAGAGTGTCTGAGAGTGTCTGAGAGCGTCAGAGAGTGTCAGAGAGTGATAGAGAGTGATAGAGAGCTTCAGAGTGTGTCATAGAGTGATAGAGAGTGTCAGAGTGTGGCACAGAGTCTCTGAGTGTGTCAGAGAGTGTCAGATAGTGATAGAGAGTGATAAAGAGTGTCACAGAGTGTCATTGAGTGATAGAGAGTGTCAGAGAGTGTCAGAGAGTGATGGAGAGTGATAGAGAGTGTCTGAGAGTGTCAGAGAGCGATAGAGAGTGTCAGAGAGTGATATAGATTGTCAGCGAGTGATAGAGAGTGTCTGAGAGTGTCTGAGAGTGACAGAGAGCGAAAGAGAGTGTCTGAGAGTGTCAGTGAGTGTCAGAGAGTGATGGAGAGTGATCGAGAGTGTTACAGAGTGTCATTGAGTGATAGAGAGTGTCAGAGAGCGTCAGAGATTGATAGAGAGTGATAGAGAGTGTCAGAGAGTGTCAGAGATTGATAGAGAGTGTCAGAGAGTGATAGAGAGTGTCAGAGAGTGATAGAGAGTGATAGAGAGCTTCACAGAGTGTCAGAGAGTGATAGAGAGTGATAGAGAGTGTCAGAGAGTGTCAGAGACTGATAGAGAGTGATAGAGAGTGTCAGAGAGTGTCAGAGAGTGATAGAGTGTGATAGAGAGTGTCAGAGAGTGATAAAGAGTGATAGAGAGTGTCTGAGAGTGTCAGAGAGTGTCTGGGAGTGTCAGAGTGTGTCAGAGAGAGTCATAGAGTGTCAGAGAGTGATCGAGAGTGATAGAGATTTTCAGAGAGTGTCATTGAGTGATAGAGAGTGTCAGAGAGTGATAGAGAGTGATTGAGTGTGTCTGAGAGCATCAGAGAGTGTTAGAGAGTGATAGAGAGTGTCTGAGAGTGATAGAGAGTGTCTGAGAGTGTCTGAGAGCGTCAGACAGTGTCAGAGAGTGTCTGAGAGCATCAGAGAGTGTCAGGGAGTGTCTGAGTGCGTCAGAGTGTGTCTGAGAGCGTCAAAGAGCGTTTGAGTGTGTCTGAGAGGGTCTGAGAGTGACAGACAGTGTCTGAGAGTGTCAGTGTGTGTCAGAGAGTGATAGATAGCATCAGAGAGTGATAGCGAGTGTCTGAGAGTGACAGAGAGTTTCAGAGAGTGATAGAGAGTGTCTGAGAATGTCAGAGAGTGATAGAGAGTGTCAGAGAGTGTCAGAGAGTGTCAGAGAGTGACAGAGAGTTTCAGAGAGTGATAGAGAGTGTCTGAGAATGTCAGAGAGTGATAGAGAGTGTCAGAGAGTGATAGAGAGTGTCTGAGAGTCTCAGAGAGTGAGAGAGAGTTTCTGAGAGTGTCAGATAGTGTCAGAAAGTGATAGAGAGTGACAGAGAGTGATAGAGAGTGTCTGAGAGTGATGGAGAGTGTCTGAGAGTGTCATTGAGTGTCAGAGAGTGATAGAGTGTCAGAGAGTGATAACGAGTGTCTGAGAGTGACAGAGAGTGTCTGAGAGTGTCAGAGAGTGTCAGAGAGCGACAGAGAGCAATAGAGAGTGTCAGAGAGTGATAGAGAGTGACAGAGAGTGATAGAGAGTGTCTGAGAGTGATGGAGAGTGTCTGAGAGTGTCATTGAGTGTCAGAGAGTGATAGAGTGTCAGAGAGTGATAACGAGTGTCTGAGAGTGACAGAGAGTGTCTGAGAGTGTCATTGAGTGTCAGAGAGTGATAGAGAGTGTCAGAGAGTGATAGAGAGTGTCTGAGAGTCTCAGAGAGTGAGAGAGAGTTTCTGAGAGTGTCAGATAGTGTCAGAGAGTGATAGAGAGTGATAGAGATTGTCAGAGAGTGTCAGAGAGTGATAGAGTGTGATAGAGAGTGTCAGAGAGTGTCAGAGAGTGATAGAGAGTGATCGAGAGTGATCGAGAGTGATAGAGAGTGTCTGAGAGTGATACAGAGTGTCTGAGTGTCTCAGAGAGTGAGAGAGAGTTTCTGAGAGTGTCAGATAGTGTCAGAGAGTGATAGAGAGTGTCAGAGAGTGATAGAGAGTGATAGAGAGTGATAGAGAGTGTCAGAGAGTGTCAGAGAGTGATAGAGAGGGTGAGAGAGTGACAGAGAGTGTCTGAGAGTGACAGCGAGTGTCTGAGAGTGTCAGTGAGTGTCAGAGTTTGATAGAGATTGATAGAGAGTGATAGAGAGTTTCAGAGTGTGTCATTGAGTGATAGAGAGTGTCAGACAGTGTCAGAGTGTGATAGAGTGTGTCAGAGAGTGTTAGAGAGTGTAAGAGAGTGATAGAGAGTGATAGAGAGTGTCAGAGAGTGATAGAGAGAGTCAGAGAGTGATAGAGAGTGACAGAGAATGTCTGAGAGTGTCAGAGAGTGTCAGAGAGTGTCAGAGTGTGTCAGAGAGTGATAGAGAGTGTCAGAGAGTGTCAGAGAGTCATAGAGAGTGATTGAGTGTGTCAGAGAGTTTCAGAGAGCGATTGAGAGTGTCAGAGTGCGTCAGAGAGTGATAGAGAGTGATTGAGTGTGTCAGAGAGTTTCAGAGAGCGATTGAGAGTGTCAGGAGTGATAGAGAGTGATAGAGAGTCTCATAGAGTGTCATTGAGTGATAGAGAGTTTCAGAGAGTGTCAGAGAGTGATCGAGAGTGTCAGAGAGTGCTAGAGTGTGTCAGAGAGTGATAGAGAGTGATAGAGAGTGTCAGATAGTGATTAAGTGTGTCAGAGAGTGTTAGAGATTGATACTGAGTGATCGAGAGTATCTGAGACTGTCTGTGAGTGTCAGAGAGTGTCAGAGAGTGTCAGAGAGTGTCAGAGAGTGACAAAGGGTGATAGAAAGAGTCTGAGAGTGTCTGAGAGTGTCAGAGAGTGTCAGAGAGTGTCAGAGAGTGTCTGAGTGTGTCAGAGAGTGTCAGAGAGTGATGGAGAGTTACAGAGGGTGTCAGAGAGTGTCAAAGGGTGATAGAGAGTGAAAGAGAGTGATAGAGAGTGTCTGAGAGTGTCTGAGAGTGTCTGAGAGTGTCAGAGAGTGTCAGAGAGGGATAGAGAGTGTCAGAGAGTGATAGAGAGTTTCTGAGAATGTCAGAGAGTGATAGAGAGTGTCAGAGAGTGATAGAGAGTGTCTGAGTGTCTCAGAGAGTGAGAGAGAGTTTCTGAGAGTGTCAGATAGTGTCAGAGAGTGATAGAGAGTGATAGAGAGTGATAGAGAGTGTCTGAGAGTGTCTGAGAGTGTCAGAGTGTGTCAGAGAGTGATGGAGAGTTCCAGAGGGTGTCAGAGAGTGTCAAAGAGTGATAGAGAGTGATAGAGAGTGTCAGAGAGTGTCAGAGAGTGTCAGAGTGTTAGAGAGAGTGTATGAGAGTGTCTGAGAGTGTCAGTGAGTGTCAGAGAGTGATAGAGAGTGATAGAGAGTGACAGAGAGTTGCAGAGTGTGTCATTGAGTGATAGAGAGTGTCAGAGAGAGTCAGAGTGTGATAGAGAGTGTCAGAGAATGTCAGAGAGTGATAGAGAGTGTCAGAGAGTGATAGAGAGTGTCAGAGAGTGTCAGAGATTGTCAGAGAGTGTCAGAGAGTGATAGAGAGTGATTGAGTGTGTCTGAGAGCGTCAGAGAGTGTCAGAGCGTGATATAGAGTGTCTGAGAGTGTCTGAGAGTGATAGAGAGTGTCAGAGAGTGTCTGAGAGCGTCAGAGAGTGACAGAGAGTGATAGAGAGATTCAGAGAGCGTCAGAGAGTGTCATAGAATGATAGAGAGTGTCAGAGTGTGTCACAGAGTGTCTGAGTGTGTCAGAGAGTGTCAGATAGTGATAGAGAGTGATAGAGGGTGTCACAGAGTGTCATTGAGTGATAGAGAGTGTCAGAGAGTGTCAGAGAGTGATAGAGAGTATCAGAGAGTGTCAGAGAGTGATAGAGAGTGATAGAGAGTGTCAGAGAGTGGTAGAGAGTGTCAGAGTGTCAGAGAGTGATACGGAGTGTGAACGAGAGTGTCTGAGAGTGTCAGAGTGTGTCAGAGTGTGTCAGAGAGTGTCAGAGAGTGATGGAGAGTGATAGAGTGTGTCAGAGAGTGTCATTGACTGATAGAGAGTGCCAGAGAGTGATGGAGAGTGATCGAGAGTGTCAGAGAGTGTCAGAGAGTGATATAGAGTGATAGAGAGCCTCTGAGAGTGTCAGAGTGTGTCAGATAGTGTCAGAGAGTTTCAGAGTTTGTCAGAGTGTGTCAGAGGTTGTCAGAGAGTGTCAGAGAGTGATAGAGAGTGATAGAGAGTGTCGGAGAGTGATGGAGAGTGTCAGAGAGTGATGGAGAGTGTCAGAGAGTGTCACAGAGTGTCAGAGACTGATAGAGAGTGATAGAGAGCGTCAGAGAGTGTCATAGAGTAAGAGAGAGTGTCAGAGAGTGTCGGAGAATGATAGAGAGTGATAGAGAGTGTCAGAGAGTGTCAGAGAGTGATAGAGAGTGATAGAGAGTTTCACAGAGAGATAGAGAGTGTCAGAGAGTGTCAGAGAGTGATACGGAGTGTGAAAGAGAGTGTCTTAGAGTGTCAGAGAGTGTTAGAGAGTGATGGAGAGTGATAGAGAGTGTTACAGAGTGTCATTGAGTGATAGAGAGTGTCAGAGAGCGTCAGAGATTGATAGAGAGTGATAGAGAGTGTCAGAGAGTGTCAGAGAGTGATAGAGAGTGATAGAGAGTGTCAGAGAGTGTCAGAGAGTGTCAGAGAGTGATAAAGAATGATAGAGAGTTTCTGAGAGTGTCAGAGAGTGTCTGAGAGTGTCAGAGTGTTTCAGAGAGTGTCAGAGAGTGTCAGAGAGTGATAGAGAGTGATAGAGATTTTCAGAGTGTGTCATTGAGTGATAGAGAGTGTCAGAGAGTGATAGAGAGTGATAGGGAACGTCTGAGAGTGTCAGAGAGTGTCAGAGTGTGTCAGAGAGTGATAAAGAGTGTTAGAGAGTGTCAGAGAGTGAGAGAGAGTGTATGAGAGTGTCTGAGAGTGTCAGTGAGTGTCAGAGAGTGATAGAGAGTGATAGAGAGTGACAGAGAGTTTCAGAGTGTGTCATTGAGTGATAGAGTGTGTCAGAGAGTGTCAGAGTGTGATAGAGAGTATCAGAGAATGTCAGAGAGTGATAGAGAGTGTCAGAGAGTGATAGAGAGTGATAGAGAGTGTCAGAGAGAGTCAGAGAGTGTCAGAGTGTGTCAGAGAGTGATGAAGAATGTTAGAGTGTGTCAGAGAGTGTCAGAGAGTGATAGAGAGTGATTGGGTGTGTCTGAGAGCGTCAGAGAGCGTCAGAGCATGATAGAGAGTGTCTGAGAGTGATGGAGAGTGTCTGAGAGTGTCTGAGTGTGTCAGAGAGTTTTCAGATAGTGATAGAGTGTAATGGAGAGTTTCACAGAGTGTCATTGAGTGATAGAGAGTGTCAGAGAGTGTCAGATAGTGTCAGAGAGTGATAGAGAGTGATAGAGAGTGTCTGAGAGTGTCAGAGAGCGATAGAGAGTGTCAGAAAGTGATATAGATTGTCAGAGAGTGATAGAGAGTGTCAGAGTGTGTCACAGAGTGTCTGAGTGTGTCAGAGAGTGTCAGATAGTGATAGAGAGTGATAGAGGGTGTCACAGAGTGTCATTGAGTGATAGAGAGTGTCAGAGAGTGTCAGAGAGTGATAGAGAGTATCAGAGAGTGTCAGAGAGTGATAGAGAGTGATAGAGAGTGTCAGAGAGTGGTAGAGAGTGTCAGAGTGTCAGAGAGTGATACGGAGTGTGAACGAGAGTGTCTGAGTGTGTCAGAGTGTGTCAGAGTGTGTCAGAGAGTGTCAGAGAGTGATGGAGAGTGATAGAGTGTGTCAGAGAGTGTCATTGACTGATAGAGAGTGCCAGAGAGCGTCAGAGAGTGATGGAGAGTGATCGAGAGTGTCAGAGAGTGTCAGAGAGTGATATAGAGTGATAGAGAGCCTCTGAGAGTGTCAGAGTGTGTCAGATAGTGTCAGAGAGTTTCAGAGTTTGTCAGAGTGTGTCAGAGGTTGTCAGAGAGTGTCAGAGAGTGATAGAGAGTGATAGAGAGTGTCGGAGAGTGATGGAGAGTGTCAGAGAGTGATGGAGAGTGTCAGAGAGTGTCACAGAGTGTCAGAGACTGATAGAGAGTGATAGAGAGCGTCAGAGAGTGTCATAGAGTAAGAGAGAGTGTCAGAGAGTGTCAGAGAATGATAGAGAGTGATAGAGAGTGTCAGAGAGTGTCAGAGAGTGATAGAGAGTGATAGAGAGTTTCACAGAGAGATAGAGAGTGTCAGAGAGTGTCAGAGAGTGATACGGAGTGTGAAAGAGAGTGTCTTAGAGTGTCAGAGAGTGTTAGAGAGTGATGGAGAGTGATAGAGAGTGTTACAGAGTGTCATTGAGTGATAGAGAGTGTCAGAGAGCGTCAGAGATTGATAGAGAGTGATAGAGAGTGTCAGAGAGTGTCAGAGAGTGATAGAGAGTGATAGAGAGTGTCAGAGAGTGTCAGAGAGTGTCAGAGAGTGATAAAGAATGATAGAGAGTTTCTGAGAGTGTCAGAGAGTGTCTGAGAGTGTCAGAGTGTTTCAGAGAGTGTCAGAGAGTGTCAGAGAGTGATAGAGAGTGATAGAGATTTTCAGAGTGTGTCATTGAGTGATAGAGAGTGTCAGAGAGTGATAGAGAGTGATAGGGAACGTCTGAGAGTGTCAGAGAGTGTCAGAGTGTGTCAGAGAGTGATAAAGAGTGTTAGAGAGTGTCAGAGAGTGAGAGAGAGTGTATGAGAGTGTCTGAGAGTGTCAGTGAGTGTCAGAGAGTGATAGAGAGTGATAGAGAGTGACAGAGAGTTTCAGAGTGTGTCATTGAGTGATAGAGTGTGTCAGAGAGTGTCAGAGTGTGATAGAGAGTATCAGAGAATGTCAGAGAGTGATAGAGAGTGTCAGAGAGTGATAGAGAGTGATAGAGAGTGTCAGAGAGAGTCAGAGAGTGTCAGAGTGTGTCAGAGAGTGATGAAGAATGTTAGAGTGTGTCAGAGAGTGTCAGAGAGTGATAGAGAGTGATTGGGTGTGTCTGAGAGCGTCAGAGAGCGTCAGAGCATGATAGAGAGTGTCTGAGAGTGATGGAGAGTGTCTGAGAGTGTCTGAGTGTGTCAGAGAGTTTTCAGATAGTGATAGAGTGTAATAGAGAGTTTCACAGAGTGTCATTGAGTGATAGAGAGTGTCAGAGAGTGTCAGATAGTGTCAGAGAGTGATAGAGAGTGATAGAGAGTGTCTGAGAGTGTCAGAGAGCGATAGAGAGTGTCAGAAAGTGATATAGATTGTCAGAGAGTGATAGAGAGTGTCAGAGTGTGTCACAGAGTGTCTGAGTGTGTCAGAGAGTGTCAGATAGTGATAGAGAGTGATAGAGGGTGTCACAGAGTGTCATTGAGTGATAGAGAGTGTCAGAGAGTGTCAGAGAGTGATAGAGAGTATCAGAGAGTGTCAGAGAGTGATAGAGAGTGATAGAGAGTGTCAGAGAGTGGTAGAGAGTGTCAGAGTGTCAGAGAGTGATACGGAGTGTGAACGAGAGTGTCTGAGTGTGTCAGAGTGTGTCAGAGTGTGTCAGAGAGTGTCAGAGAGTGATGGAGAGTGATAGAGTGTGTCAGAGAGTGTCATTGACTGATAGAGAGTGCCAGAGAGCGTCAGAGAGTGATGGAGAGTGATCGAGAGTGTCAGAGAGTGTCAGAGAGTGATATAGAGTGATAGAGAGCCTCTGAGAGTGTCAGAGTGTGTCAGATAGTGTCAGAGAGTTTCAGAGTTTGTCAGAGTGTGTCAGAGGTTGTCAGAGAGTGTCAGAGAGTGATAGAGAGTGATAGAGAGTGTCGGAGAGTGATGGAGAGTGTCAGAGAGTGTCAGAGATTGTCAGAGAGTGTCAGAGAGTGATAGAGAGTATCAGAGAATGTCAGAGAGTGATAGAGAGTGTCAGAGAGTGATAGAGAGTGATAGAGAGTGTCAGAGAGAGTCAGAGAGTGTCAGAGTGTGTCAGAGAGTGATGAAGAATGTTAGAGTGTGTCAGAGAGTGTCAGAGAGTGATAGAGAGTGATTGGGTGTGTCTGAGAGCGTCAGAGAGCGTCAGAGCATGATAGAGAGTGTCTGAGAGTGATGGAGAGTGTCTGAGAGTGTCTGAGTGTGTCAGAGAGTTTTCAGATAGTGATAGAGTGTAATAGAGAGTTTCACAGAGTGTCATTGAGTGATAGAGAGTGTCAGAGAGTGTCAGATAGTGTCAGAGAGTGATAGAGAGTGATAGAGAGTGTCTGAGAGTGTCAGAGAGCGATAGAGAGTGTCAGAAAGTGATATAGATTGTCAGAGAGTGATAGAGAGTGTCAGAGTGTGTCACAGAGTGTCTGAGTGTGTCAGAGAGTGTCAGATAGTGATAGAGAGTGATAGAGGGTGTCACAGAGTGTCATTGAGTGATAGAGAGTGTCAGAGAGTGTCAGAGAGTGATAGAGAGTATCAGAGAGTGTCAGAGAGTGATAGAGAGTGATAGAGAGTGTCAGAGAGTGGTAGAGAGTGTCAGAGTGTCAGAGAGTGATACGGAGTGTGAACGAGAGTGTCTGAGTGTGTCAGAGTGTGTCAGAGTGTGTCAGAGAGTGTCAGAGAGTGATGGAGAGTGATAGAGTGTGTCAGAGAGTGTCATTGACTGATAGAGAGTGCCAGAGAGCGTCAGAGAGTGATGGAGAGTGATCGAGAGTGTCAGAGAGTGTCAGAGAGTGATATAGAGTGATAGAGAGCCTCTGAGAGTGTCAGAGTGTGTCAGATAGTGTCAGAGAGTTTCAGAGTTTGTCAGAGTGTGTCAGAGGTTGTCAGAGAGTGTCAGAGAGTGATAGAGAGTGATAGAGAGTGTCGGAGAGTGATGGAGAGTGTCAGAGAGTGATGGAGAGTGTCAGAGAGTGTCACAGAGTGTCAGAGACTGATAGAGAGTGATAGAGAGCGTCAGAGAGTGTCATAGAGTAAGAGAGAGTGTCAGAGAGTGTCGGAGAATGATAGAGAATGATAGAGAGTGTCAGAGAGTGTCAGAGAGTGATAGAGAGTGATAGAGAGTTTCACAGAGAGATAGAGAGTGTCAGAGAGTGTCAGAGAGTGATACGGAGTGTGAAAGAGAGTGTCTTAGAGTGTCAGAGAGTGTTAGAGAGTGATGGAGAGTGATAGAGAGTGTTACAGAGTGTCATTGAGTGATAGAGAGTGTCAGAGAGCGTCAGAGATTGAAAGAGAGTGATAGAGAGTGTCAGAGAGTGTCAGAGAGTGATAGAGAGTGATAGAGAGTGTCAGAGAGTGTCAGAGAGTGATAAAGAATGATAGAGAGTTTCTGAGAGTGTCAGAGAGTGTCTGAGAGTGTCAGAGTGTTTCAGAGAGTGTCAGAGAGTGTCAGAGAGTGATAGAGAGTGATAGAGATTTTCAGAGTGTGTCATTGAGTGATAGAGAGTGTCAGAGAGTGATAGAGAGTGATAGGGAACGTCTGAGAGTGTCAGAGAGTGTCAGAGTGTGTCAGAGAGTGATAAAGAGTGTTAGAGAGTGTCAGAGAGTGAGAGAGAGTGTATGAGAGTGTCTGAGAGTGTCAGTGAGTGTCAGAGAGTGATAGAGAGTGATAGAGAGTGACAGAGAGTTTCAGAGTGTGTCATTGAGTGATAGAGTGTGTCAGAGAGTGTCAGAGTGTGATAGAGAGTATCAGAGAATGTCAGAGAGTGATAGAGAGTGTCAGAGAGTGATAGAGAGTGATAGAGAGTGTCAGAGAGAGTCAGAGAGTGTCAGAGTGTGTCAGAGAGTGATGAAGAATGTTAGAGTGTGTCAGAGAGTGTCAGAGAGTGATAGAGAGTGATTGAGTGTGTCTGAGAGCGTCAGAGAGCGTCAGAGCATGATAGAGAGTGTCTGAGAGTGATGGAGAGTGTCTGAGAGTGTCTGAGTGTGTCAGAGAGTTTTCAGATAGTGATAGAGTGTAATAGAGAGTTTCACAGAGTGTCATTGAGTGATAGAGAGTGTCAGAGAGTGTCAGATAGTGTCAGAGAGTGATAGAGAGTGATAGAGAGTGTCTGAGAGTGTCAGAGAGCGATAGAGAGTGTCAGAAAGTGATATAGATTGTCAGAGAGTGATAGAGAGTGTCTGAGATTGTCTGAGAGTGACAGAGAGCGAAGGAGAGTGTCTGAGAGTGTCAGTGAGTGTCAGAGAGTGATAGAGAGTTTTTGAGTGTGTCAGTGAGTGATAGAGAGTGATAGAGAGCCTCTGAGAGTGTCAGAGAGTGTCAGAGGGAGATAGAGAGTGATAGAGAGTGTCTGAGATTGTCTGAGAGTGAAGAGCGTGACAGAGAGTGTCTGAGAGTGTCAGTGAGTGTCAGAGAGTGATAGAGAGTGTCTGAGTGTGTCAGAGACTGATAGAGACTGTCAGAGAGTGTCATGGAGTGATAGAGAGTGTCAGAGTGTGTCAGAGAGTGATAGAAAGTGATTGATTATGTCTGAGAGTGTCAGAGAGCGATAGAGAGTGTCAGAGAGTGATAGAGAGTTTCAGAGTGATAGAGAGTGTCTGAGAGTGTCTGAGAGTGACAGAGAGTGACAGAGAGTGAAAGAGAGTGTCTGAGAGTGTCAGTGAGTGTCAGTGAGTGTCAGTGAGTGACAGAGAGTGATAGAGAGCCTGGGAGAGTGTCAGAGAGTGTCAGAGAGTGATAGAGAGTGTCAGAGAGTGATAGAGAGTGTCAGAGAGTGATAGAGAGTGATAGAGAGCCTCTGAGAGTGTCAGAGTGTGTCAGATAGTGTCAGAGAGTTTCAGAGTGTGTCAGAGAGTGATAGAGGGTGTCAGAGAGTGTCAGAGAGTGATGGAGAGTGTCAGAGAGTGTCACAAAGTGTCAGAGACTGATAGAGACTGATAGAGAGTGATAGAGAGTGTCAGAGTGTGTCAGAGAGTGTCAGAGAGTGATGGAGCGTGATAGAGAGCGTCAGAGAGTGTCATAGAGTGATAGAGAGGGATAGAGAGTGTCACAGAGTGTCATTGAGTAAGAGAGAGTGTCAGAGAATGTCAGAGAGTGATAGAGAGTGATAGAGAGTTTCAGAGAGAGATAGAGAGTGTCAGAGAGTGTCAGAGAGTGATACGGAGTGTGAAAGTGAGTGTCTTAGAGTGTCAGAGAGAGTCAGAGAGTGATGGAGAGTGATAGAGAGTGTTACAGAGTGTCATTGAGTGATAGAGAGTGTCAGAGAGCGTCAGAGATTGATAGAGAGTGATAGAGAGTGTCAGAGAGTGTCAGAGAGTGATAGAGAGTGTCTGAGAGTGTCAGAGTGTGTCTGAGAGTGTCAGAGAGTGTCAGAGTGTTAGAGAGAGAGTATAAGAGTGTCTGAGAGTTTCAGTGAGTGTCAGAGAGTGATAGAGAGTGATAGAGAGTGACAGAGACTTTTAGAGTGAGTCATTGAGTGATAGAGAGTGTCAGAGAGTGTCAGAGTGTGATAGAGTGTGTCAGAGAATGTCAGAGAGTAATAGAGAGTGTCAGAGAGTGGTAGAGAGTGATAGAGAGTGATAGAGAGCGTCAGAGAGTGTCAGAGAGTGTCAGAGTGTGTCAGAGAGTGATGAAGAATGTTAGAGAGTGTCAGAGAGTGTCTGAGAGTGATAGAGAGTGATTGAGTGTGTCTGAGAGCGTCAGAGAGTGTCAGAGCGTGATAGAGAGTGTCTGAGAGTGATAGAGAGTGTCTGAGAGTGTCTGAGAGCGTCAGAGAGTGTCAGAGACTGATAGAGTGTGGTAGAGAGCGTCAGAGAGTGTCATAGAGTGATAGAGAGTGTCAGAGTGTGTCAGAGAGTGATAGAGAGTGTCACAGAGTGTCAGAGAGTGATAAGGAGTGTGAAAGAGAGTGTCTGAGAGTGTCAGAGTGTGTCAGAGAGTGATGGAGAGTGATAGAGAGTGTCAGAGAGTGTCATTGAGTGATAGAAAGTGCCAGAGAGCGTCAGAGAGTGATAGAGAGTGATAGAGAGTGTCAGAGAGTGTCAGAGAGTGTCAGAGAGTGATAGTGTCAGAGAGTGATAGAGAGTGTCAGAGAGTGATAGAGAGTGATAGAGAGCTTCACAGAGTTTCAGAGAGTGTCAGAGTGTGTCAGAGAGTGATCGGGAGTGATAGAGACTGTCAGAGAGTGTCATAGAGTGATAGAGAGTGTCAGAGTGTGTCAGAGAGTGATAGAAAGTGATTGATTATGTCAGAGAGTGTCAGAGAGCGATAGAGAGTGTCAGAGAGTGATAGAGAGTTTCAGAGAGTGATAGAGAGTGTCTGAGAGTGACAGAGAGTGATAGAGAGTTTCTGAGAGTGTCAGTGAGTGTCAGAGAGTGATAGAGAGTGTCTGAGAGTGTCAGTGAGTGATAGAGAGTGATAGAGAGCCTCTGAGAGTGTCAGAGAGTGTCAGAGAGTGATAGAGAGTGTCAGAGAGTGACACAGAGTGTCAGAGAGTGATAGAGAGTGATAGAGAGCCTCTGAGAGTGTCAGAGTGTGTCAGAGAGTGTCAGAGAGTTTCAGAGTGTGTCAGAATGTGTCAGAGGGTGTCAGAGAGTGTCAGAGAGTAATAGAGAGTGATAGAGAGTGTCATAGAGTGATGGAGAGTGTCAGAGAGTGTCAGAGAGTGATGGAGAGTGTCAGAGAGTGATAGAGAGTTATAGAGAGTGTCAGAGAGTGTCATAGAGTGATGGAGAGGGATAGAGAGTGTCACAGTGTGTCATTGAGTAAGAGAGAGTGTCAGAGAGTGTCGGAGAGTGATAGAGAGTGATAGAGAGTGTCAGAGAGTGTCAGAGAGTGATAGAGAGTGATAGAGAGTGTGAGAGAGTGATAGAGAGTGTCAGAGAGTGTCAGAGAGTGAAAAAGAATGAAAGAGAGTGTCTGAGAGTGTCAGAGAGTGTCTGAGAGGGTCAGAGTGTTTCAGAGAGTGTCAGAGAGTGTCAGAGAGTGATAGAGAGTGATAGAGATTTTCAGAGTGTGTCATTGAGTGATAGTGTCAGAGAGTAATAGAGAGTGATAGGGAATGTCTGAGAGTGTCAGAGAGTGTCAGAGTGTGTCAGAGAGTGATACTGAGTGTTAGAGAGTGTCAGAGAGTGAGAGAGAGTGTATGAGAGTGTCTGAGAGTGTCAGTGAGTGTCAGAGAGTGATAGATCGTGATAGAGAGTGACAGAGAGTTTCAGAGTGTGTCATTGAGTGATAGTGAGTGTCAGAGAGTGTCAGAGTGTGATAGAGAGTGTCAGAGAGTGATAGAGAGCTTCACAGAGTGTCAGAGAGTGTCAGAGTGTGTCAGAGAGTGATCGGGAGTGATAGAGACTGTCAGAGAGTGTCATAGAGTGATAGAGAGTGTCAGAGTGTGTCAGAGAGTGATAGAAAGTGATTGATTATGTCAGAGAGTGTCAGAGAGCGATAGAGAGTGTCAGAGAGTGATAGAGAGTTTCAGAGAGTCATAGAGAGTGTCTGAGAGTGACAGAGAGTGAAAGAGAGTTTCTGAGAGTGTCAATGAGTGTCAGAGAGTGATAGAGAGTGTCTGAGAGTGTCAGTGAGTGATAGAGAGTGATAGAGAGCCTCTGAGAGTGTCAGAGAGTGTCAGAGAGTGATAGAGAGTGTCAGAGAGTGACACAGAGTGTCAGAGAGTGATAGAGAGTGATAGAGAGCCTCTGAGAGTGTCAGAGTGTGTCAGAGAGTGTCAGAGAGTTTCAGAGTGTGTCAGAGTGTGTCAGAGGGTGTCAGAGAGTGTCAGAGAGTAATAGAGAGTGATAGAGAGTGTCATAGAGTGATGGAGAGTGTCAGAGAGTGTCAGAGAGTGATGGAGAGTGTCAGAGAGTGATAGAGAGTTATAGAGAGTGTCAGAGAGTGTCATAGAGTGATGGAGAGGGATAGAGAGTGTCACAGTGTGTCATTGAGTAAGAGAGAGTGTCAGAGAGTGTCGGAGAGTGATAGAGAGTGATAGAGAGTGTCAGAGAGTGTCAGAGAGTGATAGAGAGTGATAGAGAGTGTGAGAGAGTGATAGAGAGTGTCAGAGAGTGTCAGAGAGTGAAAAAGAATGAAAGAGAGTGTCTGAGAGTGTCAGAGAGTGTCTGAGAGGGTCAGAGTGTTTCAGAGAGTGTCAGAGAGTGTCAGAGAGTGATAGAGAGTGATAGAGATTTTCAGAGTGTGTCATTGAGTGATAGTGTCAGAGAGTAATAGAGAGTGATAGGGAATGTCTGAGAGTGTCAGAGAGTGTCAGAGTGTGTCAGAGAGTGATACTGAGTGTTAGAGAGTGTCAGAGAGTGAGAGAGAGTGTATGAGAGTGTCTGAGAGTGTCAGTGAGTGTCAGAGAGTGATAGATCGTGATAGAGAGTGACAGAGAGTTTCAGAGTGTGTCATTGAGTGATAGTGAGTGTCAGAGAGTGTCAGAGTGTGATAGAGAGTGTCAGAGAGTGATAGAGAGTGACAGAGAGTGTCAGAGAGTGTCAGAGTGTGTCAGAGAGTGATGAAGAATGTTAGAGAGTGTCAGAGAGTGTCAGAGAGTGATAGAGAGTGATTGAGTGTGTCTGAGAGCGTCAGAGAGTGTCAGAGCATGATAGAGAGTGTCTGAGAGCGATAGAGAGTGTCTGAGAGTGTCTGAGAGCGTCAGAGAGTGTCAGAGAGTGATAGAGAGTGATAGAGAGCTTCAGAGTGTGTCATAGAGTGATAGAGAGTGTCAGAGTGTGGCACAGAGTCTCTGAGTGTGTCAGAGAGTGTCAGATAGTGATAGAGAGTGATAAAGAGTGTCACAGAGTGTCATTGAGTGATAGAGAGTGTCAGAGAGTGTCAGAGAGTGATGGAGAGTGATAGAGAGTGTCTGAGAGTGTCAGAGAGTGTCAGAGAGTGTCACAGAGTGATAGAGAGTATCAGAGTGTGTCACAGAGTGTCTGAGTGTGTCAGAGAGTGTCAGATAGTGATAGAGAGTGATAGAGAGTGTCACAGAGTGTCATTGAGTGATAGAGAGTGTCAGAGAGTGTTAGAGAGTGATGGAGAGTGATAGAGAGTGTCTGAGAGTGTCAGAGAGCGATAGAGAGTGTCAGAGAGTGATATAGATTGTCAGCGAGTGATAGAGAGTTTCTGAGAGTGTCTGAGAGTGACAGAGAGCGAAAGAGAGTTTCTGAGAGTGTCTGAGAGTGACAGAGAGCGAAAGAGAGTGTCAGAGAGTGTCAGATAGTGATCGAGAGTGTTACAGAGTGTCATTGAGTGATAGAGATTGTCAGAGAGCGTCAGAGATTGATAGAGAGTGATAGAGAGTGTCAGAGAGTGTCAGAGAGTGATAGAGAGTGTCAGAGAGTGATAGAGAGTGTCAGAGAGTGATAGAGAGTGATAGAGAGCTTCACAGAGTGTCACAGAGTGATAGAGTGTGATAGAGAGTGTCAGAGAGTGTCAGAGACTGATAGAGAGTGTTGGAGAGTGTCAGAGAGTGTCAGAGAGTGATAGAGTGTGATAGAGAGTGATGGAGAGTGTCTGAGAGTGATGGAGAGTGTCTGAGAGTGTCAGTGCGTGTCAGAGAGTGATAGAGTGTCAGAGAGTGATAGCGAGTGTCTGAGAGTGACAGAGAGTGTCTGAGAGTGTCAGAGAGTGTCAGAGAGTGTCAGAGAGTGATAGAGAGTGCCAGAGAGTGATAGAGAGTGTCTGAGAATGTCAGAGAGTGATAGAGAGTGTCAGAGAGTGATAGAGAGTTTCTGAGAGTCTCAGAGAGTGAGAGAGAGTTTCTGAGAGTGTCAGATAGTGTCAGAGAGTGATGGAGAGTGTCAGAGAGTGATAGAGGGTGATAGAGATTGTCAGAGAGTGTCGGAGAGTGATAGAGAGTGATAGAGAGTGTCAGAGAGTGTCAGAGAGTGATAGAGAGTGATAGAGAGTGTGAGAGAGTGATAGAGAGTGTCAGAGAGTGTCAGAGAGTGATAAAGAATGATAGAGAGGGTCTGAGAGTGTCAGAGAGTGTCTGAGAGGGTCAGAGTGTTTCAGAGAGTGTCAGAGAGTTTCAGAGAGTGATAGAGAGTGATGGAGATTTTCAGAGTGTGTCATTGAGTGATAGAGAGTGTCAGAGAGTAATAGAGAGTGATAGGGAATGTCTGAGAGTGTCAGAGAGTGTCAGAGTGTGTCAGAGAGTGATACTGAGTGTCAGAGAGTGTCAGAGAGTGATAGAGAGTGATTGAGTGTGTCTGAGAGCGTCAGAGAGTGTCAGAGCATGATAGAGAGTGTCTGAGAGTGATGGAGAGTGTCTGAGAGCGTCAGAGAGTGTCAGAGAGTGATAGAGAGTGATAGAGAGCTTCAGAGAGTGTCATAGAGTGATAGAGAGTGTCAGAGTGTGTCACAGAGTGTCTGAGTGTGTCAGAGAGTTTTCAGATAGTGATAGAGTGTAATAGAGAGTATCACAGAGTGTCATTGAGTGATAGAGAGTGTCAGAGAGTGTCAGAGAGTGATAAAGAATGATAGAGAGTGTCTGAGAGTGTCTGAGAGGGTCAGAGTGTTTCAGAGAGTGTCAGAGAGTGTCAGAGAGTGATAGAGAGTGATAGAGATTTTCAGAGTGTGTCATTGAGTGATAGAGAGTGTCAGAGAGTAATAGAGAGTGATAGGGAATGTCTGAGAGTGTCAGAGAGTGTCAGAGTGTGTCAGAGAGTGATACTGAGTGTCAGAGAGTGTCAGAGAGTGATAGAGAGTGATTGAGTGTGTCTGAGAGCGTCAGAGAGTGTCAGAGCATGATAGAGAGTGTCTGAGAGTGATGGAGAGTGTCTGAGAGCGTCAGAGAGTGTCAGAGAGTGATAGAGAGTGATAGAGAGCTTCAGAGAGTGTCATAGAGTGATAGAGAGTGTCAGAGTGTGTCACAGAGTGTCTGAGTGTGTCAGAGAGTTTTCAGATAGTGATAGAGTGTAATAGAGAGTGTCACAGAGTGTCATTGAGTGATAGAGAGTGTCAGAGAGTGTCAGAGAGTGTCAGAGAGTGATAGAGAGTGATAGAGAGTGTCTGAGAGTGTCAGAGAGCGATAGAGAGTGCCTGAAAGTGATATAGATTGTCTGAGAGTGATAGAGAGTGTCTGAGAGTGTCTGAGAGTGACAGAGAGCGAAGGAGAGTGTCTGAGAGTGTCAGTGAGTGTCAGAGAGTGATAGAGAGTTTTTGAGTGTGTCAGTGAGTGATAGAGAGTGATAGAGAGCCTCTGAGAGTGTCAGAGAGTGTCAGAGGGAGATAGAGAGTGATAGAGAGTGTCTGAGAGTGTCTGAGAGTGAAGAGTGTGACAGAGAGTGTCTGAGAGTGTCAGTGAGTGTCAGAGAGTGATAGAGAGTGTCTGAGTGTGTCAGAGACTGATAGAGACTGTCAGAGAGTGTCATGGAGTGATAGAGAGTGTCAGAGTGTGTCAGAGAGTGATAGAAAGTGATTGATTATGTCTGAGAGTGTCAGAGAGCGATAGAGAGTGTCAGAGAGTGATAGAGAGTTTCAGAGTGATAGAGAGTGTCTGAGAGTGTCTGAGAGTGACAGAGAGTGACAGAGAGTGAAAGAGAGTGAAAGAGAGTGTCAGTGAGTGTCAGTGAGTGTCAGTGAGTGACAGAGAGTGATAGAGAGCCTCTGAGAGTGTCAGAGAGTGTCAGAGAGTGATAGAGAGTGTCAGAGAGTGATAGAGAGTGTCAGAGAGTGATAGAGAGTGATAGAGAGCCTCTGAGAGTGTCAGAGTGTGTCAGATAGTGTCAGAGAGTTTCAGAGTGTGTCAGAGAGTGATAGAGGGTGTCAGAGAGTGTCAGAGAGTGATGGAGAGTGTCAGAGAGTGTCACAGAGTGTCAGAGACTGATAGAGAGTGATAGAGAGTGTCAGAGTGTGTCAGAGAGTGTCAGAGAGTGATAGAGCGTGATAGAGAGCGTCAGAGAGTGTCATAGAGTGATAGAGAGGGATAGAGAGTGTCACAGAGTGTCATTGAGTAAGAGAGAGTGTCAGAGAATGTCAGAGAGTGATAGAGAGTGATAGAGAGTTTCAGAGAGAGATAGAGAGTGTCAGAGAGTGTCAGAGAGTTATACGGAGTGTGAAAGTGAGTGTCTTAGAGTGTCAGAGAGAGTCAGAGAGTGATGGAGAGTGATCGAGAGTGTTACAGAGTGTCATTGAGTGATAGAGAGTGTCAGAGAGCGTCAGAGATTGATAGAGAGTGATAGAGAGTGTCAGAGAGTGTCAGAGAGTGATAGAGAGTGATAGAGAGTGTCTGAGAGTGTCAGAGTGTGTCTGAGAGTGTCAGAGAGTGTCAGAGTGTTAGAGAGAGTGTATAAGAGTGTCTGAGAGTGTCAGTGAGTGTCAGAGAGTGATAGAGAGTGACAGAGACTTTCAGAGTGAGTCATTGAGGGATAGAGAGTGTCAGAGAGTGTCAGAGTGTGATAGAGAGTGTCAGAGAATGTCAGAGAGTAATAGAGAGTGTCAGAGAGTGGTAGAGAGTGATAGAGAGTGATAGAGAGTGTCAGAGAGTGTCAGAGAGTGTCAGAGTGTGTCAGAGAGTGATGAAGAATGTTAGAGAGTGTCAGAGAGTGTCTGAGAGTGATAGAGAGTGATTGGGTGTGTCTGAGAGCGTCAGAGAGTGTCAGAGCGTGATAGAGAGTGTCTGAGAGTGATAGAGAGTGTCTGAGAGTGTCTGAGAGCGTCAGAGAGTGTCAGAGACTGATAGAGAGTGGTAGAGAGCGTCAGAGAGTGTCATAGAGTGATAGAGAGTGTCAGAGTGTGTCACAGAGTGTCTGAGTGTGTCAGAGAGTGTCAGATAGCGATAGAGAGTGATAGAGAGTGTCAGAGAGTGTCAGAGAGTGATAGAGAGTGTCACAGAGTGTCAGAGAGTGATACGGAGTGTGAAAGAGAGTGTCTGAGAGTGTCAGAGTGTGTCAGAGTGTGTCAGAGAGTGATGGAGAGTGATAGAGAGTGTTAGATAGTGTCATTGAGTGATAGAGAGTGCCAGAGAGCGTCAGAGAGTGATAGAGAGTGATAGAGAGTGTCAGAGAGTGTCAGAGAGTGTCAGAGAGTGATAGTGTCAGAGAGTGATAGAGAGTGTCAGAGAGTGATAGAGAGTGATAGAGAGCTTCACAGAGTGTCAGAGAGTGTCAGAGTGTGTCAGAGAGTGATCGGGAGTGATAGAGACTGTCAGAGAGTGTCATAGAGTGATAGAGAGTGTCAGAGTGTGTCAGAGAGTGATAGAAAGTGATTGATTATGTCAGAGAGTGTCAGAGAGCGATAGAGAGTGTCAGAGAGTGATAGAGAGTTTCAGAGAGTGATAGAGAGTGTCTGAGAGTGTCTGAGAGTGACAGAGAGTGAAAGAGAGTTTCTGAGAGTGTCAGTGAGTGTCAGAGAGTGATAGAGAGTGTCTGAGAGTGTCAGTGAGTGATAGAGAGTGATAGAGAGCCTCTGAGAGTGTCAGAGAGTGTCAGAGAGTGATAGAGAGTGTCAGAGAGTGACACAGAGTGTCAGAGAGTGATAGAGAGTGATAGAGAGCCTCTGAGAGTGTCAGAGTGTGTCAGAGAGTGTCAGAGAGTTTCAGAGTGTGTCAGAGTGTGTCAGAGGGTGTCAGAGAGTGTCAGAGAGTGATAGAGAGTGATAGAGAGTGTCATAGAGTGATGGAGAGTGTCAGAGAGTGTCAGAGAGTGATGGAGAGTGTCAGAGAGTGATAGAGAGTGATAGAGAGTGTCAGAGAGTGTCATAGAGTGATGGAGAGGGATAGAGAGTGTCACAGAGTGTCATTGAGTAAGAGAGAGTGTCAGAGAGTGTCGGAGAGTGATAGAGAGTGATAGTGAGTGTCAGGGAGTGTCAGAGAGTGTCAGAGAGTGATAGAGAGTGATAGAGAGTGATAGAGAGTTTCACAGAGAGATAGAGAGAGTCAGAGAGTGATACGGAGTGTGAAAGAGAGTGTCTTAGAGTGTTAGAGAGTGATGGAGAGTGATAGAGAGTGTTACAGAGTGTCACTGAGTGATAGAGAGTGTCAGAGAGCGTCAGAGATTGATAGAGAGTGATAGAGAGTGTCAGAGAGTGTCAGAGAGTGATAGAGAGTGATAGAGAGCTTCACAGAGTGTCAGAGAGAGATAGAGAGTGATAGAGAGCGTCAGAGAGTGTCAGAGCATGATAGAGAGTGTCTGAGAGTGATGGAGAGTGTCTGAGAGCGTCAGAGAGTGTCAGAGAGTGATAGAGAGTGATAGAGAGCTTCAGAGAGTGTCATAGAGTGAGAGAGAGTGTCAGAGTGTGTCACAGAGTGTCTGAGTGTGTCAGAGAGTTTTCAGATAGTGATAGAGAGTAATAGAGAGTGTCACAGAGTGTCATTGAGTGATAGAGAGTGTCAGAGAGTGTCAGAGAGTGTCAGAGAGTGATAGAGAGTGATAGAGAGTGTCTGAGAGTGTCAGAGAGCGATAGAGAGTGCCTGAAAGTGATATAGATTGTCAGAGAGTGATAGAGAGTGTCTGAGAGTGTCTGAGAGTGATAGAGAGTTTTTGAGAGTGTCAGTGAGTGATAGAGAGTGATAGAGAGCCTCTGAGAGTGTCAGAGAGTGTCAGAGGGAGATAGAGAGTGATAGAGAGTGTCTGAGAGTGTCTGAGAGTGAAGAGTGTGACAGAGAGTGTCTGAGAGTGTCAGTGAGTGTCAGAGAGTGATAGAGAGTGTCTGAGTGTGTCAGAGACTGATAGAGACTGTCAGAGAGTGTCATGGAGTGATAGAGAGTGTCAGAGTGTGTCAGAGAGTGATAGAGAGTTTTTGAGTGTGTCAGTGAGTGATAGAGAGTGATAGAGAGCCTCTGAGAGTGTCAGAGAGTGTCAGAGGGAGATAGAGAGTGATAGAGAGTGTCTGAGAGTGTCTGAGAGTGAAGAGTGTGACAGAGAGTGTCTGAGAGTGTCAGTGAGTGTCAGAGAGTGATAGAGAGTGTCTGAGTGTGTCAGAGACTGATAGAGACTGTCAGAGAGTGTCATGGAGTGATAGAGAGTGTCAGAGTGTGTCAGAGAGTGATAGAAAGTGATTGATTATGTCTGAGAGTGTCAGAGAGCGAAGGAGAGTGTCTGAGAGTGTCAGTGAGTGTCAGAGAGTGATAGAGAGTTTTTGAGTGTGTCAGTGAGTGCTAGAGAGTGATAGAGAGCCTCTGAGAGTGTCAGAGAGTGTCAGAGGGAGATAGAGAGTGATAGAGAGTGTCTGAGAGTGTCTGAGAGTGAAGAGTGTGACAGAGAGTGTCTGAGAGTGTCAGAGAGTGTCATGGAGTGATAGAGAGTGTCAGAGTGTGTCAGAGAGTGATAGAAAGTGATTGATTATGTCTGAGAGTGTCAGAGAGCGATAGAGAGTGTCAGAGAGTGATAGAGAGTTTCAGAGTGATAGAGAGTGTCTGAGAGTGTCTGAGAGTGACAGAGAGTGACAGAGAGTGAAAGAGAGTGAAAGAGAGTGTCAGTGAGTGTCAGTGAGTGTCAGTGAGTGACAGAGAGTGATAGAGAGCCTCTGAGAGTGTCAGAGAGTGTCAGAGAGTGATAGAGAGTGTCAGAGAGTGATAGAGAGTGTCAGAGAGTGATAGAGAGTGATAGAGAGCCTCTGAGAGTGTCAGAGTGTGTCAGATAGTGTCAGAGAGTTTCAGAGTGTGTCAGAGAGTGATAGAGGGTGTCAGAGAGTGTCAGAGAGTGATGGAGAGTGTCAGAGAGTGTCACAGAGTGTCAGAGACTGATAGAGAGTGATAGAGAGTGTCAGAGTGTGTCAGAGAGTGTCAGAGAGTGATAGAGCGTGATAGAGAGCGTCAGAGAGTGTCATAGAGTGATAGAGAGGGATAGAGAGTGTCACAGAGTGTCATTGAGTAAGAGAGAGTGTCAGAGAATGTCAGAGAGTGATAGAGAGTGATAGAGAGTTTCAGAGAGAGATAGAGAGTGTCAGAGAGTGTCAGAGAGTGATACGGAGTGTGAAAGTGAGTGTCTTAGAGTGTCAGAGAGAGTCAGAGAGTGATGGAGAGTGATAGAGAGTGTTACAGAGTGTCATTGAGTGATAGAGAGTGTCAGAGAGCGTCAGAGATTGATAGAGAGTGATAGAGAGTGTCAGAGAGTGTCAGAGAGTGATAGAGAGTGATAGAGAGTGTCTGAGAGTGTCAGAGTGTGTCTGAGAGTGTCAGAGAGTGTCAGAGTGTTAGAGAGAGTGTATAAGAGTGTCTGAGAGTGTCAGTGAGTGTCAGAGAGTGATAGAGAGTGACAGAGACTTTCAGAGTGAGTCATTGAGTGATAGAGAGTGTCAGAGAGTGTCAGAGTGTGATAGAGAGTGTCAGAGAATGTCAGAGAGTAATAGAGAGTGTCAGAGAGTGGTAGAGAGTGATAGAGAGTGATAGAGAGTGTCAGAGAGTGTCAGAGAGTGTCAGAGTGTGTCAGAGAGTGATGAAGAATGTTAGAGAGTGTCAGAGAGTGTCTGAGAGTGATAGAGAGTGATTGAGTGTGTCTGAGAGCGTCAGAGAGTGTCAGAGAGTGATAGAGAGTGTCTGAGAGTGATAGAGAGTGTCTGAGAGTGTCTGAGAGCGTCAGAGAGTGTCAGAGACTGATAGAGAGTGGTAGAGAGCGTCAGAGAGTGTCATAGAGTGATAGAGAGTGTCAGAGTGTGTCACAGAGTGTCTGAGTGTGTCAGAGAGTGTCAGATAGCGATAGAGAGTGATAGAGAGTGTCAGAGAGTGTCAGAGAGTGATAGAGAGTGTCACAGAGTGTCAGAGAGTGATACGGAGTGTGAAAGAGAGTGTCTGAGAGTGTCAGAGTGTGTCAGAGTGTGTCAGAGAGTGATGGAGAGTGATAGAGAGTGTCAGAGAGTGTCATTGAGTGATAGAGAGTGCCAGAGAGCGTCAGAGAGTGATAGAGAGTGATAGAGAGTGTCAGAGAGTGTCAGAGAGTGTCAGAGAGTGATAGTGTCAGAGAGTGATAGAGAGTGTCAGAGAGTGATAGAGAGTGATAGAGAGCTTCACAGAGTGTCAGAGAGTGTCAGAGTGTGTCAGAGAGTGATCGGGAGTGATAGAGACTGTCAGAGAGTGTCATAGAGTGATAGAGAGTGTCAGAGTGTGTCAGAGAGTGATAGAATGTGATTGATTATGTCAGAGAGTGTCAGAGAGCGATAGAGAGTGTCAGAGAGTGATAGAGAGTTTCAGAGAGTGATAGAGAGTGTCTGAGAGTGTCTGAGAGTGACAGAGAGTGAAAGAGAGTTTCTGAGAGTGTCAGTGAGTGTCAGAGAGTGATAGAGAGTGTCTGAGAGTGTCAGTGAGTGATAGAGAGTGATAGAGAGCCTCTGAGAGTGTCAGAGAGTGTCAGAGAGTGATAGAGAGTGTCAGAGAGTGACAGAGTGTCAGAGAGTGATAGAGAGTGATAGAGAGCCTCTGAGAGTGTCAGAGTGTGTCAGAGAGTGTCAGAGAGTTTCAGAGTGTGTCAGAGTGTGTCAGAGGGTGTCAGAGAGTGTCAGAGAGTGATAGAGAGTGATAGAGAGTGTCATAGAGTGATGGAGAGTGTCAGAGAGTGTCAGAGAGTGATGGAGAGTGTCAGAGAGTGATAGAGAGTGATAGAGAGTGTCAGAGAGTGTCATAGAGTGATGGAGAGGGATAGAGAGTGTCACAGAGTGTCATTGAGTAAGAGAGAGTGTCAGAGAGTGTCGGAGAGTGATAGAGAGTGATAGTGAGTGTCAGAGAGTGTCAGAGAGTGATAGAGAGTGATAGAGAGTGATAGAGAGTTTCACAGAGAGATAGAGAGAGTCAGAGAGTGATACGGAGTGTGAAAGAGAGTGTCTTAGAGTGTTAGAGAGTGATGGAGAGTGATAGAGAGTGTTACAGAGTGTCACTGAGTGATAGAGAGTGTCAGAGAGCGTCAGAGATTGATAGAGAGTGATAGAGAGTGTCAGAGAGTGTCAGAGAGTGATAGAGAGTGATAGAGAGCTTCACAGAGTGTCAGAGAGAGATAGAGAGTGATAGAGAGTGTCAGAGAGTGTCAGAGACTGATAGAGAGTGATAGAGAGTGTCAGAGAGTGTCAGAGAGTGATAGAGTGTGATAGAGAGTGTCAGAGAGTGATAGAGAGTATCAGAGAGTGTCAGAGAGTGATAAAGAGTGATAGAGAGTGTCAGAGAGTGTCTGAGAGTG
Source organism: Heterodontus francisci (assembly GCF_036365525.1). Taxonomy (NCBI): domain Eukaryota; kingdom Metazoa; phylum Chordata; class Chondrichthyes; order Heterodontiformes; family Heterodontidae; genus Heterodontus; species Heterodontus francisci. The sequence goes on along the minus strand of NC_090411.1, from coordinate 4,736,221 downwards.
TCAGAGTGTGTCAGAGAGTGTCAGAGTGTGATAGAGCGTGATAGAGAGCGTCAGAGAGTGTCATTGAGTGATAGAGAGTGTCAGAGAGTGGTAGAGAGTGATTGAGTGTGTCTGAGAGCATCAGAGAGTGTCAGAGAGTGACAGAGAGTGTCTGAGAGTGATAGAGAGTGTCTGAGAGTGTCAGACAGTGTCAGAGAGTGTCTGAGAGCATCAGAGAGTGTCAGGGAGCGTCTGAGTGCGTCAGAGAGTGTCTGAGAGCGTCAAAGAGCGTTTGAGTGTGATAGAGAGTGTCAGAGAGGGTCTGAGAGTGACAGAGAGTGTCTGAGAGTGTCAGTGTGTGTCAGAGAGTGATAGATAGTATCAGAGAGTGATAGCGAGTGTCTGAGATTGACAGAGAGTGTCTGACAGTGTCAGAGAGTGTCAGAGAGTGACAGAGAGTGTTAGAGAGTGATAGAGAGTGTCTGAGAGTCTCAGAGAGTGAGAGAGATTTTCTGAGAGTGTCAGATAGAGTCAGAGAGTGATAGAGAGTGACAGAGAGTGATGGAGAGTGTCTGAGAGTGATGGAGAGTGTCTGAGAGTGTCAGTGCGTGTCAGAGAGTGATAGAGTGTCAGAGAGTGATAAAGAATGATAGAGAGTGTCTGAGAGTGTCAGAGAGTGTCTGAGAGGGTCAGAGTGTTTCAGAGAGTGTCTGAGAGTGTCAGAGAGTGATAGAGAGTGATAGAGATTTTCAGAGTGTGTCATTGAGTGATAGAGAGTGTCAGAGAGTAATAGAGAGTGATAGGGAATGTCTGAGAGTGTCAGAGACTGTCAGAGTGTGTCAGAGAGTGATACTGAGTGTTAGTGAGTGTCAGAGAGTGAGAGAGAGTGTATGAGAGTGTCTGAGAGAGTCAGTGAGTGTCAGAGAGTGATAGAGAGTGATAGAGAGTGACAGAGAGTTTCAGAGTGTGTCATTGAGTGATAGTGAGTGTCAGAGAGTGTCAGAGTGTGATAGAGAGTGTCAGAGGATGTCAGAGAGTGTCAGAGAGTGTCAGAGAGTGTCAGAGTGTGTCAGAGAGTGATGAAGAATGTTAGAGAGTGTCAGAGAGTGTCAGAGAGTGATAGAGAGTGATTGAGTGTGTCTGAGAGCGTCAGAGAGCGTCAGAGCATGATAGAGAGTGTCTGAGAGTGATAGAGAGTGTCTGAGAGTGTCTGAGAGCGTCAGAGAGTGTCAGAGAGTGATAGAGAGTGATAGAGAGCTTCAGAGTGTGTCATAGAGTGATAGAGAGTGTCAGAGTGTGGCACAGAGTCTCTGAGTGTGTCAGAGAGTGTCAGATAGTGATAGAGAGTGATAGAGAGTGTCACAGAGTGTCATTGAGTGATAGAGAGTGTCAGAGAGTGTCAGAGAGTGATGGAGAGTGATAGAGAGTGTCTGAGAGTGTCAGAGAGCGATAGAGAGTGTCAGAGAGTGATATAGATTGTCAGCGAGTGATAGAGAGTGTCTGAGAGTGTCTGAGAGTGACAGAGAGCGAAGGAGAGTGTCTGAGAGTGTCAGTGAGTGTCAGAGAGTGTCAGAGAGTGATAGAATGTGATTGATTATGTCAGAGAGTGTCAGAGAGCGATAGAGAGTGTCAGAGAGTGATAGAGAGTTTCAGAGAGTGATAGAGAGTGTCTGAGAGTGTCTGAGAGTGACAGAGAGTGAAAGAGAGTTTCTGAGAGTGTCAGTGAGTGTCAGAGAGTGATAGAGAGTGTCTGAGAGTGTCAGTGAGTGATAGAGAGTGATAGAGAGCCTCTGAGAGTGTCAGAGAGTGTCAGAGAGTGATAGAGAGTGTCAGAGAGTGACAGAGTGTCAGAGAGTGATAGAGAGTGATAGAGAGCCTCTGAGAGTGTCAGAGTGTGTCAGAGAGTGTCAGAGAGTTTCAGAGTGTGTCAGAGTGTGTCAGAGGGTGTCAGAGAGTGTCAGAGAGTGATAGAGAGTGATAGAGAGTGTCATAGAGTGATGGAGAGTGTCAGAGAGTGTCAGAGAGTGATGGAGAGTGTCAGAGAGTGATAGAGAGTGATAGAGAGTGTCAGAGAGTGTCATAGAGTGATGGAGAGGGATAGAGAGTGTCACAGAGTGTCATTGAGTAAGAGAGAGTGTCAGAGAGTGTCGGAGAGTGATAGAGAGTGATAGTGAGTGTCAGAGAGTGTCAGAGAGTGATAGAGAGTGATAGAGAGTGATAGAGAGTTTCACAGAGAGATAGAGAGAGTCAGAGAGTGATACGGAGTGTGAAAGAGAGTGTCTTAGAGTGTTAGAGAGTGATGGAGAGTGATAGAGAGTGTTACAGAGTGTCACTGAGTGATAGAGAGTGTCAGAGAGCGTCAGAGATTGATAGAGAGTGATAGAGAGTGTCAGAGAGTGTCAGAGAGTGATAGAGAGTGATAGAGAGCTTCACAGAGTGTCAGAGAGAGATAGAGAGTGATAGAGAGTGTCAGAGAGTGTCAGAGACTGATAGAGAGTGATAGAGAGTGTCAGAGAGTGTCAGAGAGTGATAGAGTGTGATAGAGAGTGTCAGAGAGTGATAGAGAGTATCAGAGAGTGTCAGAGAGTGATAAAGAGTGATAGAGAGTGTCAGAGAGTGTCTGAGAGTGTCAGAGTGTGTCAGAGAGTGTCAGAGTGTGATAGAGCGTGATAGAGAGCGTCAGAGAGTGTCATTGAGTGATAGAGAGTGTCAGAGAGTGGTAGAGAGTGATTGAGTGTGTCTGAGAGCATCAGAGAGTGTCAGAGAGTGACAGAGAGTGTCTGAGAGTGATAGAGAGTGTCTGAGAGTGTCAGACAGTGTCAGAGAGTGTCTGAGAGCATCAGAGAGTGTCAGGGAGCGTCTGAGTGCGTCAGAGAGTGTCTGAGAGCGTCAAAGAGCGTTTGAGTGTGATAGAGAGTGTCAGAG